>NC_137097.1:55475929-55535714 GCF_949357685.1 Gobio gobio | reverse complement strand
AAATCATGCTGATTTCACATACGTTGAGAGCTGCAGTTCAGTCTGTATCTCCAGCAGGTCGATTGGGATTCCTGTCATTTCAAAGGTGATCTCAATCTCCACCTGTGAAAGACAGAAGTGCCGGCAAGAAAATAATCTATTTTCAGATTCATTACATCTGCTCCTAGAAATGCTTTTGTTAAATAAATTCACATCCTATTATTACATAATGTATGCAATAAATAATCCTAAAGTCTCATCTGATGCCTATCTACTATGGTATGTCTGCTTGTAAATCCCTGGGTAACAGTGCACTTCAAACCTATGCATGTCAAATCACTGATGCCAATGAGGACTTACTCTCTTATTTTTTTGGAAGGGGTCCCCCAGTGTACACAGAAGATAAGGAACCTCGGGAGACCATTCGACATTCAAGTTCTGCAAGAAACAAAAACAGGAGCTTTGTGAAATGTTGTTATCTACACTACTGTTCAAGACTTGTTTTTGAAAGAAGTCTCTAATGCTCACCAAGGCTGCAATTATTTGATCAAATATATAGAAAAAAACTGTAATATTGTGAAATATTACAATTTAAAATAACCATTTTATTTTTTAATATATTTAAAAATGTAATTTATCCTCTGAAAAGCTTTTTACATTTTTTGAATAGAGGTTTTGAAATAAAATGATGAATGAATGATTGTTTCGCATTACTTGAGAAGACTTTTGTTTAGTTCTACAACATAAATTTCAAACAGTCATACCTCAAACTGTATGTACTGTAAGGACTGCAACAGTCTGATTCCTCACATTTTTGTGTAGTCATTATTTACAGATGTATAAAAGTAAAATGTTAGGTTAAATTATCAGGTTAGGTTTTTTATTATTTTTATTATTTTAATTATTAGATTAATATATCATTTACAATGTCGAATGTTCAAAAGTTTGGGGTTGGTAAGATTTTAAAAAATATTTTGAAAAGAAATCTCTTATGCTCGCCATGGTTACATTTATTAAAATAAAAACGGTAATATTGTGAAATATTATTACATTTTTAAAAAAATTTTATTTGAATATATTTTAAATGTAATTTATTGCTCTGATGTCAAAGCTGAATTTTCAGCATCATTACTCCAGTCTTCAGTGTCACATGATCCTTCAGAAATCATGATGATTTGACGCTTATAAACATTTATTATTTTTATCAATGTTGAAAACAGTTGTGTTGTATGTATATATATATATATATATATATATAAATATATATATATATATATTATATATAATATATATATATATATATATATATATATGCATGTATATATATATGCATGTATGCATATATATATATATATATATGCATGTATGCATGTACTTTGTGCTTCTGTTGACCATATTTCATATGTGCTATGTATGTAATTTTATCAATTTTTATATGTGAATATTTATTTATACCCTAAACGCCTAAATTAAAAAAAATACATTTAAAGCGGCTCGTTCGAAGACTTGGAATAAACCTGCTCGCACTGTGTAATACTTAAGGTTTTCCAAATCTTATGTTATACTTAGGAAAATGACAGTTAAGGGGCTTTATGCAATGTGTTTTAAGGGATTACTTAAGTGAAAAATAGACCCTTATGTAACACTTAATGGTTATTTTCAGCAACACGCTAAAGTTTAAGGGAAACCTAAGGGAAATCTTGAGGGGAATTATACTTAAGGTGCTTTATGCAACCAGGCATTGGGCATTTGTAACTAATTTTTGCAAAAAGTTACCAATATGGCTTGTACAGCTATGAAATGAAATAATCAATGTGAACGCACAGAATACTTATTGTAAATGTCCAAACTGCAACAGTATTTCGTAAAAATGAATAATCCTTAATAAATCCTACTGCTGCTGCTTTGACTATACACTGCAACAAAATGCACAGATGTTTTTTTAAGAAGCAATATTATTGATGAAACTATTGCCTACAGAAAAAAACAAAAGATTAAGCATTCTAGTTTGTTGCGTAATACTCGCTTCCAGTGCCATCTGACTGCTGTATATGTTTGTTTACAATTTTATTAATTAATGAGAAAATGTTCTAGATGAAATCATTCCGGGGTCTGGATCTGGACTGTGGTCTGCTAATCTCTGATGTAGATTGTTACATGAAAAAACTGAGGTGTAATTTCTGAGGACATCTAATAATCTTACCTTGGGATTCAGGCTGGAGAAGCTGAGTGAGGAGGGAATGGTGACATTTAGAAGCGCCCTGTAAGCGTCTTCACCTTTCCTGTCCTGTGATTCGACGTTTGACACGTTCACCATCAACTTCAGCTTCTTCATGTTGGTATTGTATTGGATAATATGGAGGCCGTTCTGCCTGTAAAAACACACCGACAGGTTAGAAGGAAGCATTTCACATCACCTCAATGATGTCTTGACAACTTCCATTCCATTTACGGCTCAGGTAAGTGGATCAAAAGTGTTCATGAGCAAAACTATCTACCCAATCTGATCCTTAATTCCTTTAAAGGATGACCCCATCCTTTAAAGGAAGTAAGAATCAGATTGGGTAGATTCTTTCATTGTAGCATCATGGGAAATATTCAGTTGATAAATTCATCTCTATTCAGTCATCTATTTCTCCTTTCACATAAAGCATGAAACCGAGCTTACGTGGGGAACACTGCGTTCTGCTCATCTGTGAATGCAGCTGTCATCTGAAGGTTGCTCTCACATTTGTTATCTACTCCACATTCTTTTTGTATGTGGATCTAAAGAAAAAATGACATTGGTGGAATATAAGTGAGAATGTGAGCAGGTGGTGAAGGGCATACATTACGTTTCCAATAAAACATAATTTGTGTTTGAGCGAGGCAAAGTATGCTGTCAAAGGCACCTCAGCTCTGGTAGTCATAGCGGCTCTTTGACTGATCTTAGGAAAAGCACTGAGGTCCTCCAATGTCTGCCCGCCTGAGGGAAGAGGCTTCACCAAAGACACGTTCAGCAAGAAAACTATCGGAGCCACCTTGTCTTGAATCGTCTTGGACTGTGAGAGATAAATCCAGAGACGAAATATCAAATCTCTGACACTTAGCCCAATTTGATCACAGGCTTAATGAATCAACCCAAAAATTAACATGTTGGCCCAGTCGATGCATATGTTAGATCCTTTCCATCACAAAGAATAAAATGGCAATTCAAAGGATGGCCTTGAGTCATACCACCAGATCGAGTTTCAGAAAATGACAATCTCCAGACGGATTAATGGACATTTTGCCAGTGTATTTGCCCTCTTTGTTGTCAAGGAAACGAACACGAGTGCTCCGAGACGATTGCTGATCGGCTTCCACCGTATACTGAAAAGCTGAGAAAACAACAGATCTTTCTTACAGCTACTTCATGTCGGATTTGAACAGTCAGAATGTGAAACGGCACATTGAATCATCCATTTCACATGACAATAACATTTAGAGGGTTGCATTTATATTAAGGGTAATGAATTGAGATGTGGGACTTACTAATACTCTTCTGGGAATTGGCAATGCCAGTGCTGAATGTGTAGGACAAGCAGACCTTTGCTTCAATACTGTATAAGGAAAACACAAACAGAATTAACTGATTTTGTCACATAGACATAAAAAACAACAGTTGTGTCTATAGCTGTACAATTATCCATATAATCAATATTAAGAATGCTGCTGTGATTATATTTGGAAAATACAGATTACAGCATAACATTTAGAACTACTCTTGTTATGTCAAAGATTTGCAAGTGTAAATCAAATTTGCATGCGCAAGAGAAGCTTTGTAAAGGTGTAAAAAAAATGGTAAAGCTAAAATATTATCTTAGTTTTAATGATTTGGAGACTGTTATCCATGCATTCATCTCAACCAGGCTGGAATATTGTAATGTGTCTATACGCCGGAATTAATCAGTCCTCATTCTCGCGCCTACAACTGGTATAGAATGCCGCGGCTCGTTTTTTGACAGGGACAAAAAAAAAAAAAAAGATAACATATCATGCCGGTGTTATCATCACTTCACTGGCTACCTGTTCAATATAGAATTGATTTTAAAGTTTTAGTATTTGTATTCAAAGCACTTCATGGTCTTGCCCCTATCTATATTTCAGATCTTCTCCATTCCTACTCTCCCGAGAGAGCGCTCCGATCGTCCACACAGCTGATATTGACTGCTCCAAAATTGGCCTTAAATTAAAGGGTGACAGGGCTTTTTCAGTTCTTGGTTCAAAGCTCTGGAATTCCTTACCTTTTCCCGTTAGATCATCCCCTACACTATCCACATTTAAATCACCTCTTAAAATATAGTTTTTTCTCTGGCATACGCTTTATCCGATTAGTTTTAATTAGGTTTTATTTGCATGGTGGTGTTTTGTATTCATTTTGATATTTACTGATCTGATTCTCTTTCTTTTATTATATATTTTTTGTATTTAACTTTATTTTATGATGAAATTTTGCTATGTTATGATATTTTGTTATGTCTCAAATAAATATGATCTATATTCTTCTGATTTCCATTTTTTTCACGCTTACACTTTTGGCACGATTTTTTTTTTCTTTGCCAAAATACGGTCAAAAGCATTGTCACAAGTCTGTGAATAGCAATTTGCAAGCGAAAACAACAGAGTCAGGAACTGCAAAACATATAGCCAATCAAATGAGCTTCTCGCTGACTCTCAATTTACTCTTATCTGATTGGTTCAATAAACACGCCAGATGCCAGAACAGAACACATCTTTATCTTCATTTGGCTCAGCATTGTTTTCGTTGCCGGAATGGTACTTTTAATGCACACATACATGGTAAAATAAATAAATAAATGGAAGTAAAAAGAAATAAAAAATAAATAAAAATGGAAGTCAGAAGAACACAGATCATAATTTTTTGTGTTAGCATGAAGCTGTAGATACATAAATTACACTTACGGATAACAGTAAAATGCTGCAAATATTTTTTCTTGCACTTTAAACGCAATTTACACCTTTACAAAGCTTCTCTTGCACATGCAAATTTAAAGGGGTACTTCAGCGCTGGGAAGATGAATGTGTATTTAAACTGGGTCATTTATGTAGTAGAAATGTGAAATTATTTTTTTATTTGGTGCCTTCTAGACCGAGAAAAGAAAGAAAATGTATTTTTGTCTCGTGGATGAAAGACAACAACTCCCAGAATGCACTTGCTACGCAACGAGGCAACTCCCAAAGCCACGGCTACTGGTTATCATTTCCCCAACATGACACCGCCCCCACTGTGGTTTTGATTTTCATAGTAATAAAATAATTTCGTTCAGTTAGAGAACAGACACTACAATTAAAAACTGAATGTGTCTTTTCAATAAAGTGTGAGTGAGCCGAACGAACGTCACGGCACAAACGCTGCAGGAGTCAGATTTCATTTATCACGAGAGTGAAGAGCTGAACTGAGGTAAGCGCTGCAGTCATTCACGACGTGTGTCCAGTCTGGCACGTTTTCAGATCATGCCTATGGAAGCTTAACTTTCATAGGAATTAATATGAAAAGTTGAAACACTCACTTTGCTCCGTACCACTCCGTTATTAATGCTCGAGCCGAGCGGCCATGCGCATTCACATTCTGTGAGTGAGATCCCACCCCTATGGGCGGGTTGAAAACATGCGGAACAGCTCCTTCTACTGGCTGTAGTCTCTAGCCTTTGGGCAAAAATCCCCCGATGACGCAAAATGACGATATTTGCGTCATCTGAGGTTTTTTTTCAGAAATAAAATGCATAATTCTCTCGTCTCAGGAGGACATGAGGGGTGAAAGTACGATAATTCGAATATACTCCCGGGTTTCTACTGATACAAAGCTTAATGCTAAATCACTGAAGTTACCCTTTAATATACACTTGCAATATTATGTACACTTTCACAAATCTTACCCTGCGCATTTGATTCTTAATGGCATCATTTTAACTTCATAGCTACCTGCGTTTCCAAGTGAACAAAAAATTTGAAAGTTGTAGCAAGACATTTAGTGATTTATTACCAAGCATCACAGGTCTGAGGGTTGATAACTGCTGGTGTCACAGTGAAAGTATCCGTTAGGTGAATCACGGGGCATGCCCTAAGTAGGTGGAAGATAAAGAAAACAAAGAGAGGTAGTGAGGTAATGACATCAAAGCCTGAAGAAAATCACTATGCTAATCAGAGTACCATAAAGTACCAAAAAAAATACAGTTACACTATCAAGTCACCTAAGCAAGACCACACGATCATCTAACGATCCGACCACTATGTCTGGGTAACTGTTTCTGTCCACATCCATGCCACGACTGATGGAATAGCCAAATGTCTGAAATCCACCACCTTGGATCTCTCTTCCTTTAATTTCCTGAGGAATTAATGTTGGAGCAAAAGTTAGACATTTGCAATACACTGTCCTGTCCTGTCCTGTCTAAAGTATGTCTAGTTTGAAAGCAGTGTGGATATATAGAGTAAACAACACATATTACACAGTTAAATAGTCAGGATTAACCCCTATTAGTGTAAGACCAAACCTACACAAAAAAATGGGTCAAGGACACAATAAATTGATCAAAAGTGATGCTAATAGTTTTCTGTTTCAAATACATGATGTTCTTGTGAACTCAGCTGAAGTTCCTGAAAATAAACATTGCATCACAGTTTCCACAAAATATGAAGTTTTCAACATTGATAATAATAAGAAATGTTTAGGAGCATCATATTAGAATGATTTCTGAAGGATCATGTGAAGACTGGAGTAATGGTACTGAAAATTCAGCTTTGACGTCACAAGAATAAATTACATTTTAAAATATATTATAATAAAAACATATTTTTAAAATGTCATTATATTTCACAATATTACCATTTTTACTGTTTTTATTTTAATAAATGTAACCCTGGCGAGCGTAAGAGATTTCTTTTCAAAATATTTTTTAAAATCTTACCAACCCCTAACTTTTGAACATACAACATTGTAAATGTTAATTTAGCCTAAAATTTAACTTTTATACATCTATAAATAATGACTTCACAAGAATGTGAGGAATCAGACTGTTGCAGTCCTTACAGTACATACAGTTTGAGGTATGACTGTTTGAAATTTATGTCGTAGAACTAAATAAAAGTCTTCTCAAGTAATGTGAAACATTCATTCATTCATTTTATTTCAAAACCTTCTCAAAATCCTAATGGCTCTAACATGCCAACTCACTTTCAGATTTTAGTGCTACAAACTGAACTACAAACTTACTCTAAAAAACATGCTAGTTTAATACTTATACAATATACAATACACTATTTAATAATTGTAAACTCTAAAGAATCTAAATACTTTTTAATATTCCCATCTCACCTGACTTTCCGTTTGGGAAATACCCATTTTGCTGCCCATCCATATATATACTCTGCCTGTATCATGATATGGAGCACCAACAGCAAAATCTGTCAAAGAAAGGAGGAGTGAGAAATTCTCAAAATACTTCTTAGTAATGCCACAAGAAGGCAGCAAAGTAAAATGTCCTCGACTGCTACTCTGACTGACCACTGTACACAAAAAAGGTGAATTATTGCAAATACCAGCACATTACCAATAAATTAGTGATGCACCGATCATGATTTTACATGGCCGATTCCGATACCGATTCTTTTTCAAGAAAACTGGTCGATTCCGATAAGGATTTCTGATTTTTTTTTTTTTTACACAATAAAAGAATGAAAGTATACATGAACAAGATGTTTATTTGGTATTTAACAGGCTAAATTGGCTTTTGGCTAATGAAAACAAGTCCACAATCTGAAATTAATGGGAAATTGAATTGGAAATTAAAAGGCTGAAAGGTGAAGTTAAAGCCTTTCTGCAATCCAAACAAAGATGTTACTTAAATCAGCATTTGTTTTTAAATTCTGTGTAAAGAAAAAAAGTCTTTACCAGTGAAATTAAATAAAACCAAAGTATATAATTGTTCCAAAATGTTAAATCAAATAATGTTTAGTGCAACGAAAAAAACTAAGATGCTACAGCAGGTGCTTTTTAAATCAAATTAAGTCAATGTAATTTTAAGGTAAAATAAAAATGATCATCCTATAGGCTACAGAACAGATAGTATTTCATTTCAAAAGTGCATGCATGTTCTTCTTTAGGCTACAAAAAGAAGTATTTCGGCTTTGTCACAAGTTAGTCTGTTTCGTTCTCATCCGATCCAACACGTGAGAAGCTGAGCTGAACAAACGCTCACTATCTGCTTGTATAGGGCACGGAGAGGTAAGCTCGCGCAACTTCAGCTCGCACAGGAAAGCGGCTCTTCATTCCCTTCAGCGTATCTGGTCTCTTCCCTCAGTTCTCCAGTTTCCGTTTGTAACACACAAGTGACATGTTCGCGAATGATTGCAATATAGGCGTATGTGCACGCGGGCGCACTTCCGGAAAAATCGGCAGAAAAATACAAAGAAATCGGCCAGTTGCCGATCGATCGCGCGCTAGAAGCAAAAACCGGGCGGTTCCGTTTTTTTGCCGGTCAACCGGTGCATCCCTACAATAAATGAATAAAATCTACATACAGGTTACTTGTACATGTAACAAATCCTACCTTGGAAGCCGTCCTGGTTCACATCACCAATAGCAACAACAGCCATGCCAAAGGCTGAGTCCTTAGGCCCAGTGAGGACCACGTCAGCATTATTACGAAAAGACCCGTTCTGGTTCATATAGACATAGACCTTTCCGCCTTTGTCATTTTTCCGGTCAAAATGGAAAGGCGCTCCAACAATCAGATCCTTCCAACTAGATGGATAATATGAAAACAGCTCCATATCAAGATCTTCTGTTTCATTAATGACCTCCATTTAAAGGGAAGCAAAAACCCAAGAATTGTCTTTACCTATCATTGTTAAGGTCCACAACAGCAACGCTGCTGCCAAAATAGGATCCTACTTGTTCCCCCATAATAGTTATTTTTACACTGAAAACATTATTAATAACTTCAGCCATCATCACCGATCCTCTGGCTTCATCTCTTGGAGCTCCTGTTACCACTGTGTCTTTGTCTTTGCTCAGTACGTCTCGATCCACAGCTATAGAGTAACCTGCAGAGAAATCAGTCAACAATAACCAAGTGCTATGTCTACATATTTACATAGTTGTAAAAAATACATTTATATTGATACAAGAAAGTGTATATATATATATATATATTGTGGTTCAGTATTAAGGCAAAATATATGGATTCATTATGTAATTAGGATAAATATCAGTGAGCAATCAGTTAACAACAAATTAGAATGCACACAAACAGACGCATATATATATATATATATATTTAAATAAAAAAATTCTTCTTGTTTTGAAAACTGAGTAAATGACTGAAAAAAACAGAAAGCATGGTTGTGGCACTGCCTTACCAATGTAAATATTCCCTTTTTTTTTCATGTCTGGAAGCTTGCTCTTCACTTTATCAAACACATCAATAGGGTTATGCCACTGTGAAAATGTATTTCCTGTGTACGATGGAAAATGATTAGAAGGGAATTTAAGGAAGGTCATTCTTGCATTTAGAAAGAAAAATGTTTGTTTACAGGTGACAAATTCCCCTCACCTTGCCAGTTGAAGCATCCAGGTGCCCCGAGGAAGATCTCCGTCTGAGTGACAGCAGCAGACATTCCAACAAGACACATGCCTTCACTGTTCTGATCCTCTCTGGGGTCACACACCTCATCGTTTGACTGCCACTGAGAGTCTGTTCCGTCATACTTTAAATCATTTCCACGAACAAAACACTTCCCAATCATGCGAAAGTTGGTTGCGAAGTTCCGTATATAACGATGGCCACAGGTCTATTAAATAGAGTGATGAATATTATGTTAAGTTGGAAAGAGCAATGGATGGACTTTTTGTAGACCAGAGGACAACATTATAAGTAATAGACCCTTTTCACATTTCCGGGTTTCTCAGAGCGGAAGTCGTCATAGTTGGGTTAAATATTGTAGTTGTGAATGAGAGAATACATTACTTTTTTTTGTGTGTGTGCCCATTTGCTTAAATAGTAAAAGAAAAATGCCACAATAGTGATTTCGCAACTTTCAAAAAGTGGGAAAAAAATAGTGAGATTGAAAATGGCAGTCAAGAGAGAGAGAGAGAGATATGTTAATTTTTACCATCACTCCCATAAACGCTGTATTAGAAACACCCTCACATCAGCGCTAACTTGTTTTTGTAATTTGATGCAAAAGTATTATAAATGTACATAGATAAAAATAAAAAAAATGAAAATACAAAAAAAAATTGCAGGATTTACCGTTAAAACGCATCATCACAGCCTGTGAAAAGGGTCTATAGGGGTCATTACTATGAAACTCACCAGTACACGGCCCCCTGGTTGACTCTGGCTGGCTATCGACACACCAAGCCACATCCCATCTATTATAGAATTTTTATCGTCTGGTTTGTCTTCAGGATCTGCATAACACAAAGCAATTATTCAGATCAGTTATTTCTGTATTAACACGGAGACATAATTGCTGTCACACTTTGAAACAGTCTACACGTAATAATAAATAGTAATACAAAGAAGAAGAATCATGACAATACGTTTTATAATTAAAAGTAAATAATATTATCATTAATTAATATTTTTTAACTATTATCATTATTAATTAACACTTTACTACTATGTTATTATTATTATATTATTATTATTACTATTTTAGTATTTTTACAAATAAATAAAATGGGGAAAATTATGTCTCCTATGAATGCAAGAAAATGGTATTCAAATTGTATTCAAAATGTAAAAATAATATCAATAATAAAAGTATTTATAAATACGGTACTATAAATGGGGATAAAGTGAAGCACGAGCAATGTAAGGATTGTATGAATGGCAGGAAAATTACTTGAGGTGAGCAGATTCAGTCTTTTGCAGTCTTGGGGGTCTGTAGTGATTTGACAGGCATATATATCTCCAGTCTCATTGGCTGGCAGTCCAGACTCTGCTTTCTCCTTCGGTGCTCCTACAAGAAGTCTAAAACATGTATAAACCTGATTGAGCTCAAGTCTGTCTCAAGGCAGGGTATTAGACCAGTTGCTGCAGTACCACGGTAATGGTTGTTGGAGGCAAAAAAACATCAAATTTTTTCACACAACATTTTCAAGGATAAGGCAAAAATTCACATTCAGCCATGTGCTAGGTATTTCCTCAAAAAAAATTTCACTGCAGATAAACTTCAGAATGTCTAACCCTTATCTGTCTGGGCTTGTCGGGCTACGTGAACTGATTTTGACTGGAAGGACTTGTCAGAACCCATTACTTCCATGCAGGACGCAGTGAAACTATGGACAGAAAGCTGTAAAAGCTACAGTCTTCCAACTACTTTCAGAAACCTGCTGTTAAAAGTGTCTGATTAACATACAGCATCTAAAAACCACAGGAGATGGGGATCACATTTTACTCAAATGTTCATTTTCAGACAACATGGAGAATGGGTTTGTGTAATACCCGAACGAATAGGTATCTCCCCTTCTCTTCCTTGCATTTTCATAGGGGAGCTATTATGACACATACGTTCTTCATTCCTTGCAGGGAAAAATCAAGCCCCCCCCCCCCCCCCCCCCACACACACACACACACACACACCCCCCACCCCCATGTGCGACTAACCATTTAGTTTTTGGTTGTTAAATCTAGACCGATAAGAGTCAGGCATAAGATACCCACATCTGCCATCAAGGGACAGAAGTAATCTCTAGAGCCCTTGAGGAAAGTGAGCAGAATTAAAGAGGCATTTCATAAAACTATAAATCAATGCATTTTTTTTTTCAATATTTGTGAGAGCACAACAGACATAATAATGACCAATGCAGTGCTGCCTTCGAGCTCGATTCATTAATGTTTCAAGATTTTTGGAGACACGCTCCCTAGTTGTTATTTTATCCACCTTGCAGCTTGAGGCCTCATAAAAATTCCACTCTGTGAGGGATGAGATCTCATCAGATCATGGCTCGTGTCTAACGGGATTATGAATGGGCTTTAGTGGGCAATGCGGTCATTTCAACTTTAAAATTCAGTCTGGCGAATTTGAACAGAAATATATTATGTGTGACAGTCTAATCATCATAGATTTCCGAACTTGGGTTATTAATAACATGAAGTTTGACACTGAGTAGTATTTTTTTATTCTTGTATGCCACCTTATTGTGCAGAGACAACTATGCGTAAGACATTGTAATTTTAAAGAATTCTACACACTTGATTAAATATTAATCTTATGTAGACTTACTTAAAGCCATAATTCACTCAAAAATTTACTCCGTTCCAAACCTGTATGACTTTCTTTCTTCTGCTGAATACAAAAGAAGGTATTTTGAGGAACTTTTGTTCATTTAATGAAAGTCAGTGGGATGCAAAGCAACACTGGACCCCATTGACTTTTATTATATGGACATAAAAAACTACGGTATTAAAAAAAAAAATTCTTGTTCTGCAGAAAAAATGAAAGTCATATACAGGTTTGAAATAACATGAGGGTGGGTACTAATTTGCAATTTGGGTGAACTATCCCTTTAAATCCTATTTCTTGTGCTGTCATGTACGCAAATGCTACAAGTGAACATATTATTACTGAAATACACGGTCCCAATTGCACAACAAATGCACAGTCTGAAGTTTCCTTTGTGCTCAGTGGTAATTTCTTCTCATTTCTGTACATGTTCATATGCATCACACATTGTGGTGAGGTAGACTGTGATGAGGACACAGACTGAGGTCAAAGTCAAAGGGAGGGAAAGAGAGGAGGAAGACAAGGAGGGGCAACAAAATAAAAAAGGTGAAGTGAAAGACATCCCCCCCCCCCCTCTCCCTATGGGCCTAATTTCATTTGGACCCCCACTATCGCCCCCCTCAAACCACCACTACCAACCACAATCGGTTTGCGTCTCCACCTCATTCCTGTCATGTGACTCTAAATCTGCTTTCAGCAAGGACAAGACAGGAAATGAGAAAGTCAAGAGAAGGTGAATGAGCTAAAAAGAATGTCAGATTCTTGCTCGTCGCTGCATGTTCACCACAGCAGAACCTTTTATGAGTGCTGTTGCTCATCTTATATAGAAAAAGGGTGTTTACTTAAAATCTGAAAGGTGCGGATGTAACAAAATGGTCTGTTTAATTCTAAATGTCAGAAGGAGTGTAGAAAATAGTCATTTAAAAACAAAATTATAATAGGTTTTAGTGTAAAACGAAAGAGAAGGTGGACTAACTAACTAAATGGACTGCATGAGGAAAAAAGTTAAGAGGATAGTTCACCCAAAAATTTGATATTATGAGAAATGCTTTTTTTTTTTTCTTACAATAGACGTCAACAGTAACTAAAACTGTTTGGTTGCTAACATTCTTCTAAATATCTTCTTTTGTGTTTTGCAGAAGAAAAAGAAGTCATGCAGGTTTGGAACGACATGAGGGGAAGTAAACGATGGTCAACTATTCAGATGAAATATTACTTTACCTTTTTAACACAGGCTAGAAATCAGTCATCCATAAGCAGTACCTTTTAACCTAAAGGTCATAAACATCTCAAAGGTGACAGATTATTTGGGTATGACTTATTTGAAGGTGACGTAGTTACATTGTACTTACTCAGATAAGATAACTTATAATAAAGTGTAACCAAATATTTTACTCCAATGTGCGTTAAATCAATGTCTGATTTATAACACAGTGAATCCCACCACCAGTGCAGTGCAGAGCGCATTTATCCTTAAACAGATACCAGTCACATGACATGGTTTTTACCATTGCAATTATCAACAGGTCTGCTGGTGAGCAACACATACCTCAGAGGCAAGTTTATAAACCACAAGCTGGTTGGGGAGTTCACAGGTTCTTCATTTTATGCATTCACTGGTGCTTCATTTTATCAAAGCTGCTCAGTTTGAGAGCATATGACTCAACCTGAATAGATTAATCTTTTCCACAGCATTAGTCTTCATTTTGCTTTTCCTGTCAGACGGAAACATCATTCATTACTTTTGAACTGCAAATAACACAGAGACTACGCTTTTATTTTCTTGGTCAGGTGAATCTTTTGAAGATATATGACATTTGGCATTCCGTTTTCCTTTAGTAGTTTAGAAGCTAGAACATATTAATAGAATGACTAAAACAGCTATGAGTCAGATCACAGGGAACACAACTTCCTGTTACCTGCAGAAGTAGGTGTGTCCGCTTCGGCGGTTTCAATGAATGAATTTCAGGGCCAGAGTTCACGTGTTGTACGTTTGTTTGATGTGTGTGCCTTTAAGTACACTACATAAAAGGAAACGTTTTAAAGGCCTGACCTTTCAGTAAATAGTCCTTACAGAAAAAGGTTCCTAGCTCTGTGCGCTCAGTGTTTGAGACTGTCTGGCCATGAACAAAGAACTTGATTAGGAAAGAAAAACTTTCTGGCTGTGTTGCACACATTCAAGTTCAGGCAGGTGAAATGCATGTCCCTTATCTCTCACATATTGCGATGAATGAATGTGAAAGCAAAAATAGTCTGCACAAAGTAAAGTAGTACAGTAAATTACAGTTCTAGAGAGCTCAGTACAAACAGTGATCAAAAGCAAAGACAATTATGTTACAAAAGATTTCGAATTCAAATAATTGCTGTTCTTTTTAACTTTATCAAAGAATGCTGAGAAAAAGTACACAAAAATATTAAGTGGCACACATGATATTAACATTGTTAATAATAAGAAATGTTTCTTGAGCAGCAAATCATTATTAGAATGATTTCTGAAGGATCATGTGACACTGAAGACTGGAGTAATGATGCTCAAAAACAGCTTTGACGTCAATTGTTTAAATTATATATTTAAAATATATTAAAATAGAAAACAGTTATTTTAAATAGTAATAATATTTCACAATATTGCTGTTTTTACTGTATTTTTAATTTTAAAAAATACAGCCTTGGGCAAACTCAGCATAAGAGATTTTTCCAAAATATTCTAAATTAACGACCCCAAATTGAAAAGTTTGCAGTATTTCTTAATTTGCGTCGATGTGTGAAAGCAGGAGTGAGGACATGTGTGTGAGCTCTTCTTCCACCGTTCACTAAAGCCGCGTTTACATCGCAGGAACTTTCCCCAGGAACTAGGAACTTTGGGGTGGTACTTGGTGTGTTTCGACCGCAGGAACCAGGGTCTAAATGAAGTTCCGGGTAAATATTTCCCCCTCCAATATTTCCCCCTCCTAGCGAGGTGGTACTTTTTCAAAGTTCATGAACTTTCGGGGGTGGGACTTGGCCACTCAACATGCTGATTGGTTGAGCTCACACAGCATTTTATTTCAACCGGCATTTTTAAATGTCTTGCGAGGTTCGTTCTGCGTTCAGTAAATATCAGTCTTGCTCTTTCTGTCCGATGGTGCGCGTTGTCTCAGCCATCTCATGGTCAATGTCCGTAATAGCTGATAATAACATACGTTGTCCTATTTTAAATCTAGCTTTACGAGCTTTCAGAATACGCTTTATTATCAGTGCTCGATGATTATTGTCCGTCGCTGACTGGGAGGAGCCGCCGCGCGCAGTTTCACGTCTCTGGACTAATTTGCCTAATGTTCACGGTACTTTAGACCGCAGTGGAAACGCAGACAGTAGCAGGCCTGGGGGAAAAAACTTTCCTGTAAAAAAAGTTCCTGGTACAAATTGTTCCGGGTAATTTCGGTGGAACAATGGAAGCAGAAAAGTCAAATATATACTCGCAGCTCAGGAAAAAGAAAGCAACAGAAGTGCGGCGCGGCCGGAACTAATCGCGCACGCTGCCGGACTCTGACCGTACAGATCCACTTTTGCGGCACGACTGAAGCGTGGTGTTGTGACGCTTCCCCTCATGTGTATGTTGATGGCCGTTCCTCAAGTTTACCGCTATGGGCGTCGGTTTGAGCCAGCGGGGAATGAAAAACAAAGGACCGGCGAGAGACTTCCCTCCTTCTCCATGTGCTCTACTTCTGTTGGATAGTCGCGTCCATTCAACGGATTCATTTGCATAAAGTTGAGCTTCGGTCAGCTTTTTTGACGCGCGCCATTTGTTCAAATGCAACGTCGCCTTCCCAGAATGCTTTGCGGGCGTGTTAAAGTCGCTTGACGTCACCCATAGGAATAAAGTGGAGTGCGGTGCGACAGAAGTGTTGCACGGACAAGTGGATCAGCACCTTGACGATACAGATCCACTTTTGCGGCACGACTGAAGCGTGGTGTTGTGATGCTTCCCCTCATGTATATGTTGATGGGCGTTCCTCAAGTTTACCGCTATGGGCATGCGTTTGAGCCAAGCGGCAACCTCCCGCAGTTTCTCTTGAAGCCAATACGGAAGTGCCTTAAACTGCAATTCATCGACTGGCAGCTAGGGACAGACTCCAGAAGGGAGCAGAATCTCATTTAGCCCCATGTTAAAATGCCCAACTTTACAGCAGATTAAAACGTTTACAGCCTGGTACAAATTGTGGTTTTGGTCTATACGGCTAATTTTGCCCTTCATGACAACTGTGAGGGGGGTGAATTTTTTGTTAACTCATTCGTTTACATTATATAAAGCATTAAAGTTCTGCATAATTAAGGGCGTGGCCACTTCGAGTGACAGGTGGATAGCCATTTATCTGCTGTCTGTTAGTCATTGCGTCACTTAAGCTCCGCCCACGTCCCGCCTTTTTCCCCATTTTCTGTTATCCGGGAGTGACGCGCTGCCAAGATGGCAACGGCCATCTCGTCCCTACTTTGCACTTCAGAACGTCTCATCAGAATCCTATGGGTGACGTCACGGACACTACGTCCATATTTTTTTACAGTCTATGGTTTGAGCCAGCGGGGAAGGAAAAACAAAGGACCGGCGAGAGACTTCCCTCCATCTCCATGTGCTCTATTTCTATTGGATAGTCGCGTCGCGTTCAACGGATTCATTTGCATAAAGTTGAGCTTCTGTCAGCTTTTTTGACGCGCTGCATTTGTTCAAATGCCGCGCCGCCTTCCCTGAATGCTTTGCGGGCGCGTTAAAGTCGCTTGACATCACCCTCACGATACAGATCCACTTTCGCGGCACGAATGAAGCGGGGTGTTGTAACGCCTCCCCTCATGTGTATGTTGATGGGTGTTCCTCAAGTTTACTGCTATGGGTGTGCATTTGAGCCAGCGGGGAATGAAAAACAAAGGACCGGCGAGAGACTTCCCTCCTTCTCCATGTGCTCGACTTCTATTGGATAGTCGCGTTCAACGGATTCATTTGCATAAAGTTGAGCTTTGGCCAGCTTTTTTGACGCGCGGCATTTGTTCAAATGCAGCGCCGCCTTCCCGGAATGCTTTGCGGGCGCATTAAAGTCGCTTGACGGCACCCATAGGAATAAAGTGGAGTGCGGCGCGACAGAAGTGTCGCACGGACAAGTGGATCAGCACCTACACCTGAAGCGCGCGCAGCCGCGCACACGCCTTTCACTCAGACAGATCGCGACGCCAGTTTAGCGGATTATTGGGTTTGAATTGTCAAAAATATGTAAAAATTCACATCCTGGCGAGTATTCGGGTAAACGCAGTCGGATATGTCTTTAGTGAACGTATACAGAGTTGAATGTGAAATCGGGTGTTACAATGAATTTGGTCCGTGTAGCTCTTAAAAGCTCTCCTAATATTCTGAGAAGCAGGGCAGGGCAGGAACATGCCGGCCAAGTGAGTTTTTAGGGTTTTTTAACCCTAAAACAATGATAAAACAATGAATAGTAAGTTCTGTCATATTATTCAATTACTTTTACAGTTTTTTGCCATGGAATATTGATTCAGTATCGGTATTGAAGTATTTTAGTCTGGTATCGTACCGAAGTCATAATTTTGGTATTGTGACAACACTATTCTATATAAAAAGTATTTGCTGATATTCTATTTTTTTATGTTGGTTTACAAATTTGTACCTTTTTACATTTTTACTCTTTTAGTTTTACATTTTGTCTAGGTCTTGTATACATTTATACTTTTTTATAGTACACTGCTGAATGCCAACGTTGCAAGTTAAATTAAGTAAAATTGTTGAAAATTATTGTGATAAATTAGTCGATAGATTAATCGATCAATCGATAAATTAGTCGATAGATTAATCGATAAAAAAATAGTCGTTAGTGGCAGCCCTAGTATATTCACATTTCATCAGTGGTGGTAAGTAATGAAGTAAAAATACTTTGTTACTTTACTTAAGTATTTTTTTCGGGGATCTGTACTTTACTTGAGTATTTTTTGTTTGCATCTACTTTCACTCTTACTCCACTACAATATTAAAGACAAAGTTTACTTTTTACTCCAATACATTTCCCCATGCACGCTCCAAGTATTTATTACACTTGCTTTCCAAACCAACAAAAAACGTGGGTGCAGGAGAGAATCAAGCTAGTAAGCTGGTTCTCCCTGCATGCTGTCAATCGGTCATGGATGATCCAGTCAGGGCTAGACTTGGAAAAGCTGGCTAGGTTTGCCACACTAATGCTAGCTCAGTGTTTCCCAATTTTTTTTCTTTCGCGGCACACTATTTACTATGAAAGCATCGGTAACACTTTACAATAAGGGGTGCACTAATATGCATTAATTCATGCTTGACTAATGCACAGATGATCATGAGTTAATGTTTGACTCATGAAGAACTAAATCATTTATTAATGATCACTGCATCAGCAACTAATGAAGATTATATATGATTAATAGATTAAGTAATACATGCATTTCTATTAATTAAATATGACAATGTATTAATTTCCTAATAACATAACATATTCATTAGTTAATATAATAATTATCACAATGGGTCAAAGCCATGCATTTCAACTTACAGTTGTCTGCGTTAATTAATCACTAGATAACGATTTGCAAAGGTTTCATTATGTCATGACTTCACTTGTTGAAGCACATGACTATTAACTAATTGTTAAGTAATATGTCGTTGTGGTTATGGCTTTTGAATCTATTTTAAATGAGTTAATAGTATCTTGCACATCTTCTGTTTGATGCAGCTAATGTTATGGAGCATGTCTATTTTAAGTTCAACCCCTATACTGTGTTAAGGTGCTTCATTGTCTCTTATGATTGCAAATCTAACAAATTGCTTAATTGCAGTATCTAATCTTATCATTTGTTCAATTAAAGCATTGCATATCACTCCCAAAACAATTGATCTGCTTAAGTATTGATATTTACAGTTAATTTGAATATTTACTTTTTACTTTCGGTACTTGAGTACGTTTTAAATCGGATACTTTTACTCAAGTGATGTTTGAATGGAGGACTTTCTACTTTCACTGGAGTCATTTTTTATTTAGGTATATATACTTTTACTCGAGTATAACTTTTGAGTACTTTTACCACCCCTGCATTTCATAAAACCGTTCAGTTCTTTATCATTTATCAAAGATATTTAAGCATTTCTTTACAGGAACAGCATGGATCAGAGCTGTTATAGTCGCTAAACTGACACACACTAGAACATTCACAAGGTGACAAGTCTCATTGCTCGATATTCTAGCTGTTTTAGATTAATTAATAATATCTAATCCTAAAACCCATGATGCTCCGCATGCACAGCAAGTCATTATCCCTCCAGGCATTCCAGCCTAAAGGCGAGACAAGCCTACTCTACTTCAGCTGAAAATGTTGTATGACATGCTCTCTAGACCACTCAGTGATTTTAAAGTAGTGGTTGCCAAAGATTTCAGAGTTCCTACCTATCCTATTCAACTGATAACGTAATCACCATAATAACATTTTTTAATTGTAATACTCAAATGAAACGTGATCATTATGTATGGGAGTGTTCTAGTCTTGTCACATGGTGTAAGTCTTGATAAATGGGCATGCGTGTCCGCACACAACTTTACCAATAATTTAGCACATTGTCAAGTTTTGCTACATGTAAAAGAGCACTAAATACCAATTTGGGGCTTTTAAATATCTGTTCAGCTGAGTTTAATCTATTATGCTCAGTATGTAGACAGACATACTTAATTTATCAGTTCACATACTTATTTGACACCTACAGCTGTGAACCACATAACCGCAGCTGCTAATGGAAGAAATGCCAGACAACTTAAAGCAGACAGGAAATCACACAGGAAATTCACATCAAAAGCAAACAGTTTGGCTTAATTTTAGAACTTTCAGGAGTGCAACAGTTTTCAATGGGGCAGAACGCTGTGACTACAGATACACGATTTGAATACAGTGTTTCCCCTACAATGTATTCACAGCGGCGGGATTTTCAGCGCCACTGCAAAATCTTCACATGATCAGTAATATCACGACATTCACTTACACACTGTAAAGGAGAGAGAGAGATTGACGATGGCCAGAGAACTAAACATCTTTTTTTCACTTCCAATGATTAAAAAAAGAAGATATGAGGTAAAACTATTATAAACTATGCTCGCGCATCGTCTAGCACAACTTCCTTCCCTTCACAGCGCGCGCTGTCATTTCTCCTCAAACATGCATTTAACGTCAGACTCAGCACAATCCGTGATTGTTGGCAAATGCACTCTCCGCTTTGGCTAAATTGCAGAACGTGTTTGATTAAATGAAAAGCACAATAATCCGCGCAATAGACGCTGTTTCCAAGTTCAAGGCAGGCGTGTGTGTGTGTGTGTGTGTGTGTGCGAAACGGACCGAATTGCACATATGCTTCGTGTGCGCGACTAAACCATCAAATACACAACAAAATAGCCTATATGTCAAAATGACAGGCTTGGAGAGTATTCACTTAAACACAGTTTAGCTTAAATGGCCGTAAAAGGGAGAATGATTTTAGATCTGCGTCTTAAAGGGGCAGCATCTAATAAACTTGGTGACGATTGAGCCATAATGTGAATCAAAACAACAATATATTTGATTAATAAAAACTTAAGGTAAAAAAAAAAAAAACATCATGTAATAATATTTCCCAATATTAGGCTACTGTTTTTTCTGGTATTTTTGATTAAATAAATGCAGGCTTGATAAGCATGAGACTTTTTGCAAAAACATAAAATAGTATCCAAACACTATGGGGTTTTTTGTTGGGTTTTTTTACATATTGCCCCTTTCTTACATTTGAGCCCTTGCCCCTTAGGAACTTTCTGCACGTCCCTGCAGGTTATTGAAGTAAAATAGGCTATAAGAGTCACCTTTTAAACTAATGAAAAGCTTAATTTGGATTTTAATGTTCAAAATGTCTATTTCTATCCACAAAACTTGCCAGTTTATTTTAATTTTTTATTTATTCCGGAGGTGCATGCCCCGTCTGAGCAAACGATGTTCTAAAAAATGACCAATGTTCAACGACCTTTTTTCACTGACGAAAACGAGACGATAACTAAATAAAAACTAGTGTTGGATGACAAAAACTATAACGAAAATCAACTGTCATTTTCGTCAACAAATAAAAACGAGATGATAATGTTAGGGAGGGACGATTAGGGAAGAGATCCAGTCAGAACTGATGTTGTGTGTAAAGATGCGCACATTTGATTTGAACTGATCTAACCGCTGGAAAACACGGCGCTGTTGCACACTTTACAGGCTAACGCATCCCCAATAGAGAATGGGAACGTGACGTCAGCAAAGCAATGCATTCGTGGACTTTAGGACACAGACACTACATTAGAGAATGAGTAGTAGTGGAGGGAGACTTTAAAACTTGTATTATACAGTTAAAAACACATTAGAATGGTGAACGCTTGCTGTGTTATGAACTGCCATAGCCGCTCTAATGACCTGCGTGGAAAACATGTCTCAAATCACGCGCAATTTTTCAGTTTACCAGCTTGGAAATAACAAGAGCAAGTGAAAGTAACTTGCTTTCGGAAATAAACAACTTAGCCAAAATGTGTCTTTATAATTTGTATTTATATATTTATTATTTATAACAGATATATTACAGATTAATATTTTCTGAACCGCTTGTATGTGCTCACACCATAAATAATGCATGAAACGCGTCTGGAAATCCTTCATTGTTCAGATTCTCTCAGTAGAAGGAATATTGTACTTGTTCCATTTAAGTCCAGTAAAACTTTTTAGTACTGTTGGCTAAAGCGCTTTCAAATACAAATCATTTCAAAGCTGCATTACGAGCCATAATCTGTTATCCTTTAATGCTTTAACGTTAAGGAATTAGGGCGATATGATATAGGATATGTTGATTGAATAACTGATCCACTGGCTGAGATCAAGCTATAAGTATATTTATTATTTTTTATATCAGATACAGACTTTTTAGTTAGGCTATTAAAAAATAAACTGCAAAATACAAACCAATGTGTGGTGCGATAGAAGGCGGCTGTCTGATTTCTGATTGTATGGAATGTGATGAATATGTGCAGTGTCCTGGCCGCACGACTGAGCGCTCATGTACGTAAGAGATTCAAATATTAGTCCATTTATTATAAGTCGTTTTTTCCTCTGGTGATTCGCATTTGTTATCATTGTACGCTCCTGAGCGTGTCCTAAAACATGGCAGCGACTACCCATAATGCAATGTGCAATGACGTAGTTTCTCAGACTCTATACAGCGCTCCAGAGCGGCTCACAATCAATGACACACACACACTTATGCCAGGCAATTGTTTATGAACTAATGCTGATGAATAATGACAATGTTTACTTTACGATGTTTATATAGTAATGTGTTTTAGACGGTTGTAACAACGCATATTTTAGCTCCTCATCTGAACTTCATCTGAACTTTCAACTGCAATAGTAAGGCGAGATTTCAAAATAAGAGTCACGGTGTATTTCCAGCTGGTTTATAATTAAAAGTCACGCATTATATATTCGTTTTTGCTTACACAATAAACTGTATTTAATTTCATTCCCATTTAATTCAGGAGGAAAGACCAGTATTTGACACATATTCAATAAAGTATCAGGGTTATAATAGTTAACTAAAACCATTAAAAAAAAATCTTCGTTACTTGAAATTAAATAAATGTTAACTGAAATAAAAAAAATAAATAAACAAACTTATTTGAAGCTTTAGCTTAACATGATATACTAACTAAAACAGAAATACAAAGTTATAAAAACTATATAGATGTTTTTAAAAACAAACAAAAAAGTGAATTGAGCTCTCTTTCGTGTATTTTTAATGTCAAAAACAAAATGATGTCAAAATGTCAGTTCAAGTGACAGTCGGTTATGTAATGCTTAAAGTATTACAATTTAACTAAACACATTAGATTTTAGGAGACTAAATCTACTGTAGATTTAGTTGACTAAAATCTTATATTTAGTCGACTAAAATCTTATGATATTTAGTTGACTAAAACTAGACTAAAACTAAAAACAATTCAAGTGACTAAAATATGACTAAAACTAAATGGCATTTTAGTCAAAAGACTATGACTAAAACTAAATCAAAATATGCTGTCAAAATTAACACTGCGTACATCTGAAGGCTAATCTCAGGACAGACTTCAGGAAGTTCATTCATGTACAGGCTAAAAAGAATAGGCCCCAATATAGTTCCTTGAGGGATTCCTGTCATAATTTGACATGGGGCAGATTTTACATTATCAATAACTACACATTGCTCGCGACCCTGTACATATGACTCAAACCATAAAAGTACCAGCTTTGACAAGTTAAAAGAAGATCATTTTGAAATAAGAAGGCTATGATTTACGGTATCAAAAGCCTTCCTTAAGTCCAGGAACACTACGCCCACCATATTTCCTTTATCAAGTGACTGTACAATGTTTTCCAGCATTGCACGATGGCAGATTCAGTAGAATAATTCTGTCTGAAACCATATTGTTGTAGGTGCAGATAGCGATTTATTTCTAAATAATTAATTCGTTTTTCTGAGACTGTTTTTTCCAATATTTTAGACGCTACCGGAACTAGACTTATTGGTCAATAGTGACGGGCATCTGCAGTATCCCCAGACTTAAAGACAGGCTTAACTAGTGTTTTTTCCAAGTATCTGGAAATGTGCCAGTTTTAATGGAAACTTTAATGGATTAGAGAGAAATGTATAACCATGCAACGTCTACTACAGTATTGCAGATGTTGTGCTATAGACCCCCTGAGGATCAATTCCACTCATTATTTGCTACAGAAGAGGTTTAAAGAAGGAGGATTTGTCTAAACTTGTTAAATCATCAAAATCGACAACATGTATATGCTAGAGCTTTGTCAGTAGGATACGTATCAAAAACTTTTAATCTGGCTATTATTAAACCGCTTATTTAAAAAAATTATTGTATCCTACAGAATTTGTTATTTACAGTCCGATCTCGAATCTACCTTTTCTGTCAAAAATACTAGAAAAGGTAGTATCCTCACAACTATGTTTTCAGAAAGCCTTTTTTTTTTTTAAAGAAATATATCTGCAAGGATTTACAGTCAGGATTTAGACTGCATCATAGTACTGAGACTGCTCTCGTTAGAGTTACAAGTGATTTGTTCTTACCATCTGATCATGGTTGTATCTCTCTATTAATTTTACTGGATCTTGGAACTGGAAGTAACTGGAAGTGCTGCAATTGATACAATCGACTACAACATTCTTTTAAATAGACTCAAAAAATGATGTTGGCGTTACTGGAATTGCATTGGCATGGTTCAAATCATACTTATCTGACTTTTACCAATTTGTAGCAATAAATAAAGAGATCATATCGATCACAAGTTTAGTATAGTGCAAGGCTCAGCACTAGGACTGTTGCTTTTCACCCTGTACATGCTACCCTTGGGAGATATCATAAGGAAGCATGGTGTTAGTTTTCACTGTTATGTTAATGAAACTCAGCTCTATATTTCTTTGCGCCCTGATAAAACCAATTCACAAAATTCACTGCACAATGGCTCAGTGAGTAGCACTGTCGCCTCACAGCAAGAAGGTCCCTGGTTAGAGTCCCAGCTGAGACAGGAGTCCTTTCTGTGTGGAATTTGCATGTTCTCCCTGTGTCTGCATGGGCTTCCTCCAAAATCCCAAAACTTAACTGTCCGTAGGTTTGAATGCAAGTGTGTGACTCCAAAGCTATGTAATAGGGAGGATTGCGGAAAGACCTGTCAACCTACCCTGGAAAAATAATGGACAGTCTCTCCTGTATGGCAAGAGATGGCCATAGAAACACCAAGAGACAAATACGACTGAAATGGTGATAGATTAGATTAGATTAGATCAGGGGTAGGCAAGTTTGGTCCTAGAGAGCCGCTGTCCTGCAGAGTTTGACTCCAACCCTGAAAAACCCTCACCTGCCTGTAGTTTTAGTAATCCTGAAGACAGTGCTCTTTGATACCAATCTTTCACTTGAAGGCCACATTTCTAGCATTTGTAAAACCGCATTTTTCATATTTTCACATCTAAATATGTAAATTACGACATGACCTCAAGGCTAGATTATTGTAATGTTCTACTGCAGGGGTGTCCAAACTCGGTCCTGGAGGACCACTGTCCTGCAGAGTTTAGCTCCAGCTTGCCTCAACACACCTGCTGGAAGTTTCTAATACAGGGATGGGCAATTCCGGTCTTCGAGGGCCACTGTCCTGCAGAGTTTAGCTCCAACCCTGATAAAACTCACCTGCCTGTAGCCTTCTAGTAATCCTGAAGACATTGATTAGCTGGTGCAGGTGTTGGGGTGATTAGGGTTGGATCTAAACTCTGCAGGACAATGGCCCTCGAGGACTGGAATTGCCCACCCCTGTTCTAAGGCCCTGTCCCAAATGGCACACTTCATGTGCACTTTCGGTCTTGTGGACTTTCAATGGCCGCTGCGTGCGCGTGTCTGTTAAGTCCACGAGACCGCAGGGTGTCCCACTTGTCATTTTAGGTCTCAGAAGGGTGCTCGCGAGCGCCCCCTTTGAGGTCGATATGCGCCCTCGTGGTGCGAGCTGCGCAGCACTTCTTCCCGGCAGTCAAAGCGGCATTGCGTCCTTAAAGTGCGGACTCAGAGGAAAACCGTGAGGGTTTAGGGTGCCATTTGGGACAGGGCCTATTATGTCTAGTAAGAGCTTGATTAGCTGGTTCAGCTGTCTATCATTGGGGTTGGAGCAAAACTCTGCAGGACAGTGGCCCTCCAGGAGCAGGATTGGACACCCCTGTTCTACTGGGTGGTTGCCCTGCATGCTTAATAAACAAACTTCAGGTGGTCCTAAATGCAGCATCTAGAGTTCTTACAAGAACCAGGAAGTATGACCATATTTGCCCAGTTCTGTCAACACTGCATTGGCTTTCTATTAAACATTGCATACATTTGAAAATCTTGCTAATTACTTACAAAGCACTAAATGGTTTAGCTCCTCAGTACTTGATCGAGCTCTTAGCGCATTATAGTACTTTACATCTATTGCGATGTCTGGCCAGTTGATAATACCTAGAATATCAAAATCAACTGCAGGTGGTAGATGCTTTTCCTATTTAGCAGTAAAACTCTGGAATAGTCTTCCTATATAGCAGACACACAATTAAATCTAGACTAAAAACAAATCTCTTTAACCTGGCATACACTTAACACGATCCCATTTCTATAATTCACATCTGTTATAGGATTGTTAGGCTGCATAAATTAGGTTAACCGGAACCGGGAACACATTTCATATAACACACCTGATGTACTTGTTACATTGTAAGAAGAATGGTATACGCTAATTTTAGTCTCTCTGACTATCCCGAGGTTACTGTAGCCAGCCGGATCTGGTCTTTATCCACATCAGATGGTGGACCTGCCCCTAGACACGACCAAAATGCATCCCTGAATGTCAGCAGAGACTGTATCAACTAGACTTTCCCCTGTGAAAGCCTTGTCGACATGACAGCTATCTGCACAGATCCTGAGCAAAGACCACAAGAACCAGACAAGTCCTCCGCATAGACCCTATGACCAGCTTCGGCTCCATAACAGCGTGATGAATCTGATCTCCAAGCAGAAGGAACTGGATGAATATTTGAATGCTACCGATCCCGATCTGAATTCTGACTTGTGATGCAGCCTGAATCATAATCACACTGTGTTCGTTCGTTGGCCAAATGAGAAATGGCACCCCGACTGGGCCTGGTTTCTCCCAAGGTTTTTTTCTCCATTCTGTCACCTGATGGGTTCCTTGCCACTGTCGCCTCTGGCTTGCTTATTTGGGGACACTTAATATTCAGCAATATTATTGATCTGACTGTACTGACGCTGCAGTGTGAGAACTGAACTGAGCAGGACGATGACATCTGCTTAATAGATTAAACTAATTTAATAATTGATGATCTTTACAACGAAACTAATTCAACACTGAACTGACAGCCGAAATGCATTATTTTCCTGTTATCACTATATAGCTGCTTTGAAACAATCTGTGTTGTATAAAGCGCTATATAAATAAAGGTAACTTGACTTACTTGACAGAATTACTATTAAATGAATGACTTTTTGTCATTCATTAATTGCCATATCTGAATTCATGCTATAGTCCAAATCTGTTAATGCCTCACAAAAGCAGAACACTCACAAAGAACTATGAACTAAGTTCTGGAGTAACGGGACAGTACAGCAATAGAGGATCTAGGTCAGATAATAGAGAGAAACAATGCTATTTCCTCAACAACATGTTCCAAAAAAAACGTCACAGTGGTCAGTTGTTATTATCAAACTAATGGTAGGTGATATAGAACCTGGTTAATCAGTCAATGAATAATGTCAACACATTTATTAAAACAATGATACAGTAATATTATTTAATCAATTAAAATGTTCAGCAGCCATTACTCCACTTTGTGTGACAATCACAGTCACCTTTTTCAACTGAATGTGTCCTTGCTGAATAAACGTATTTATATAAAATCTTATTGTCCGCAAACTGTGTATAAATCATCCATTGCTCAACCCTGCACTCTATATCAGCATCAGCTATTAAAACGTCTGTAGATCAAGCCATTTTCGAAGTCATCCTGAGAGACTAACAGCTAAAACAAAAATAGCCGAAGTATTTTTACTCTACCATTTACCCACACTGACTTTGCTATCTTCTGACAGGATATAGTCATCACCATGTAAGCTTTAACCATTTGTAGCAGTTGTTCAGACCTCATGCAAATTTTAGCTTGTGGTTTCCCTATATATATATATATAAAGGTAGTTTGTAGTCATGAGCATCTGAGAACTGCACAACTTTCCGCACACCAGCGGCGTTAAAGATTGCTAAAGCCGACACATGAAGGAAACAGGTTATTGGTCTATGAGAGTGCAAGAGACAAAGATCAGGCCACAGGAAGACAGAACACACAGGACGTCCTTGTGTGTCACTGAGCAAGTCCTTTATGTGTCCGACAAGATGATGAATGTCTAGCCAGTCCAATTAACATCATCGCGACTATAGATCTCGGTTCTCAAATTGTCCTTTGTCAGTGCAGATAAGATCAGGAGGACCTCTGAACAGTTTATGCGTACATAAATCAAAAACCGGGGGCAGGGATGTATTTCCTTAATATGTAAAAGCAAACCCCTCCAAATGACAAATTAAAATCCTAACACTTAGTTAAAAAAAAAAAAGAGCTTTCTTTGCAATTTTAAATCAGCACCAAAAATACGACGCAGGGCAGCAGATAAATGCAGCACTCTTCCTTTGAGGTTCAATGACAGGCAATCAGGAAGTCACCAGGAAATGTATCAACACAGACAGCTCCGCATTAGCTTTGGGATGGCTCCTCTAGGACAATGACAAGGGCAGAGTCAAACACCAAATCGTTTTTTCCTTTGTTTGTAACTTTAGTCACACTACATATGACAAACAGCAAACATTTACACCACACTGCTTTTGAGACCATAACATTTATAGGCCGCGGAGGGAAATGAGCCAGTTCAGACACCACTACTCTCTTGTGGTATAGTTTCTTACATCTGTTAACAATGAAGAGACATGTCTTATGATTCATTTAGTCTGCTTTACTTCATTGCGTGTCCTACATGCAGTCGAATAGAAGCATTATAAAATCAAATCACAGACAATTGATTATCTCCATTGTACTTGCAGAAATCCCACACCCATTTAACATGAGACATGTTTTAAGATTGGATAGATTTGTGGTTTCATTGTGTATTGCTTTAGGCCTTTATACAGAAGAGCCTGTAATGTGTTGTGGTTTTTAACATGTTTATCCTTGTGGCTCCTTTATATGCAAAAATCAGGGTGTTCTGTTATAGCATCATATCTGTCAGCAATTAACATGCTTCAGCAATACCTCTGTTTCAAATAAAAGCCACAAAGCGCCAAAGTATTTTGCCTGAGCCACAAATTGTTATTTTGCTCTGCGCGGTCACATTTATTGTTAAATGCTCAAATGATGTTTCTTTCTTTTGTTTTGTTTTTTTTTCAATTGGATGTATGTTGTGAAGGGCTTATATCCATCCATAATAAAACGAAAAACAGCCTGTCAAAGCAGTTACACAGATGGCTTTCGCTGTGAAATCTGTGGAATTCTTATTTCCTGGGGATACGAAACAGAAGCGCTATGCGCAAACCTCACATTTTCTGCAAAGGTGGTGTTTTTCTACTCCTCCCACCGAGCATCTTTAAAAAAGATTTTATGTCACACTATAAAAATGAATTTATAGGTGTTAGGCTGCAGATAATATGATATTGTTGTTGAGTTCGGTCTTCAGCATGCTAACTCACTGGACGGCTCTGTACTAGTTATTGCCTTATGAGGCTGGCAATACAGGTCTCACAGCACTCATAAGCTCCCATTCATTTAGAGAGAATCATAAATAAGTGAACTACAAAGCAAAATCTACTGCTTCAGTCATAAGCAAATGGGTCTCAGAGGAACTTACTGACTGACTACTGTAAATTATTAGCTGGTTTTATTGAGATATTTGACTACAGCAGGTGGTACCTGGTCAATGTGTACAACTCAGAAAGCCTTAACCAACATCTAGTTATTTTGCTTCATTTATTCGGTTATTATGCTCATTTCACAGATATTATTCCTGACTTTTTGCTTAGCAGTATCCATCGGGACATCACTCATTACTACATTTCGGTCTCAAATCTCAAAATAAGTGTTGTCAAAACTAAATATTTAAGCTAGAGTTTTTTCGAACAAAGAAGGCGAAGTTTGTTGTAGCAACCATAACGGCTATAAAACATTAGACAAGCGGGTGCATGACCTGCCCAGCCCCTGCAAGTCACAGTATTGGGCGGTCTTATCGCCGTCTCATATCCTCTTGTGAAATGGAGCTTTCGTGTTAATCATTTACTTACTCGAGGTAATCGAGTTAATTCAATGCCACAAAAACTGAAACAAGAAGATGATGAGGGCATTTTAAAACATTTCGCACAATGGCACACATAACGTTTTCAGGCTTTTCAATCATCAAGTCACAGCAGAAAAGAATATAGTTTGCACACTGTAGTCGTAATGAGATGAAATTGTTACATTAAGGTAAGGATCTATTTTTTTCCTGATCCTGTCCCTAAGTTTTGTTGGTGCAACCATTACACCATCTACATTTTTACTTTATATTAAAATGACTTTTATGGGGATACACTCTTAAAAAAAAAGGTTCTATATGGCACCAAAAATGGTTCTTCGTCATAATCATAGAGGAGCCACTTTTGGTGCTATATAGCACCATATCTTAACATGTTCTGTATATGATAGCGGTGCTATATAGCACCTTAGTTAGCGGTGCTATAATACCTTAGTCAAAGAACCAGTGAAGAACCTCTGAAGAACCGCTGAAGCACCAAAATTGGTGCTATGTAGCACTTAAAAAGGTTCCCCTATGATTACAAGCCAAAAAACATTGTTGGTGCCATATAGAACCTTTTTTTTAAGAGTGTAGTTCATCCAAAAACGAAAATTCTGTCATCATTTATTCACCCTGAAGTTGTTCCAAACCTGTATTAATATCTTTCTTCTGTTGAACACAAAAGAAGATAGAGAGAATTAGATAGATTTGAAGAATATTGTTAACCAAACTGTTGATCTGTGGGGGGCGGGAGGATAACACTAAGTCAATGTGGCCCTACGACTGTTTGGTTTCCCAACATTCTTCAAAATATCTCCATTTGTGTTCAGCAGAAGAAAGAAATTCATACAGGTTTTGAACAACTTGAGGGTGAGTAAATGGTGACAGACTAACCTATCTCTTTAATTCAAAAATGGAAAACATTATCATCATATAAAAATAAAAAAAAACATACATTCAGGTAATCGTTCGTCTACATTTCATTTGTAATGTATTCGTTCATATCATAACTAAATAGATCCAGGACAATAACAGGCCTATATAAAAATGACCTTCTTAATAAAACAACGTTAATGCAGAGCTCAAACCACGCTCAACAGGTGCACATCCGTGAGAAGATCTTGTGAGAATCATCCTTCTCATGACATTTGACATGAGGTCAGTTAATTTACATTGAAATAATATACTTACAGGTATCTCTTCTCTCCTACGACCTGCTCGTGCAGCGCAACAGAAAGTCCAAACAAACTGCCAGCTGTTTTTCCCTCTTTGACGACTGGAAAATCCACGTCCAAGTTATACGCTTGACAGCAAAGAGCGGCGCTCAACACGACAACCAAGACAACCGTATTTTTACTGAGCCCGTGCCTGTAAAATGCATTCATTTTTTCTTATAGTCTCTGCGAAGCTTTTGTTTGGCGAGACAGAAACAGAGAGCGGAGAAAGCAGGGTCTGAACAGGAGCGGATTTGTCAGACGCTGTGAACTGATTGTTCATATTCGTCATTCTTCCGGGATGTACGCGCGAGTCGTCTCGTTGGTGAAAATCTGACCGGAGGGCACTAAAGAGCGCGCGAACACCTTGATAGAGGACGGAGGTGCACGTGCTAGACTACACTCACAGTTGCAGTCTGTTATAATGTCTAGAAAATGTTTTTTCAAACTTTTTAATAAATAGGTCTGCTGAAGGACGCTTTCCAGAAATGTCCCCTGTAGCCTTGTATTTCATGTAGCCTATGAAAATTAAGAAAGACGTTTTAAATGTTTTTCTTTACATTCATTTTGAATGTGAATATGTAAAGAAAGTTGTCAGTGTATTTTTCTCCCAAGAAAATAAACATTTTCAATCTACTTTAAATGTAACTTTTTACGAAAGAAAAGCAAAAACACAGTAAAAGATGTTATGTGCTATTTAGGCTACTTAAATTACGTAGGCCTAACAATATTAGACCACATGATATTTTTGAGTCGTTTAGGCTTGTTTCCTTTCCCTCAAAAACACATAAAATAAGACTTAATTTCAATATTTAGGCCTACTCTCCATATGCAAAGCATCCTGGGAACTAACAATGATGTGTGTGTCTAAATAAAACTATAATTCTCTAAATAAATAGCCTTCTTTCCTAAATTGTATCAGATTAATCGTGTCACCACATTCACAAATCCTCTCCTGTGGCCTTATGGGATAGTAAAGTGTCCATCATATGCACACTTCAGAATCTCACTGTAAGAAGTATAGGTCATCCGGGTACTTTTTGCCTACTCTTTTATGAGTACACTCTTAAAAATACAGGTTCTTAAATGGTTCCATGAAGAACCTTTAATATCTAAAGAAACTTTCCATTGCACAAAAGGTTCTTTGTAGCGCAGAAAGGTTATTTATAAAATGGTTGGGAAAAAAAATGTTCTTTAAAGAGGCCTTCACAAAACAGTTCTTTAGGGAACCAAATGTGGTTTTTCTATGGCATCACTGTGAAAACCCCTTCCTGGCACCTTTATTTTTAAGGGTGTACTGTGAATTTGAACATTTTTGTCAGATACTGTTTATGCCTATAGTATGGGAAGTGTGAAATTTCAGATGCAGCCGAAGTCTTTTTAAGTGTGTCCGACCGATCGGTGTATGACATACAAGTTACTACTCTGTACTTTGATGTCATACACTGATCGGACAGAGCAGCACCACTTCAAGTCGAACACACCTTTTATAATATAGCTAAAGAAAAGCAAAATAATGCTTCAGGAAAAATAAAGTGAAGATGACGAACGAACATCAAGGAAGAGCAAAAAATTAACATACAGTACACCACAGCACAAGTGTGAAACACTCAAAACTGTCTTCTTACTGTAGCTAACATTATGACAACAGCATATCTTGGTTCTGTAAAACATAGCAAAACCAATGTTACTCACGTATGCAGCAGAAACAACACAACTTCTGCATCCGTTTTCATGCCCAGGTCATAGCTCTTGCCTGATCATAACCCTTCTTTTTCCAGTGATATTCCTTTTCTCTTTTGTAATGTCTCTCAGCCACCTCTCTTTCTACAGTCTTCAAATCTCCTCTTGCTCACTCACTCTCCCTCATCATGAGTGTTTACGCCCCCAGCTAGGTGACTTCTACCGTGACTGGCACTAAGTTTGCGTAGTTGCAGGTATTCTAGTTCAAATATACAGTTCAGGCACCAAAGTAAATATCTTCTGAATCGTCTCTCACAAATGTCTCCATGGTTACAAGGCTTCTTGTGCAAACAGGTTGTCACGTTGTCATACCTGTCAAGTATCCCGTTTTGGCCGGGAAAGTCCCGTATTTTACCCTTCTTTCCCGCCGTCCTCCCGTATTAGTATTTTCCTGTAAATCTCCCGTATTTTAACCTGCGTTATTAAAAAAAAATAATACCGGAGTAAAAAAACAAAAACATTTCCAATCTGAGCTCTGTAACTAGCCTCGCGATAACTGGCATCTGCAGTAGCCTACAGTATAGGTGCCAGTTGTCGCGAGGCTAGTGTGTGAGGTCAGATGACGAGTGACAACGCGGGAAAAAAACAAAACAGAGACGGATGATGATGGACGTAACGATAGAGACGGATTAAGGCACTCCTGCCAAAACAAAACAAAAAAAACCCTCGTGTAAATACCGTGATCAATGGGACAGCGAATTTAATTATAAAATGTAAGTGACTTAATGTTAATTAATTGTTTATGGAACTGGCGTATGAAATCAATGTCATTTCCAGTCGTGATGGTATTCTGGAAAACAACACTCTTGTTAGTGTAATGTTGCTTAACTGTATCATATGTTATAAATATAATAACTACACCATTTTAACCGTGTATGTTAACTGAGTTTCTGTGTGTGAGCGCCGCTCATTTGTTTTCGATTTTCTCTTCGAGAGGCTGCGCGAGCCTCAACCACTCAACATTGTTGTCAGTTCGTTTGATATTATTATCCACTATCGATCGCCACTTACACTAACTGAATGCAGAATCATTATTGCACTTTGGTGATTCCCTAGTTATCTTTTTGTTTTGACATTTTACTCAGTATACTTGTCTGTTGGGCAAGTAAAATTATTTTTCACTTGCCCCTTCAAAAAATCAACTTGTCCCGGTGTTCTGTCGATTTGTCCTACCTTGTCAGATTTTGCTACCTCCCATTAAAACAGTAGGTAGCACGATTCGACAGCAAAAAATGCTGCCTATCAGATTGTGCTACCAGCATCATATTCATCTGATTTGAGGCTTTATTAATATCCATACCTACTCCTACCCTGAACCTACCCTTAAAACTATGTAAATATTTTAAATAAATAAATATTAAATATGGATGTAAAATGCTACCTATCAGATTGTGCTACCAGAATCATATCAATGTGATTTGCTTTATTAATATCCATTAATATCCATACCTACCCCTATCCCTACCATAAACCTACCCTTAAAATGTAAATATAAAAAATATTGATGTGGGCATGCGCAGTAAGCCTTGGTAGGACAATCTGACGGGTAGGATGAAATGTCAGGACACCGTACAAGCGTTCATGTCGAGCCCTGCCCATAGCAATGCAAGTTGGGTGTGCAAAAGGGTATTTAGCATGGTACGAAAGATTGTTACAGAGAATAGGATGACATTAGACAACAGAACTGTTTGTGCTCTACTCTCATGTAAAATGAACCACTCTGGCCCAGCCCACAAATACACTCCTTCCAAAACAGTCTTAAAGAATGCAAAGTCTGCAACAAATGTGTACAATAACTCACTAAAAGAGTAAAGAAAAGTTGTGTGAAATGAAAAGAAAAGAAAAACTGTAAAAGAAAAGCAATATGAAATGAAAAGAATGTGTGGAATGAAAATAAAATCTAAAGACAAGCAATTTTAAATGAACAGAAAATATGCAAATAAGCCTTTAAATAAATGCTCATTTTATATACCCTTTTGTGTTATCATTTGGGCTATAACACCTGTCTTAAAATGTAAGGGATACTGGAGCTTGGTTGGGGTGGTGGGACTGCTTGCGGTAGGCGCCGAAAAATTTCCCTTATTTTCAAATCCAAAACTTGACAGGTATGTTGGTTATTTTGACGAAAGCTGCGTAATATCATTGCGCCGCTACAACCATGGTACAGCAGTAAAGTTCCTTGATTATTATGCAGGAATGAGAGTATAGTTCCTAGCCATATCGGCCTAGAAAATCGCTACTTTTCATTTTCCGCCGGTCTTAGTACACGATTTAACTACAGAAGAGTCAAGTTTTAAATAGGAAAAATATCGAAACTCTTTGGTCATTTTTTGAGCACGATGCTAATGGTCTAATCATATTCAATGATCTATGCTAAGCTATGCTAAAAGTGCTACCACCAGATTCGGAGATCAGCTGAATGGATTCAAAAACGGTAAAACTCAACTGTTTAAATAGGGGAGTTGAAAATTTGCCTATTTTCAAAAATAGTGGAGGGTTCCTTTAAGGTCCTGTATAATAACACTTTCAAATGACGGTTCTTTATGGAACCTTATAAAAAGGGTTCTATTTAGCACCAAAAAAGGTTCTGCTATTGTTACAAGCCATAGAACCATAATTTGGTACTGTTTAGAATCATTTTTCTTAAGAGTGTACAAATGTGTTGTGCTGCTTTGTCTGATCCACTTTCAACAATGCTTCTCGGAAATTGCTTACTGCACCTTCAATCTAAGATCAGTAAATTACTTTGAATCCCTGTGTGAGCCGAATAACACAATTTGTTGCTGTAAAACACTGAACTGCATTTCTTTTCCTGCTGGAAAATCCATCTTATGCTGATAAATAGGAACATGGTAGCTGGTTCCTAGCTGGACAATAATCTGGTCCATCTTAAATTGTAAAATGCAATCAGTTCTTTAAACAACCTTCCCAAAATCACCATGAAATCAAAATGGGTCCTTCTTGGACCCCACTTTAAAGGAATAGTTCACCCAAAAAATGAAAATTGTGTCATCATTACTGACCCTCATGTTGTTCCAAACCTGTATGAGTTTCTTTGTTCTGCTGAACACAAAAGAAGATATTTTGAAGAATGTTTGTTATCAAGCAGATAGAGCAACCTTTCACTACCATAGTATTTTTTTCCCTACTATGGTAGTCAATGGTTGCTCTATCTGCTTGGTTAAAAACATTCTTCAAAATATCTTCTTTTGTGTTCAGCAGAACAAAGAAACTCATACAGGTCAGTAAATGATGACACAATTTTCATTTTTGGGTGAACTATCCTTTAACTACTCTGTACATACATCAAAAAATAAGTACAATGTACTTATTGTGTTCATATTGTATTGCAAAACACTTTTGCTGATATTGAGGTGGGATATGGGTAAAGTTAGGGACAGGTGTGGTGGTATGGGTAAGTTTAAGGGAAGTGTCAACAGTGTAATTATAAATGTAACTACAGAAATGAATTACAGATGTAATTACATGCGGGTATTTTTAAAAGTGTATGTACAATGTAAAAACATGTATGTACACAATAAGTGCATTGTATCAAATGATTAATTAAAATGTTAGTACATAGTAGTTAAGGTCACCTAAAGTGGGTCCTTGTCTTTTTCTTTATTTCGTATATTATTTAGTTGACTTAAACAGGTGGTTGTATAACTGTTCCTCCTCTTCTATACCCTAGGCAGGGGAGAAGGTAACATTATTATAAATGATTTATCGGTGCACATCATTATATTTCAAAATTCATGTGCCCTCGTAATCTTTAATCATATTAACTTCCCCTCCCTTTTGCAGCAACATCTCTTCTCATCTATGATGATGGGCATGGGGCGGGACAACCTGTCACTCACATGACATCATATCAATAGCAAACTACAACCATCCAATCATTTCCCCATGGACAAAATCAAGTCCCATCCATATTTCTTGATGCTTCACTCAGATATACACGTCCCGATGGGGAAGAAAACACTATCACATCTTCCGTTTCATGCTAACTTTAAGGCTGCAAATATACCGCTCCTTGTGACTAATGCTCAGAGATCTATATCCCACTTAAGTCCTCTTAGATGCCCAAGAAAGGAGCCATGGATTCCTGAGTGTCACTTACTGTTAATCCTAGTTATAAGCCCTCAACATCAGATATTCTCTCCAGCTTGCTCCAGGCTATACTGATCCAATAAGTTCACTGTGCACGTGCCATGGGAATGTATGTCTATATCTGTCAGAATGATATTTTCTGTCATTCCAGAGAGATCTGGATCAGATTGGGGTTTTTATTATTTATAATGTTTTATAATGTGTGAAATACTCAACATTAAGTGCTCTTGTTGTAGAACATTCATCTGTTAACCTCACTAAAATGTCCTAACATATCACCATGTCAATAAACAGTAATTAGACTCAGTGGGTTTATTCTTTCATGTTAGGTGTCCTCAAGTCAGTGATTAGAATCAGAACATGCTGTGTAAAGGCTGCTTAATTTACTCACTTGTCCCAACATGCAAGATCACATAGCAGATGCAAACATGTTTTTTTTTACAAAGAACATGGCAGATGCGCACTGATAGTTTTGAGAGTCTGGTCTGGACAGATGCTTCACATCCATGAATTCTGAGGGTGTAGACGAGTGAAAGTCACAGATGATGTACCCGCTTTTTGTTGTCATGTTGAGATAAGGGCGGAGTACAAAATAAGATAGATAGATCAGATAACAGACAGACAGACAACAGATAGATAGGTAGATAGGTTACCACACTCTAGCATGATTTACCATGATTCTGAATGATTTACCATAGTTTACCATGATTCTAGTATGATTTACCATAGTTTACCATGATTCTAGCATGATTTACCATAGTTTACCATGAATCTAGCATGATTGACCATAGTTTACCATGATTCTAGCATGATTGACCATAGTTTACCATGATTTACCATAGTTTACCATGATTCTAGCATGGTTTACCATGATTCTAGCATGATTTACAATAGTTTACCATAATTTACCATAGTTTACCATGATTCTAGCATGGTTTACCATGATTCTAGCATGATTTACAATAGTTTACCATAATTTACCATAGTTTACCATGATTGTAGCATGATTTACCATAGTTTACCATGATTTATCATACTTTACCATGATTCTAGCATGATTTTCCATAATTTACCATAGTTTACCATGATTGTGACATGGTTTACCATAGTTTAACATGATTTACCATAGTTTACCATGATTCTAACATGATTTACCATAGTTTACCATGATTTACCATAGTTTACCACGATTCTAGCCTGATTTACCATGATTATAGCATGATTTACCATAGTTTACCACGATTCTAGCCTGATTTACCATGATTATAGCATGATTTACCATAGTTTACCATGATTCTAGCCTGATTTACCATGATTCTAGCATGATTTACCATAGTTTACCATGATTCTAGCATTTTACTATTGCATACTATTAATTATAAGATAAATGCTTTTAACACTTAGAGAAAGCACATTACAGTTTTTTATTCACTTTGGTGCTATTTTCACATTTTCAAACTCTTAGTAGGCCTACAAAAATCACACTTGTTACACAACAAGACATTATTTCAAAACCCGATCTCATGCTTTCATTGGAGCTATTTTCAGTCCACATAATGTAACAGTTTTGGGTTTTGTTTGTGTTCCTGTTTTTGTAATTATGCTCCTTGTCCTGTTACTGGTTTTGTCATGTGATCCTGTTTGTCATGTGATCCTGCCATGTGTTCCATAGTCATGTGATTCCCTTGTCATGTGTTATGTTCTCATTGGTTGTTTTAGTCATGTGTTCTCAGTTCAGTTCTGTCACTGGTTCATTGTCTTGATTGTTCACAGGTGTGTCTTGTTAGTCATTAGTCTTTGTGTATTTAAGCCCTCGTGTTTGCCATGTGTCCTTGTCGAGCTACCTGTAACCACTGTTGGTGAGCGTTCCAAGTCAAGTATGCGTTCCAAGTCAAGTATGCTTCCAAGTCAAGTATGCGTTCCAAGTCAAGTATGCGTTCCAAGTCAAGTATGCGCTCCAAGTCAAGTATGCGCTCCAAGTCAAGTATGCGCTCCAAGTCAAGTATGCGCTCCAAGTCAAGTCTGTGTTCCAAGTCAAGTCTGTTCATGGTTCTAGTTAAGTCAAGTTTGTTTCGAATAGTCTTTGTTTTGTTAATAAACTGCACTTGGGTTCATCACTTCAACTTGCCTCCAGTGGACTACACGTTACAAAATACTCGACCGTAACAATGAACCCAGCAGTGTTTCATCTCCTGCAACTTCGTCAAGGGGCTCTATGTATTGAGGACTATGTGGAGGAATTTTGTGGACTCTGCCACTTGGTAGATTTTAATGACATGGCGCTAAAATACATTTTTAGATCTGGGCTAAACGAGCCCTTGTGCTCAATGCTTCCTGGGGGGAAAATCCACTGGTCCCTGGAGGAGTATATTGATCATGCACTTTTGCTGAGAGGCTTATCATTTACTGTGGGAATGGCGCAGGAGGAGCCCCGCCATTCCACAGTACCCACCACACCAGTCTCCATGCCACCACTGTCATTTTTGGATTAGTTCATGTCATGCCTGCCACACCTGATCTCGTTTACGTCATGCCTGCCCTGCCACAGCCTGTCCACGTCCAGAGCCAAGCAGCGTCTTCACGTCCAGAGCCAAGCGACGTCTCCAACCCGTGACCAGCATCCAGAGACAGCTCCAGCCCCTGACCAGCTTCCATGTGCATATGCAGTGGGTACCTTGATAAGGCCACAAAGGCCACGCCTCTGTGGCCTCCTGAACTGCCTGTACCACCATGGCCCATTAAGTAAGTAAAGTAAGTAAGTAAAATTTATTTATATAGCACTTATCACAGATAAAGATCACAAAGTGCTTTACAATGTATATACAATTTAACACATCAGAACAAAAACAAAACAAAACCTGAAAGCCCGAGAATTAACTAAAAGCTTGTCTAAATAAAAATGTCTTCAGCTGCTTTTTAAATGAGTCAACAGATTCTGCCACACGCAGAGCGGGGGGGAGAGCGTTCCATAATTTAGGGGCAGCTGCTTGAAAGGACAGGTCTCCCCGTGTTTTAAGACGGGTTTTGGGGACACTCAGGAGATTTTGACCAGACGAACGAAGAGTACGAGAGGAAGCGTATGGTGACAGCAAGTCTGTGATATATTGGGGGGTCTGACCTTGTAGTGCTCTAAAAGTTAGAACTAAGATTTTATAATCAATTCTGTATTTGACAGGCAGCCAATGTAATGTAAATAAGATTGGAGTAATGTGTGCCCTTCTGTTGGTTCCTGTTAGAAGCCTGGCTGCAGCGTTTTGCACAATTTGGAGACGACTCAGTGAGGATTTGTTAAAACAAGTAAAAAGAGAATTACAGTAGTCTAAACGTGAAGAAATGAAAGCGTGAATAATCAACTCCATGGTATCTTTTGGCAAAAAGGTCCTCAGTTTAGAGATGTTTCTCAAGTGATAAACTACCAGTATCGCCATGGTCCCCTGAACTGCCTGTACCACCATGGCCCATTGAACTACCAGTATCGCCATGGTCCACTGAACTGCCTGTACCACCATGGCTTCCTGAACTGCCTAAGCCGCCATGGCTCTCTGAAATGCTCCACGGCCCAGGTCTGCCCTTGGCCCGCCATCCCTCCCCCAAGACCCCCCTGCTAGACTTTTGTTTGTTTAGTGTGGTTTTGTTGGGCGCCGGGAGTCACCCATAGAGGGGGGGGATATGTAACAGTTTTGGGTTTTGTTTGTGTTCCTGTTTTTGTAATTATGCTCCTTGTCCTGTTCCTGGTTTTGTCATGTGATCCTGCCATGTGTTCCATTGTCATGTGATACCCTTGTTCTCATTGGTTGTTTTAGTCATGTGTTCTCAGTTCAGTTCTGTCATTGGTTCATTGTCTTGGTTGTTCACAGGTGAGTCTTGTTAGTCATTAGACTTTGTGTATTTAAACCCTCATGTTTGCCATGTGTCCTTGTCGAGTATTGCTACCTGTAACCACTGTTGGTGAGTTTTCAAGTCAAGTCTGTTCATGGTTCTAGTAAAGTCAAGGTCTTTGTTTCGTATAGTCTTTGTTTTGTTAATAAACTGCACTTGGGTTCATCACTTCAACTTGCCTCCAGTGGACGACACGTTACACATAATAATTTTTTTCAAAACAAGATTATAATATGAGAACAATGAGAACATAGTTTCTATAGAATCTATTTATGCTATGTCTATAGATTAAGTAACAGACAAATGTATTAAGCTGAACAAGAAGAGATGCAAATGAAAAGTTTGATAGTAAGAGCTTTATGAAAGGGAATTACTGTGAATGAAACTTATTTTGAATAGTGAAATGGATACTTTGTGATTTTTCTGTATTATACTAACACAATTGAAAATATGCTGAAATGCGCACTTTTGATGATCTGTTGTGATATTACAGAGTTTTGAAAAATGTACCACATTGGTAAGCATTTAAAACAACTGTAACTGCCCCAATGTCAAGCTCTTGTTATTGCTCTTATCACTGTTATTTCATAAGCTTCTGTAATGGGTGTTCATTTAAGGGGATGAAACTATGAAGCAATGACAGCAGACCATAAAAATGAGAACCCCATTGAAATCACACCATGTCTTAATAAAGAAGGATTAAGCCAGATCTACATAGTGCTAAAATATAGTAGACATCAAATTACATAAGCAATGGCCTAAACGTTTATATGACATTCTCATAAATGTTTGATAAATGTGTCTGGACATTTCTTAAATGACAGTAAAATTAAACTATCATTCATCTTTGCCATAGCTTATTCTACTCTCAGTGATGTGTTAATATTTCAAAATTCTGGAACGGGCCAAAAAAATCTATTTGGCAGCTTGAGTGTAATTATAAAGGAAACTATGCTGTTAATCTGTGATGAAAATGCCGGCAGAGTTTGTCACATCCAAGGTTTTCTTTTATTGATCGCAGTCTCTCTCTCAAATACTGTCAGACAAAATTGTATAAACAACTGTGGAAAGCTCAAGCCTCAGAGAAACAGACCACAGCCTGAGTTAGAGTGTGCCGTGAAAATGAATTTCTTTTACACTCATATATTTCCTCTTGATAATTTGCTGGCTTATAATTGTGTTGACAGGCTGAATCCATATATCATTTTGTGTGTGTTCAAAAGTCATGGCTGTAAGGACAATTAGACTAAGTGTTTGTTCATTTCAATAACGTGTTTTCAAGATTTTAACAGAATAACAAGGACAGAATAATTACAAAATGTTAATTACAGACAATATTACCAAGCCCTAAAGTCTTCTGCAGGGACACACATTTTCGCTAGTAATTTATCGGTTCAATAATTCAGAATTGACTACAGCGTTGAGTAATGAGTACAGTTCTTTCATTATGAGGACTCCATTTTTCCATAAAACTCTACATGCAAAAACTGAACAGACTCTTATCTTTTCAGAGACTGTCTCTGTCTCACTAAACAGTGCAATGTCATAGATTGAGTCAGATATGACAATGAAGGTGCATTGTGGATATGGATATCTTACAGTCTAGCAAATAGATATGTTAAGTCATTAGACATTTTTTAAGGCGTACCACACCCAGCGTAGAGAAAAAAACCTGCAGATTTACACATGCAGTTTGAGTGCCACCTGCTGGCCACTCATTGCATAATACACAAATGGGTCAACACGCAACAACATTTAACAATACATACTGTAGCCTATCTGTTACCTACATTCATATTTCATTCATTTTTATGCTTAATGAAATACATTGGTACCATATGCAAACATTTAATTTTTATATACTTTTAAGATGATGAGTTTGCCATATGTCTAGTGTGGCGTGTGTAGTGGCTGTGCTGTATCTGCTGTGACAGTTATTGCTCCATGACAGTCTGTTGTGCGTCTCTTTGATGTGGCATGATGTGCAGTTCCATCTGTGTTCTGCAGTGTGCTCATGGTAGGAATATTCAGGAACAGCTGGATGTTTCAACAGCTGGCTTACAGTGCCCACGCTCTAGGTTGTAAATAGGTCTCCTGTTTACAGAGACATGGTCAACCTGTGTTTATTTTAATGAATCAAACTGATGTGTGATAGATAGAATTAAATGTGCATTGATTTAAAGGCTATATTTGTCTAAAATCACTTTAAAAGTGATATTGTAGGTTTAAACAGGCACCCAAATGAAGTTGTGTCAGTGTCAGACAGTTTTGGGAGTCAAAATTTTGCTGAATTTTAAATACCCCCCTGTGGTGAAAATCAAGTTTTTAATGTTGTTTTATGTCTAGGTGTTTTAATATGCTTTAAGACAAACCATGTGCAAATTTAAGTCAACACAATTGCTGAGTATTTTCTCCTTAAAACTGCAGTGAAAAAAAGACAAAAACGCGGGTTGAAACTGTCTGTGTTTCTTATGTCGCAAACTACCTTAAAGCTGCTGTCCGTAACTTTTTTTGTGTTCAAGATTTACAAAAAATATATAATGAGAATGTACAACATGAATCCATTTTCCAAAACGTGTTTTTGTCTTACCCTGAATCATTATGGTACACTTATAATAAGTGTATATTGGGACTATTTCAGACCAGACGGGTAGGAACCGCTGCAGAGGAGCACAGTCCATGCGTGACTCGCCATAGACATAAACAGAGAGAAGTAGCTCCGGCTGCAATGTTCTTCTGCAAGAAGCATGCAGATCTGTTTATTAATCGCTAAAGAGCAAAAAGTTACGGACTGCAGCTTTAACCAATCACATCAACGTGTGGACGGGCTTTAGCATATCATTAAATGTCCGGTATGTAGGATTGACAGCTAGTTGTCGAAATAGGTACTGCAGTCCAAATTCAAAACATTGGAGATTTCCCCCGCGCCCTCCTCTACAACACCTCGACACCATAGACCGCAAAAAAATATGGACGACGCGACTTCATTGACTTCCGCTGACCATAGTTGAAGCTTTCGTAGGCCTGCACACGGCGCTGACATCTTGGGACCGAGTCTGCGCAGTAGCGATCTCGGGACCGGAGTTGCGCAGTAGAGAACAGGAAGTAGAGGCGCGATTATCAAAAGCCCGCCCACACTCTCACAGATGCAGAACAATTCATTATGTTGGTGTGAAATAAACAGTTATGGAAATGTAGAAATTAAAGCTAAAGCTAAAGCTAAAATCCCGAAAAAAGTCCGTTAGTGCCTCAGTGACAACTTCACTCAGAGAAGCGGTCAATCTCAGCTGTCAATCATGACGTCACACCCCCCGTTTTTATAGCATCAAATAACTCACTAAAACTAAACTTATTTAAAAAACGAACACTTGAAATGAAATTATCGTAATAAAAACTGCCTAAAATGACAGAAACCATCTTTAGGAAACAATTATTTGAAGTGTAATTGAATTGTTTAGTGTGTCTCGCGTCCAGTCAAATACATGGAGGGGTGGGGTTTAGGAGCTATACTGGGACCGGCCACCGGGGGGCGATCGAGGCGCGGAAGCTTCAATTTCTGACACGAGCACTACAGGCTTGCTCGACACTCACGCGGGTTGACAGCTTGAGGACCCGGAGCAAGCGCAATTGACAATGAAAGCCACACTGTAAGTTGATGAGTTGATTTATTGATGATTTATCTGTGTTTTAATTATGCTCTTGTTCATAGAGATTTTTTGATGGATGCTGAGGCTTTTTAGATCGAGTAGAATCTGCAATCTCAGACCCAGTTTGTTCGCTGGCTTCCATGGCTGCAATATGATGTGTTTTCCCACAACTGGCAACCTGTGGTGTCGAAAATACTATTGGGTAAACCGGCAGTGTGCAGTATTACACAAACCAAAACAAATCAGGCATTCCGACACGGAACGCACATTCCAAGTAGAATAACTTGCAGTATGCATTGTTTTTCAGAGAAAGTAGGTGAATTTAGCATGTTTCCTACATATCTGCAAGCGTATTATGGTATTTTTAAGCTTTAGTAAAGTAAAAACTTACATACAGCACCTTTAACTATAACCGCTCTGAAGCAGGGGAGTCTCAAGAGAAGCCAGGTTATCCCAGTATATTTTTCTCTTGATATGAAAAATGGGGTTGGCTACATTTAGCAATAAAGTGGGTGTATTGCCATGTTATGATGAACTATATGCCTTTCTCCACTGACATTCTAAGTTGTTAAGGATGATGATTTTTAGAAGGCAGTTGTTTGATGCTGAGATGGCGAATGGGAACATGGTTTGGTTAACATTAGCAACACATTATTAGCTGTTTGAAAACATAGTCAGGCCAATGGCTAATCATATTAAATACTCTTATGTAGTGTTGTAGTCAAGACCACCTAATCCGAGACCATGTCGAGACTAAATCAAATGTATGTTGAGACCAAGACAAGACCAAGACCAAGGCAGGCAAGACTGAGTCAAGACCAAGACCAGACCAGCACTCCTTAAATTCATAAAGATCCACATTACCGCCTGAGAAATTACATATTTGTAATCAATACATATAATTATAATAAGACTAAATAGAGCTTTTACCAATCAAATGACAACAAATTAATCTTTGCACTGTAGTGCAGAGGTGGTACGGAAGATGCATCTGAATTGGTAAATTACAAATTTGTAAATAATTTAGAGAATAATGTTTATAAAAGCAATATCATGTTTGCAGTCATGCTCAAATTTGTGAAAACATCTCGTTTTTTTTATATTGCTTAATTATATCACGTTATAATATAAAAGCCCAGATCTCATACAAGTACTTTTTTGCAACAATATCTAGAATTTTGTGAGCATTTGTATTAATTTTGGTGTCATTTTTGACACAATCCCTCACTAATTTCTGAACCGGCATAATAAATAAATCAAATTATAAATAAGTTATTAATTAAGCTGTAAGTTATTAATTATGTGAATACAACCCCAAATCAGAAAAAGTTGGGACAGTATGGAAAACGCAAAAAATTGATTGAAAAGTGATTTCTAAATTTACTTTGACTTGTATTTCATTGCAGACAATATGAACACAAAATATTTCATGTTTTGTCTGGTCAACTTCATGTCATTTGTAAATATGCAAATGTTTAATACAAACATTTGTATTAATTTTGGTGTCATTTTTGACACAATCCCTCACTAATTTCTGAACCGGCATAATAAATAAATCAAATTATAAATAAGTTATTGATTGCATCTAAAGCTGTAAGTTATTAATTATGTGAATACAACCCCAAATCAGAAAAAGTTGGGACAGTATGGAAAACGCAAAAAATTGTAAATTTACTTTGACTTGCATCCTTTGCATCCTTTCCTGTCATTCAGACCTGCAACACATTTCAAAAAAAGTTGGGACAGGAGCAATTTAGGGCTAGTAATGAGGTAAAATGGTTAAATAATGATGTGATTTGAAACAGGTGATGTCAACAGGTGATTGTAATTATGATTTGGTACAAAAGCAGCATCCAAGAAAGGTCTAAACCAGGGGTGGCGAACTCCGAGCCTGGAGGGCCACTGTCCTGCAGAGTTCAGCTCCAACCCTGATAAAACTCACCTGCCTTTAGCTTTCTAGTAACCCTTCAGACCATGATTAGCTTGTTCAGGTGTGTTTGATTAGGGTTGAAGCAAAACTACGCAGGACAGTGGCCCTCCAGGACCGGAGTTCGCCACCCCTGGTCTAAACCTTTAGGAGCAAAGATGGGCCGAGGATCGCCAGTTTGCCAACAAATACGTGAGAAAATTATTGAAATGTTTAAAAACAATGTTCCTCAAAGAAAGATAGGAAGAGATTTGGATATTTCACATTCAACAGTGCATAACATAATTAAAAGATTCAAGGAATCTGGAGGAATTTCAGTGCGTAAAGGACAAGGGCGCAAGCCTAAGCTGAACAACCGTGATCTCCGATCCCTCAGGCGGCACTGCATCAAGAATCGTCATTCATCTATAAGCGATATCACCACATGGGCTCAGGACTACTTTGGCAAATCTTTGTCAAGTACCACAAAACGTAGTTACATCCACAAATGCCAGTTAAAACTGTACTGTGCCAAAAGGAAGTCCTATGTTAACAGTGTCCAGAAGCGCCGTCGACTTCTCTGGGCTCGGAGGCATCTGGGATGGACCATCACAAGTACTGTGATGTACTGTGGTCAGATGAATCAGTATTTCAGGTATTTTTTGGGAGGAATGGACGCCGTGTGCTCCGGACCAAAGAAGAAAAGGATCATCCAGACTGTTACCAGCAACAAGTCCAAAAGCCAGGGTCTGTCATGGTATGGGGTTGTGTCAGTGCCCTTGGCGAAGGTAACTTGCACTTCTGTGAAGGCACCATTAATGCTGAAAAGTACATAGAGATTTTGGAGCATAATATGCTGCCTTCAAGAAGACATCTTTTCCAGGGACGTCCATGCATATTTCAACAAGACAATGCAAAACCACATTCTGCACACATTACAAAGTCCTGGCTGCGGAGGGTACGGGTACTTGACTGGCCTGCCTGCTGTCCCGACCTGTCTCCAATAGAGAATGTGTGGCGCATTTTGAAGCGCAAAATGCGACAACGAAGACCCCGTACTGTTGCTCACCTTAAAGGTCCCATGGCATGGCATTTTTCTATCATTTTATAGTGTTTTCTGAGGTGTACTTATATTATTAGTATGATTTTTACATCATAAAATGTCATAATTTAGAAATAAAAGGCATTTTTTCTATACTGCTGTTTGCCCTGTGGCTGAATGCCCTGCTTCAAGAGGTGTGTCTGCTGTGAGACTTCAGTAAAAACGCCCACTGTTGTGATTGGCTGACATCTTTGCATTTTAAATGAGCGGAGGGGGCGTGGTTTAACGAGGCACGAGCAGGCACGAGTCTGCCAGAGAGACGGATGGACCTGTGTTCATTTCTCATCAGTTCTCTCAGCATGTCTCAGTTCAGGGTGAACTGTTGTAGTTACTAGCATATACTTCAGGTTATTAGTTTATTTCTAGTCGGAGGGGCTGTCACTCATGTCAGAAAGTTAGTAACTTTAGTAAATTATGGATCAGCGCTGACTCGAGACGCGAACCGTTTAGAACGATTCAGTCCGATTTGGTGAACTGGTTCGGTTCACTAAAAAGAACCGATTCAAAAGAATGATTCGTTCGCGAACCGGACATCACGGAGACGAAGCGATTGCTAACAAAGTTATTTATAGTAACTACTAAGTTGTGAGAGCGCTGTCTGTCAGCGCGAGTTTATTGTGTTTGTATCTGAGAGTTCTGAATAAACACGAGTCCCAGTCACACCGAGTCCTCTTCATCATTATTCTACCAACTTTGTAACACATGCAATGTACCATTACAGCGAGATGAACGAGTTAGTAAGTTTGATTAAAGCATTATTTCTAGATATGTTCCAATCATATGAAAAGCGTCAGTGATGCGCATTGAGTAACTTACACAGCGCAAACAAAGACACAACAGCTGTAATCGAATGTAATCCAGTTTATTGTGGGGAAAGCTGGCTAGCCTAGCCGGATACCCTCACGCTTACCCTCCTTCTGCTTAATCTCACGCCGCGTTTGGTGCCTCCGCTGTGGGCCAGATGCAGTACTGGGGGTCGGGGATGTTGGAGGCCGAGCTTCGGCGTGCGTGAAGTTTATCTCTAAAGATGTGACTGCTGATGTTAAACAGAAAAGACTGTATGCACATTTTAGAACAGATAGACGCGACAAGGACGTACAAAAACACTGACTCACAAGATAGAAAACACGAAAACACCGTTCTGTCGGGAGAGAGAGAAGCCGCTGCGTGTCCACAAATAATAAATAATAAGCTACACATAAGAAATCAATGATCACTGATCAGAAGGAACTGAAGAAAGACTTCTGTTTTCATTTGTACATCCAAACACTGAGAAACTGCCAGTGTTCACTCGTTCACAAGTAACGTTAATGATCTCGAGTGTTTCCATGGGTGTGGCAGATTCTCTGGGCGGAGGAAAGGGAGGAAACCGTTCCTGCTTGGACGTCAAACCAGGAGACTTCAGGATTGGCTCGTCTGGCCTGTCATTTTCTCAAAGGCAGAGAGAGACAGCCAGAACTCGGGTTTACACCGATCAACATTTCTATCCACTTGGGGACAATATTCAGGCTAGGGGAACTCATATTAATGTTGAAATACCTCATAAAATGAAAATTTCATGCCATGGGACCTTTAAGACTTGTTTGCAGGAAGAATGGGACAAAATTACACCTGAAACACTTCATCACTTGGTGTCTTCAGTCCCTAAACGTCTTTTAAGTGTTGTGAAAAGGAATGGCAAATTACAAAGTGGTAAATGCTTTACTGTCCCAACTTTTTTTTAAATGTGTTGCAGGTCTGAATGACAGGGAAGGATGCATATTCACAAATGACATGAAGTTGACCAGACAAAACATTAAATATTTTGTGTTCATATTGTCTGCAATGAAATACAAGTCAAAGTAAATTTAGAAATCACTTCTTTTTTTCTTTTTTTTTGCGTTTTCCATACTGTCCCAACTTTTTCTGATTTGGGATTGTAAATAAATCAGACAATGCACCAGCAATTTAGTAATATCCCAGCAGTTGAATAAAAAAAATTCACAGGATTTTTTTTAAAAATATGACAATATTAAATATGTAAATATGTCCCAAAGCTTGCCTACTCTTCTGCTACAGACTCAAAAGTATGTACCTTTTCTTAACAAAAACAGTACATACTTTTAGGGCATAGCCTAGTATAAGTAGGCGAATTAGGACGCTGCGAATGGACTACTTTCACTGAGCTTTGTAACGCACTTCCGTTTTGAAATAGTACAACACATTTTATTTCCGGTTATGTATATTTTCAATGCGCTGTAGTCGACTAAACGCCACCTAAAGTGATTGTCTACAAGAAGATTGAAAAATATGGACATTTTCAGAGACAGGAGAAGAGATATTCTGATGATTACTGTGTACAGAATTTTCCAAACTCAACGGAACATGAAGAAAAAGCTGCAGAGCCCATAAAGGGACATGGTGAAGGAAATAAAAATGGAGGAAAAAATATTTGTCAATGCTTTTGTGTTCTCTCACAAATGGTGCTGCCTCTCAAAAATGTTCCCCAAGAACGAAGAGTTTAAAAAGTGAGCGAACACAAAGTTCTCTCTGGGACCGCAAATTCCTAGTTCGACAGGTAGCGAAACGGACTGAAAGCGGCTGGCAACCCACCCATATGCACACACAATACAGCTGATATGAAAACCCATTTTGAGGTTTCCACAGGTAGATTCTTCACTGTTCCACTTCTTCTCTCAATCTGTTATATGTTCTCCAGCAGATAGCAGTGTGCTGCATTGTGATGTGTACCCATGTTGGGAGCTGCCGTGACACACGGTAGTTATGTAATTCTGCAGTTTACCATAGGTGCACATGTTTGTTTTATATATGGTGACGCCATATTAATAGAAAGAAAAAGAAAATGAAAAATATCAAGATATTTTGTACAGTCATGTGAAAAAGAAAGTAGGCCTACACCCTTTTGAATTCTGGTTTTGTGTATCATGATTCATCGGGTCTTTATCAGGTATTACAATTTGGTAAGTACATCCTCAGATGAACAACAACATATTACACCATGTCATTATTTATTTAACAAAAATAAAGCCAAAATTGAGAACCCATGTGTGATAAACTAAGTACACCATATATGATTTAATTGCTTGTAGAACAACCTTTAGCACCTTCACATTGTGTGTGTGTGTGTGTGTGTGTGTGTGTGTGTGTGTGTGTGTGTGTGTGTGTGTGTGTGTGTGTGTGTGTGTGTGTGTGTGTGTGTGTGTGTGTGTGTGTGTGTGTGTGTGTGTGTGTGTGTGTGTGTGTGTGTGTGTGTGTGTGTGTGTGTGTGTGTGTGTGTGTGTGTGTGTGTGTGTGTGTGTGTGTGTGTGTGTGTGTGTGTGTGTGTGTGTGTGTGTGTGTGTGTGTGTGTGTGTGTGTGTGTGTGTGTGTGTGTGTGTGTGTGTTAGAAATTAAGTCTGTTGTGCATGTATATCATTCAGGTATATAAAACAGAAAACAACACAATCAATGTTTTTGCTTGCAAATGCACATTTTTATATAAAGTAGATAGAAGAGTTGACCAAAGTCATTGCACAAACTCACATTCATACACACCCATATACTGTAACAGATTGCTTCTTTAAATATATCATAGTTACTCATTTTTGTTTCATTTTGATCAACAAAATTCACACAACGTGAAACATAAAGAAAAGAGAAATTCATATTTCAGTCTCTTGTTGCTATACAGTTTTTTTTTCTTGTTGAAGATTTTTACATCAACCACAAAAAAAAATTATGAAACATAGTAACACAATTTTGCCTATTTTACTAGGCTATCTATGTCAAGAACAAAGTTGCTGTATAATCTTCCTCCTCCAACTGTTATGGTCAGTTATCATCACATCCAGTATCCCATTCTACCATTGGAGCCATTTGTTGTAGTAGCATCAATGCATGTACAGTCTTTTTGCCCTATGTACAAAACTTTACTACATTCAGCTAACCAATGAGAAAGCTCTTGTTATGGGTAAAACGTGATCTTTGCATTATTAGCACCATCAGTGTTTTATCAGAATGAGGCCAGACACAAAATATGGGGGATAAATGTGGATGCGTTGTCAAAGGATCAGAAATATATAAATAGTCTTGTGTGTAAATGATCCCGTATAGAAACAGGAACAAAAAAACTATTTAACAGACAAAAGACAAATAAATGGATTTAAAGACTGTTGTCTGTTAGCTTTTGTCTGTCATTGATCTTTAAACTTCAATTGTGCATATTGCTAAACTTAGTGCATTCAGGTCACAGATGACCTGCCATCTGAGTTGATTTGATCAGTGTGTGTGTGTCCAGGTAACTAATCTTTGTATCTTACATGTCAAATGTCATCATTTGCATATTGAAAAGCTGCTGTACTTCTTTTTTTATAGATGCCTCTTAAGATTCTCGAAAATCTATTTAAGCACCTCTTTGTAAATGTTAATATTACACCTGTGAACTTCTTCTTTAAAGTCTCCCTCCTTCGTCACTGTTCATCATCTTTAACAAAAACTGTGCTTGTCCTCAAGTCACATACTAAAGCTTTGAATACTGAGCAAACAATTTATTGTGAAATGCTGATGAATATGTATCTCTCATTCACAGGAAGGACAGCACCTCGTTCGCAAGATGATTACTAACACATTACTTCGAAATGTCGCATCTGCAACATATACTGTTAACACTGGTTTGTAATGTGTCATACAATATAACAGAAGTAGAATTGTGCATAAATCAAATAATCTGTCTTCTCAAATTTTGTGAGACAGTAGAAAAATGCAGACAAAAAGATAACAAAAAAGCTTGTTGGGCAAAAATAACATTTTTGTAAGTGCTTTCTTTCAACAGATTGACTTAAAAATGTTTTATAGTACATTTCGCAAATGACCCTTGCACTATTCTGTTTTGCAAATCTTTTAGATTTTTGAATGTCTGATATGTATATGAGGGGATGTTGTGTATTTAAAATAACTGTATGAAAATAGTATTCCAGACCTATAATAGACTGAAAGCAATGGCAAGTTTCTAATAATATAACCAATTTCCTTTCTTTCTTTCTTTAACAAAATATTTGTAACATTGCATTTCTCCTGCATCTTTCCATAATGTCCCTTCTCTTTTGCTCCTTCAAAAATACCCCTTTCCCAGCGAGAAGGCTACAAAAGCTTAGTGTACTTCTGGCTGACTTTTAGAACTTTTATGGCACATCATTTTTGGAACACTGTCCAAAAGAACATCATACAAAAAGTGTGACTATCAAATCAAAGATCTTTTAAAAGGTGTGTGGTTGGTCAAGGAGCATGCATTAACACCCGTATAAGAACATACAGTACTTGCTGTTGAAAATACATAAAATATCTACCTCTCTATTTCTTTGTTCTCCGTTAGAGATTTCGGTTCTTTTCACGACCACGATAGGTAGCGCAACACGGAAAAAACCTTCTCCTTCTCAAGGTGAAAGATTCTATTATGCTGGAAGCAGTGCGGCCGGTTCTTCATCACGTCATTTTAGCTCATAAAGCGTCACAGATTTCCTTAATACAGACCAGCATCAACAACAACAACTGATGTACGCTTGTACAGGCCACCTCATCAAACCTGCAGCAGTTTAAGACCCAGACCTTAAAGGCCACTAAGATATGCTAAACAAACATAACATGTTGAAAAAGTGATGCCATGCAAGAGCAGCAGTGCATGGTCCTCGTATATCTGTGTAGGATTTGTGAATGTAGAGTCAAACTAGAGTCTTTGGTTTGTAAAATGTTGAAAGTGTTGCTAACTTGGCTCTCGTTTTCAACTACTACTGAGCTGTAGGAATACAGCACAAGCTGAGCTTTTCAATTAATGGCGTTCAGCCTTTATTGTGAGTCAAGAAGCATTTTTTAGTGGGAGTCATAAAGACTGCTGCTCATGTTTGTGTGTGGATGGAATCACTTGGAAAGGTCAACATGCTGCCTGGTCGGGAATATCCTGCAGTTGATTCATTGACCTCAGAAACACCACACGAGAACACCTTGTCGGCTGGCAAGGTGTTGTCCTGCATCTTGGTCAGACCTTAAAGGGTTAGTTCACCCAAAAATGAAAATTAGCCCATGATTTACTCACCCTCAAGCCATTAGGTGTATATGACTTTCTTCTTTCAGACGAACACAATCAGAGTTACATTAAAAAATGTCCTGGCTCTTCCAAGCTTTATAATAGCAGTGAATGTTGCTCTGAAGACCATAAAAGTGCGTCTATATCCATCATAACTGCTCAACACAGCTCTCTGGGGGTTAATAAAGGCCTTCTGAAGCGAAGCGATGCGTTTGTGTAAGGAAAATATCCATATTAAAAACTTTATAAAGTAAAATTTCTAACTTCTGACGGAAAAAGGGTAACGCCTCTTGCAGCTGAAAATGCTTGACATTTTTTAATATAACTCCGATTGTATTCGTCTGAAAGAAGAAAGTCATATACACCTAGAATGGCTTGAGGGTGAGTAAATCATGGGCTAATTTTCATTTTTGGGTTAACTAACCCTTTAAGGGTTTAGAATGGCTGATCCAATCGCATTCATTGCTACAAATAAGCTTCAAAATCTATGCTTTTTAATACTAATAATAACACTAAAGTTTTGTTTTACAAAAATGTTTTTTTTTGTGTGCAGAATACCTTTTTATGCACAGTTTTTTTTCTGTTTATGTACAAACGGCTCACCTATCGATCCAGGCCGATAAGTAGCCGGCTCTCCTCCTCCTTTTGACTTTCGTTTTTCAGGTCAGCGAAAACCTGCGTGAAGTAGTGTGGGTCAGAGTTAAGCTGGAGCATTTTGCTACTCATGCGGTTGATGATCGCCAGACTGCGATTCCAAAAGGCATCCTTATCCGTCTCCACCAGGAAGGGCTTGAGTGGGTAGGAAATCTCATTTCCCATGTAGGAGTAGGACAGGTAGAGGCAAGTGAGCAGCTCGGCCTGCAGCTCTCGCTCGCTGGACACCTCGCCCGAAATGACCTCTCGGCAGAGCATATAGAGGAAGACCACGTTAGCTGGGGTGATGAAGCCCTGGTCCTGCCAACCCTGCAGCAGAAGTGACCGGTCCACGCTGCGCAGCCACAGAACAGGGTCGGCGGGAGAGAGGCGCTTCAGTCGGTAGCAGCGCCGACACAGGAACTCGCCCAGACTTCTCAGAAGCTCACTGGTGGAAGCTTGCACGATCACTCTTTTGGGTGTGCCAGCGTTGGCCGCTTGACCCACCGATCCAGTGATCGAGGTCCTCTTTGCGGTGGAGGCCACATTGGCCGTGGTTTTCGATGTGGGTATGGAGCTCACGGGTGGCTCCTGTGTGAAGCCCGAGAGATTGGCACAGGACTGGGACTTCTTCAGGTTTTGGCTGTTGAGGGTGCCCACGCTCTCTTCATCTTGACTGTCGCCAGACGCCAGCTTCTTAGAGCCTTTCCTCTTGGCCGAAGCTGCCACAATGCGCTTCCATGGCAGGACATTGATGAGCGACTGCCGTTTCAGGCCCTTGTCTTTGGCATTTTTACTGTTCTGCACGGCTGTATAATGGGGTGGTATTTCATCAAACAGGCCTGCCTTTCGGTAGCTTGGGGAGACTGAGAGAACAGTTCCCATGTTGCCTTGATTATTACAGGGTCTTTAGATGTGGAATCTGCCCATAAAATAAATAAATAAATAAATAGGAATGTTTAGTGATACAATAGTATTTCATCTAAATAAGCAATGATTTTGATACCACCATCACCATTTAAACACAGCATACACACACATGCAAAACATTGATAGATAGATAGATAGATAGATAGATAGATAGATAGATAGATAGATAGATAGATAGATAGATAGATAGATAGATAGATATATAGATAGATAGATAGATAGATAGATAGATAGATAGATAGATAGATAGATAGATAGATAGATAGATGATGGATGGATGGATGGATGGATGGATGGATGGATGGATGGATGGATGGATAGATAGATAGATAGTTAGTTAAACGTTACCTTTACAGATAGATAGATAGATAGATAGATAGATAGATGGATGGATGGATGGATGGATGGATGGATGGATGGATGGATGGATGGATGGATGGATGGATGGATGGATGGATGGATGGATGGATGGATGGATAGATAGATAGATAGATAGATAGATAGATAGATAGATAGATAGATAGATAGATAGATAGATTAGATAGATAGATAGATAGATAGATAGATAGATAGATAGATAGATAGATAGATAGATAGATAGATAGATAGATAGATAGATAGATAGATAGATAGATAGATAGATAGATAGATAGATAGATAGATAGATAGATAGATAGATAGATAGATAGATAGACAGACAGACAGACAGTTAAACGTTACCTTGATAGATAGATAGATAGATAGATAGATAGATAGATAGACAGACAGACAGACAGACAGACAGACAGACAGACAGACAGACAGACAGACAGACAGACAGACAGACAGACGATGATAGACAGATAGATAGATAGATAGATAGATAGATAGATAGATAGATAGATAGATAGATAGATAGATAGATAGATAGATAGATAGATAGATAGATAGATAGATAGATAGATAGATAGATAGATAGACAGTTAAACGTTACCTTTACAGATAGATAGATAGATAGATAGATAGATAGATAGATAGATAGATAGATAGATAGATAGATAGATAGATAGATAGATAGATAGATAGATAGATAGATAGATAGATAGATAGATAGATAGATAGATAGATAGATAGATAGATAGATAGATAGATAGATAGATAGATGATGGATGGATGGATGGATGGGTGGATAGATAGATAGACAGACAGGCATATGTGTGTATATATATATATATATATATATATATATATATATATATATATATATATATATATATATATATATATATATATATATATATATATATATATATATTCTATCTATAGTATGTTTAGAAACATATCATATCTATCTATTTTTTTAATAGATTTCCCTGTTTTAATGAATTGAACTGCTGGTATGCGATTCACCAGAAGATTCAGCAGAATATGCGAAAGCATCCATCTTAGCTTCAAAATGGAAGGCTAGATTGTAAACACATTCAGTCCCAATTCATACCAATTTGTAAGGAAAATCCCTCTCTGTGTGAGTTGGAAATGGTTAGCTGGCTTGCATATTACTAAATTTAAGCTTTAAGACTTTAATGAGCTCATAATTCATCAAGCTATTCAAAATATTTAGTGGGTCAACACGAGGAAACGATAACATCACGCTTCTGACAAAATGAGCTGTCGTAAATCAAGATAGCATCTTTATAATGACTGGCTCGTGTAGACAGAACAATTGAGTTTTTTCACATTTTGTGAAATATCAAGAGCGAACCCTTTAAAAATATGGTTTGATTCAATATAGGTTAATTTGATTCAATATAGGTTATAAACATAAATGTTGGTTACTTACTAACCAATACGTCTCCCTCGCGGTGATAAATGTAGATATAGAAGAAGTAGAATGGGTATATATAGAAATATCCGTCGATTATCCCGTTTTTCTCAGAGTGTCGCACTGTGAAACGTGCTCGTCGTTGTCCAAGGTGCTGAAAATGGGACGTCAGCGGAGAAATAATGCTTCTACGTAAAGCAACAATGCAGGGTGTTCAGGATTCTCCGGTTGCTACGGTTACTTCCCAGGATGCACGCCACGTCTTCCCACCTAAACCCTCGATACATGGCAAATCTGTCGTTTCCCTTTCATCACAATAAATCACGGGTCTGTTTCACATCTGGCAGTCTGTGATCTTCTTGTTGAACTGCGCAGGCGGATGAATAACACGCTAGTCTGGATATAACTGGAAATACTTAAAAAATAAAAGTGCGTTTCAGACTAATCTTAAGTAAATTGCGTTCATTGACCGCTATTTTTTAGAGAGAGAAAGCACCAATGCGGTGCTCTCTGATGGTGATGCTGAATCTCAGATGGGTGGGAACTTGGCAGTGGCTGCAGCTCCCTCTAGTTCTAGTCCCTCTGAAATCGCTCTCCACAACACCAGCATCTATTATGGTGATTCCTAAGCTTGACCATAAAAGGCCGTCTACCTTTCATGGTCAATCGCTATAATGTAACTTCAAACGCCCTGTTTTTACATGACATGATGCCAGCTGTTGGTAGGTTACAATCTTTAATCTAGATCCAGAGAGTGTGGAAAGTGTGTCTCGCGCACAACGCTCGAGACAGATTAATTTAAATCCTGATGTGCAGAAATGTCGCCGAGGCTTTGTAGTCCTCAGTGGTGCAGTGACATGAATGGGCAACCCCATCCCCCTCTGATCTCTCTCTCTCGCTCTCACCCACCCACACACTCACCCACACACTCTATGAATCGCCCATGCTTATCCAATAATCCTGCTCTGACTTTTTAATAGTTTAACTGACGGTCTATCTATCTATCTATCTATCTATCTATCTATCTATCTATCTATCTATCTATCTATCTATCTATCTATCTATCTATCTATCTATCTATCTATCTATCTATCTATCTATCTATCTATCTATCTATCTATCTATCTATCTATCTATCTATCTATCTATCTATCTATCTATCTATCTATCTATCTATCTATCTATCTATCTATCTATCTATCTATCTATCTATCTATCTATCTATAAAGGTATCAGTTTAACTGTCTGTCTGTCTGTCTGTCTGTCTGTCTGTCTGTCTGTCTGTCTGTCTGTCTGTCTGTCTATCTATCTATCTATCTATCTATCTATCTATCTATCTATCTATCTATCTATCTATCTATAAAGGTATCAGTTTAACTGTCTGTCTGTCTGTCTGTCTGTCTGTCTGTCTGTCTCTCTATCTATCTATCTATCTATCTATCTATCTATCTATCTATCTATCTATCTATCTATCTATCTATCTATCTATCTATCTATCTATCTATCTATCTATCTATCTATCTATCTATCTATCTATCTATCTATCTATCTATCTATCTATCTATCTATCTATAAAGGTATCAGTTTAACTGTCTGTCTGTCTGTCTGTCTGTCTGTCTATCTATCTTTAAAGGGATCAGTTTAACTGTCTGTCTGTCTGTCTGTCTATCTATCTTTAAAGGGATCAGTTTAACTGTCTGTCTGTCTGTCTGTCTGTCTGTCTGTCTATCTATCTATCTTTAAAGGGATCAGTTTAACTGTCTGTCTGTCTGTCTGTCTATCTATCTTTAAAGGGATCAGTTTAACTGTCTGTCTGTCTGTCTGTCTGTCTGTCTGTCTGTCTGTCTGTCTATCTATCTATCTATCTATCTATCTATAAAGGTATCAGTTTAACTGTCTGTCTGTCTGTCTGTCTGTCTGTCTGTCTGTCTGTCTGTCTGTCTGTCTGTCTGTCTGTCTGTCTGTCTATCTATCTATCTATCTATCTATCTATCTATCTATCTATCTATCTATCTATCTATCTATCTATCTATCTATCTATCTATCTATCTATCTATCTATCTATCTATAAAGGTATCAGTTTAACTGTCTGTCTGTCTGTCTGTCTGTCTGTCTGTCTGTCTGTCTGTCTGTCTGTCTGTCTGTCTATCTATCTATCTATCTATCTATCTATCTATCTATCTATCTATCTATCTATCTATAAAGGTATCAGTTTAACTGTCTGTCTGTCTGTCTGTCTGTCTGTCTGTCTGTCTATCTATCTATCTATCTATCTATCTATAAAGGTATCAGTTTAACTGTCTGTCTGTCTGTCTGTCTATCTATCTTTAAAGGGATCAGTTTAACTGTCTGTCTGTCTGTCTGTCTATCTATCTTTAAAGGGATCAGTTTAACTGTCTGTCTGTCTGTCTGTCTGTCTGTCTGTCTATCTATCTATCTATCTATCTATCTATCTTTAAAGGTATCAGTTTAACTGTCTGTCTGACTGTCTGTCTGTCTGTCTGTCTGTCTGTCTGTCTGTCTATCTATCTATCTATCTATCTATCTATCTATCTATCTATCTATCTATCT
>NC_137097.1:55118429-55468429 GCF_949357685.1 Gobio gobio | reverse complement strand
TCCTTGCCAACGAATATTGATGGTGTAACCAATCCAGAGGAAATTACTCAGTTGTGGCAAAAACATTACTATGAGCTGTTCAACTGTGTTAAAAGTAACTCCTTTGTAGTGGGCAACATTGACAAAAATGAAGATGTGACTGTCTCTCCAAAAGAAGTTTATGATGCAGTTATGAGGTTAAAAGATAATAAAGCACATGGTATGGATAAGATATCTGCTGAACATTTAAAACTTGCAAGTAGAAAACTCTGTCCTATGCTTGCTATTTGTTTTACTGGGTTTTTAGTTCATGGTATTTTGCCTGATTCTATCTTATCCGTTATTTTAGTGCCTATTATTAAAGACAAAGCAGGCAAAATAAATAGTATGGACAATTACAGGCCTATAGCACTGGCCAGTGTTTTGTCCAAGGTCATTGAGAGGACATTACTGAATAAATTGGAACAGTTTGTCCTGACCTTTGACAACCAGTTTGGTTTTAAACCGAAACATGGCACAGATATGTGTATTTTTGCTCTAAAGGAGATTTTAGAATTATATAACAGGCGTAACTCCACAATTTTCATGTGTTTTATTGATGCTTCTAAAGCCTTTGATCGTGTAAATCATGAGAAATTATTTTATAAGTTACACAACAGAGGAGTTCCCAAATTTCTGGTAAGAATTCTGGCTTTCTGGTATGCTCATCAGTCAATGTATGTAAAATGGGGTAACTTTGTGTCTGCACCATTCAATGTATGTAACGGAGTTAGACAAGGAAGTATTTTGTCTCCCTTTCTTTTTAATGTTTATATGGATGATCTATCAAAGTTGCTAAACGAATGTGGAACTGGGTGTATGGTTGGTAATATGATTATCAACCATTTGATGTACGCAGATGATTTGGTCATTTTTAGTCCATATAGTGCTGGTCTTCAACAGTTATTGAAGATCTGCTCTAAATATGGTACAGACTTTGACATTAAATATAATGCAAAAAAGAGTAACATTATGATTATCAGGAGCAGGGAGGACAGGAACTTGTTATTTCCTGAATTCTCCCTGTCTGGTAGTGTTCTTAAAGTATGTGATGAGGCTAAGTACTTAGGACATTACATAACTGATGACCTGTCTGATGATAGGGACATTTTTAGACAGTGTCGTATGTTGTATGCACAAGCTAATATGTTGATCCGCAAATTTAGTATGTGCTCAGGATCTGTGAAGACTACACTTTTTAGAACATTTTGTACCCCTATGTATACTGCCCATTTGTGGCGCTGTTACAAAAAGAGCAGCATGCAGAAACTGAATGTAGCATATAATGATGGAATGCGGCTGCTGCTTAAGGTGCCACGTTGGAGCAGTGCGAGTCAGATGTTTGTTAGTGCTGGTGTACCCACCTGCTCTGCAGTGTTGCGGAATATCATGTACAGATGTATGTGTAGGCTAACTGACTCTGCAAACAGTATAATTTTAACACTGACGAACCCAACACTAAGTTCAGTCAGATTTTTCTCCAGATTGTGGAACCACTGGCGTTTTAGTTTATATGCAAATATGTGATATGTATTGTTTGTTTGTTTTTGTGTTTGTATTGGTATATTTCATGTATGTGTTTTTTGGACCATGTGTGTCCTGAATAAAAGCTTTGATGATGATGATGATGATATCTATCTATCTATAAAGGTATCAGTTTAACTGTCTGTCTGTCTGTCTGTCTGTCTGTCTGTCTGTCTGTCTGTCTGTCTGTCTATCTATCTATCTATCTATCTATCTATCTATCTATCTATCTATCTATCTATCTATCTATCTATCTATCTATCTATCTATCTATCTATCTATAAAGGTATCAGTTTAACTGTCTGTCTGTCTGTCTGTCTATCTATCTATCTTTAAAGGGATCAGTTTAACTGTCTGTCTGTCTGTCTGTCTGTCTGTCTATCTATCTTTAAAGGGATCAGTTTAACTGTCTGTCTGTCTGTCTGTCTGTCTGTCTGTCTGTCTGTCTGTCTGTCTGTCTGTCTGTCTATCTATCTATCTATCTATCTATCTATCTATCTATCTATATATCTATCTATCTATCTATCTATAAAGGTATCAGTTTAAATGTCTGACTGTCTGTCTGTCTATCTATCTATCTATCTATCTATCTATCTATCTATCTATCTATCTATCTATCTATCTATCTATCTATCTATCTATCTATCTATCTATCTATCTATCTATCTATCTATCTATCTATCTATCTATCTATCTATCTTTAAAGGGATCAGTTTAACTGTCTGTCTGTCTGTCTGTCTGTCTGTCTGTCTGTCTGTCTGTCTATCTATCTATCTATCTATCTATCTATCTATCTATCTATCTATCTATCTTTAAAGGTATCATTTTAACTGTCTGTCTGTCTGTCTGTCTGTCTGTCTGTCTGTCTGTCTGTCTGTTATCTATCTGGCTACATAGTGATATAAGATGGCATAATGTAAGTAAAGTTTCCAAAATCATGTAATGTAAAATACTTGGTATTACTCGTGAGTCATACACACTGATCTATATAATGTCATTTATATAGATCAGTGGTCATACATCCAACCGTCTCTGCGAACTCAATCTCCCATCGTGCCTCGGTGGCGCTTCCGGTAGCGTGTTCAATGATGATTGTTATGTGAATCAGGCAATTGGTGAATTGGGAAGATGGCGGCTGCGGCGGTAGAGTTTCAGAGAGCACAGTCGATGCTCAGTACGGATCGGAATGCGTCCATTGACATTTTACATGCTATTGGTAAGTGTCTCCTGTGCCGCTGGCTTTTGGACCGCTTGTGTGATTTTAGCTGAAGGAGCTGTGCTTTTCACACACGGATAATGTCCCTCACTGCGATTTGTAGAAGAGCAGCTAAATGTGTTAGCCGGTTTCATGCTGCTGACTCACTGTGACAGGCGTAAGAAAGCCTTTAGCTGAACAAATACACTGTGCTCTTACTAACTGTTACCTTTACAGACGAAACGCTGTGCTCTTTTAAAATTTGTCACCAAATTTAATTATTTTTAATTGTAGCTTTTGTAGTGTTAGAAAAAAAAAAACAATGTTCAGTGACCTGCCACCCGTGGAAAGAGTTAGCCAATCAGCTAGCTTCAGTTTCAATGAACGCGGATCTCTCTGTAGAGGTCTGTATACGTTTGGAATTCACGGATATTTTTGTTGTTGTTGTTTAGTACTGATTTCGGCGTCGTAATTGTGGTGAATAATTTAAAATTAGAAAAATGACTGACGTTTTCTAAATTACGTTTAAAGGAACCACCAGAACTTTCATGACAACTGAATTAGCTCCACTCCATAGTGACAGTCTCTTAGCTGCTAATGACATTTAGGAATTAATTATCATAGTGTAAAGGCAGTTAATGTCAGGAAAAGTCTGAAAATGTAATTCATGACAAATTTAAGTAATTAAAACATGACTGACAGGTTCGTTACGGTCAGTGGTCACAGACCTTTTTCTTTCGGTTATGCTATAATGTGTCAGCATCAGTAAGTTTTGTTTGGCATGAAGTTTGATATGTGTGCGTTTGTCACGGATAATTTGATGGCATGTCAAGCCATTTTTTGATTATTTTTGATTACATTAAAATGTGATGTTCTAAGTTTTGTAACCTTTATTAAACCTCCTAAAATAATATTTAAATATAAAAAAAATAATATTTGAAAAAGAAGTTAATAAAAGCAAGTTGCATTTGTCATTAAAGCTGCTTTAAGGACTGGATTTTTGGATCATCTTTAAATGACCCACAAATTGGAGCCACTACATTTGTGTAAAAACAATCAATAATCAAAATATTACACACAAATTCAGTCTCTGTTGTGTTTTAATAAGGTTTACATTTTCCTTTGTTTGGCATTATCAACAACTGTTGAAGCCCACCAGTCTAGCATTTAATCTAGTTGAGGATCATGATGACCAAGATGAAATTGTCTATATTTTCACCAGACAGTCTAAGTTAACCAAGTTTAAATAGTTATTTTGGGTTGTACATAATAATATTTAACAGCAAAATGACTTCTGTCCACATTCACAGTGAAACGAGACATTCAAGACGATGACGAAGAGGCTGTGCGTGTCAAAGAACAGAGTATTTTGGAGCTGGGCGGACTGCTGGCCAAGACTGGACAAGCTGCTGGTAAAGATGTTTAACTAATGGGTTGTCAGTATAAACATATATTAATGTCTCGGTCATCATCGTTGTCTGATGGTCCTGAAGGCCACTTCTCTATCAGCTGATAATTGTTGTCCGTCCATATATTGTTCCTTTGCAGAATTGGGAGGTCTGCTGAAGTATGTCAGACCATTCCTGAACTCCATCAGCAAAGCAAAGGCGGCACGGTTGGTGCGCTCTCTGCTCGATATGTTCTTGGACATGGAGGCAGCTACTGGTCAGGAGGTGGAATTATGCTTGGAATGCATTGAATGGGCCAAATCAGAGAAGAGGACCTTTCTACGACAGGCCCTGGAGGTGAGAGCCTAGTTTTGTAAATTAGAGGCTTGCAAAGGCAAACATCACCATTACTGTTACTCATATGTAGGGTTAGTTTTTTTTTCTCCAGAATGTGCATTTTGTAACTTTTTGTTTTTTGTTGTGCTTGGACAGTATGTTACTGATATTTGTACCTAGGTAAAGGGAATAATATTCAACTGGTCATGTGATTTTTGACATGACGGTCTCTTGTTTACAATATGAGGAAGGACTGAGTGTATTTAAACATAAATTCAGACAATATTGTGCACTTTTTGTAATATGGTATACATAAACTTTCAAAAATTTGGTTTTTTTGAAAGGCATCTGTTATAGTATGCTCACCAAGGCTGCATTTATTTATTAAAACCCAATAAAAATAGTTATATTGTTATTCAAAATAACTTATTTGAATATATTTTAAAATGTGATGACAGCTGAATTTTCAGCATCATAACTCAGCGTCACATGATCCTTCAGAAATCATTCTAATATGATGATTTGCTGCTTAAGAAACATGTATTATTATTATTATTATTATCAATGTAGAAAACAGTTGTGCTGCTTAATATTTTTGTGGAAACTCTGTATTCAAACGAACAGCTTTTATTTAAAATGTAATTTTTTTGTAACATTATAAATGTCTTTACTTTCATGCTGCCTTGCTGAATGAACAGATTCAAAATTCAAAAAATAATTTAGCAAAGCAAAGCTTTGAACAGAATTGAGTCGGATACACCAAAAGATTGTTTTTTTTCTGCCTGCCTTACAAGCTATCTTTGTGGTTATGATCAGTATTGATCTATGCTGGTTCAATGATTTCTTATCAGTGTTACTTCAATCCTTTAGGCCCGTCTGGTCTCTTTATATTTTGACACCAAACGTTACCAAGAGGCTCTGCAGCTTGGTGAGTCCTTGACAAGATCATTCCTTGTATTTGACATTGTTTCATTCATGTTCTTAAGCTTGGGAGATGTACTTGCGTTCTATAACCGCTGTCCTTTTCTTGTTAATCAGGCTCTCAGCTCCTGCAAGAGCTGAAGAAGATGGACGATAAAGCTCTGCTGGTGGAGCTCCAGCTGCTGGAGAGCAAGACGTATCATGCATTAAGCAACTTGCCCAAGGCCAGAGCAGCTCTGACCTCTGCCAGGACCACGGCAAATGCCATCTACTGCCCCCCAAAGCTGCAGGCTGCTCTAGATATGCAGTCAGGTACGTTTCCACAACCCTTCTACAAAGACCTTCAGTATCACGGCAAATCCTAACCACTTAATTTGTCTGTACACACTGAAAGCAAAATTGCTGTGCAACATGATGCGATCGCAGCCAGTCAGTACATACTTGTTTGTACTGTAACACGACTGACCATGGTGAGACATTCACATCCTCAGTGTCCTCCTCAGTCTCAAAAGTATTAACAGCCAGACTTCATCCTGCATTAATGGTACTGAGACATTTTCCTGTAAATATTAATGAATACTAATATGCATTACTTATCCTAAACAACTGGAGGAAAAACTGATAGTGAGTACTATCATGATTTACCAGATGATTTGTTATTGAAGGAGTTTTGGAGCTAGTATTGGAGATATCACACTCAAGGTATTGTGCTGAGAGCATCACATCGTCTTTTTCCCTTGCAGGCATTATTCATGCTGCTGAGGAGAAGGACTGGAAAACGGCGTATTCATACTTTTATGAGGCTTTTGAAGGCTACGATTCTATTGACAGTCCCCGTGCCATCACTGCACTCAAGTACATGCTCCTCTGCAAGATCATGCTGAACTTGTGAGTCCCGGCTTTTTCTAGGGTCTCTAAGGGTGGGTTGCACCAAAAAGGATTAATCTTAAATCTAGATTAAATCAAGGTTTATCTAATAATTATGTTGCACCTAACTTTAAACTGTGTTTAAAAATAAGCAGGTTTACATTTAAACCATAATTTTGATCCTGGATTTAATTTATATTTAAATAGATTAACTTTAATCCTGTTGCTCCATAATTTTAAACTCTGGTTTAAATAAAATAAAGTCCACCTACAATTAAACTATGCAGATGATTGAACGGAGATAGAAACAGTGGGTGTGTCGTCAGGTCTCAGAGAGGTGTTTATTACAAATAAAAATGAAAAAATAAAGCGCATTGAGCCGGCAGAATGTGAGGGTCGTGGCGGACTAGCTTACGCCTTCTATCGAGTCCGGGATGCAGATCCGTCACTCATCTTGGTGGCAGGCAAAGAAAAGAAGAGAGGAACACCTCATACCCGCTCCACGATCACGAGCGGCTGCTATCAAACGGAATGGGCTGTCAAGAGCTGCGATAGTCACTCCGCCAATCATGACGGTTGTTTTGCCATAAGTTACGCTGCCACACTATACTCCATTAATTGATGCTATAAATATATTTCCATGCTTATGAAATCCACATGCGCTGCCGCAATGTTTTCATTGCCTGCTTGATCGCTAACGGTCTCTCTACGTAGCGCTTTATAAAGACAGCTGACATTTGACAAGTTTATTTCCTTAACCCTTTAAGACCTAAGGGTATTTTTACAATTAATTTTCCGCCTGGTTTTATTTACTAAAAAAGCTTGTAAAACATCAACCCTGTTGTGCACAGACAATTGACACACCTCTTTTTTTTCAAGACAAGTTGCACTGTCAGTATATTTGTGTTGCATTGATGTCACCTGAATGTAAAATAAGTTATGGGACCATAAAGACAAATGAAAACATAAAACGGAAATTGAATCACTCAAATATTTATTGAAAACACACAAAAATAAATAAAAGCTAAGCATATTTCCTCTGGAAAACAGTTTGTTCAAGTCTTTGGAGTTCTGGAACTCAGGAATAAACATGAGAACTTATACAGAACCAAAACTATTTACATTTTTCCCAAAAAAGTCCAGGCGTTTTTGGCCTCTTTGGATTTTGGATATTTACTGGTGCCAAGCCTCAAAACAGTTCCTATCAGGAACTTCTCCTCAAACTTTCTCCTCAAACTTTCTCCTCAAACTTTCTCCTCAAACTTTCTCCTCAAACTTTCTCCTCAAACTTTCTCCTCAAACTTTCTCCTCAAACTTTCTCCTCAAACTTTCTCCTCAAACTTTCTCCTCAAACTTTTTCCTCAAACTTTCTCCACAAAACTACTCAAAACTGCAGCGCGTCTCTCTCTCTCTCCTCAACACTATTGTCGTGCGTCTCTCTCTCTCTCCACAATAACAGAGCTGTGGTTCATGCGTAATGACGCACACCAACGTGGATGACGGATCAGCCTGTCATTGGTCAAACCCTCATCCAAAATGGCAGCTAGCGGCAAAAATGACGGAAAATTTATAAATTATGGACATCAAGTGGATAAATCTTGGATGTAAGCGTTTTGATTTATTGCTGAACAACTCCAAAAAGATGCACATGTTCCAGGCTGGATAGAAAACCTTCTGTAAAGGATACAAAGACACCCCCGTGATGGCTAGCTCGTTAGCTTTCTGCTGGAAAAAACGGTAAGAAAATCGATAAAAGTTTCATGAAATAATATAAATATTTATCGGAGGAGCCCTGTGACGTCGTGGGCGATGCCGTCGGGCTCTGAGGGTTAATGAGAGAGAGAGAGAGAGAGAGAGAGTTTCTGGTGGTCAATAAAGAAGGAAATGGAGTAGTAACATTTTTGCTGTCAATGGCGAATCCATCATGGCCGGGAAAATGAATCGTAAATAAGGTTCTAATCGCAGGTTAAATTCTAATCCCCGATTTGTTCATCTTGGTTTAAAATTAAGTGGTGCAACACAACTCAATTTAAAATAAAGCCTATATCAACAAATCTTAGATAAAATCTTCGTAAAACTTCAAATAATAGCCCAGGCTTCTATTTACCCAAATCGCCGAACTGCACCGGCTTGTATTTGAAACAGGCGTCTATAAGAGACAGGCCTTTAATTTAGTGTTGAGATGTTCAAGCATGACGGTAGGAGGTTACCACATTATATTACATTTTATTTATAATTAATTCGAATGTGTTTAACAAATCATTTAATGTAAGAAATGTCTTCGATTATTGGCAGCACAAAAAACGAAACGATGTGACAGCAATGGGCAGAACAATATAAGTTACCGCTAAAATCCATTGAGCATATGAACTTGTTGCCCGAAACACATCAATAAGAAAGAATGAAAGTTACCCTGTAAAACAACTGCAATCATGTGATAGAAAATTACTCTATTCATCACTACAGACATCCCAAGTCTCCTGGAAGTTCCGGGAGTCTCCCGCATATTGATAGCGGCTCCCTGATGCCCGCAAATGAGTTTAATTCTCCCGCAATCTAGAGCGCGCGTGCGAGACACAAACTGTGCGCGCGCGCACGGCAGAGAGGGAGAGAGAGCGAGAGACCTTGCGTGTGTGTGCTAGTGTGCACCTAATGAAGCGCATGTAAGACAGAGAGCATCCTGATTGGCCTGTTTCGGTAAGTCAACCAATCAATTGTCAGTGTGGGCGGGCTTTTATCTCTTCTCCCGAACCGAATTAATCAGTTCAGTGAATCTAGAAACTGGAGCGCCATGGCAGAGAGAGAGAGCCCCAAAAAAATTTCGGGATACCTCCCTGAAATAACTTTTTTCAGGTTGGGATGTCTGTCACTATCATCATCCCCGCGATCCTCAATTACAAGTTCATTGGCGAATTCCTCCTCCTCGTCACTCTCCTCCACTTCTCCCTCTCCGGTCTCCACTAACTCTGCCTGCCTTGCTTGCACTAACAGCTCCCGCCCAGATGCGCACGGCTCTCCCTCTTTGAAACAATGGATAAGGTGATCCTCGCTACTGTCAGGCCACATACCTAAGGATAACATCCCAAAGTTAATGAAATATGTCTCCTCTTTCTCCCTCGCACACACAAAGCGTGTGCGCTCAAGCATAAAGGAAATTTTCAGCCGCTCAGTATCCAGCTTTTCCCACACTTGAAATTTGACAACTGTCAGCTTAAATGTCAAATTATACTTTTTTCTTTTTGTCTCCATGGTGGTATTGAGAGAATTAAGAAAAACTGAAGACTGCAAGTTCATTAACCTCTTTATGTTGCCATAGTGATGAGTTGTTCATGAACGGTTGTGTCTGTCACGTGAAATCTAATCAAAACATAGAACAGACGATCTGATGGGTTTGAGAAGATCATATACAACCCGATACTAAAAAACAGACCCGGCCTCTATTTGAGACCTGCCTTTATTTACCCAAACCTGTCGTCAAACCAGGCATTTAAAAGAGAGAGGCGTCTATTTGGGACTCGGCTATTATTTGAAGTTTTACGGTAGCTCTAAACTCTGCAACCCACCCTGAATTTTCCTTTTTTTCTCTCTTCATTAAACTTAGATATTGAGCATGTTAAACATGTATGTCTTTATCTTTGCAGGCCAGAGGATGTGCAGGCCTTGATCAGTGGAAAACTTGCCCTCAGATATGCTGGCAGACAGGTAGATGTCTGAGCCAAAGGGTCTTGTTCATTCAATCTCGTGGTGTAGTTTTTCCATGACCTCTGCAAGAATGTAGTCAGCAGCTAAGATCGGATCATGATACATTATTCTTTGTGCTACATTGTTTTGCATTGTTTTACTCTGGGTTATTGCTATACTATGAAGTGTTAATTAAAAAAAGTTAAGTAAAAGTGTGCCAAAATGAGTTTCATACTAGTTTGAAAATATTAATTTTTTCTTTACCACTTAAAGATCAGGCACTTTTTGCCTGTAACTTAATTTAAATGCTAATTTGAGTACATGTTAAATTGTAGTGATTAACCGAACTTCAGTTCAGTTTAGTTTATTTATAGAGCACATTTAAAAATGGCCACTGGCCGACCAAAGTGCTGTACACATAGATAGCAGAGCCAATAGAAATTAGTAACACAAATAAAAAGGAACACAGTTTGAAACAACATTCATTATAACTAAAAGCAACAGAAAATAAATAAGTTTTAAGACATGACTTGAACTCCGACTGAGAGGAAGTCAATCTGATATAAAGTGGGAGCAAACTTGATTGTTTTAGTGTAAGCCCCACTAACACTACCATTAAAAAGTTTAGGGTCAGTAAGATTTTGTTTTTCAAAGCAATTTTATTTGGTAGTGAGGGTGAATTTAATCAACATTAAACCATAACTCATTGACACAAGACATTTGTAATGTTACAAAAGATTTATTTTTCAAATAAATGCTATTCTTATGAACTGTTATCAACTATTTTTGACATCAGCAAATCATCATATTAGAATGATTTCAGAAGGATCATGTGACACAAGACTGGAGTAATGTTGCTGAAAATTCAGCTTTGACCTCACAGAAATAAATTACATTTTAAAATAGAAAATAGAAAGGTTATTTTTAATTGTAATAACATAAAATATTTTAGTTTTACTGTATTTTTTTTAATTAAATAAATGAAAATAAGAGACTTACCAACCCCAAACATTTTAAACATAGTGCGTACATTTGAAATTGTGCATTAAATCTCATCCATGGTGAGACATGTTTCTGAGAGAGTCTGGTACTTAAACTGACAAATACCATCCCAGATTGCAGCACACATTTCATAGTATTCAACCACTTCCATTTTTATATGACCGTATAGTGCACTCTGCCACAACACCTGACCCTGTGTGCTGCTTGACAAAATGATGTTTTTCTGTTGTGTCTGTCGTTGGAGGATTATGTGGATTAACTTTTCTTGTCTCTTTCTTTCTTTCTTTAGACAGATGCACTTAAATGTGTAGCCCTAGCCAGCAAGAACAGGTCACTTGCAGACTTTGAGAAGGTGGGTCAGATGCTTTGGCTTAAAATGTTACTACTACCACCAACCAATTTGTATTGTAAGGATTTTCAAAGTAATCGGGATACTGGCTTGTTCAAATTAAACTTTCTACAGTCTACAGTGAATGAAATGTAAATAAAATTAAGGATACACCAAAAGAATTAAAGTCTACTAATTATCAATAAAATAATAAACACACACACATACATGCTGACTGACAACAAGTCACAGTAAAGTTTACAGTTAAGGGACAATGTTCAATGTAGTGCCGGCTGATAACCAAATAATGTAAATACCAGAGTCAATGTTGCAGGCCTGAAACAAAGCATGTGATTGTATAAACCTGAACAATTGGCAGCTTCACTCTTAAGTAGGGCTGCTCGATTATGGAAAAAATCATAATCACGATTATTTTGGTCAATATTGAAATCACGATTATGTAACACGATTATTTCACATGACTTTGGGAATGTGTTGTATTTATTAAAAATACACCTTTCAACAATTCAATTGAAATTGTAACATTTGTTGTACTTTTTGAACTATTAAAATAAATAATATAACATATTCAAATCAAAGTATAAAAGTATTCATGTAAAAATGATAATCACAAATAAATAAGATCAACAATAGGCCTATGGTTCGGCTAGATATGCTTTTCAGGTACGTCTAACCTTAGTTTTCAGGTACAGAAATGTCTCAAATGTAAAATAACATTGCATATTTGAGTGCATAAATTAAAGATGAATCCTATTAAACTTACAAAAGCTATTCAATCCGGATCGGATATGCGTCGTCTTTATCGACTGTATAAAGTTCACTTAAGGCATATACAGACTATGTCTGCTAGGAGACTCATCAAGATGGACATGTTGACATACGTTTTGTGTGAGTTTGTCCGTTCAAGAGCAAGACTTGAAAGAGAACTCAATATTTGCGCGCTGAGAGACGTGTGCGCGCTCTCGGATGAGCGCACAGAGATACATTTCCTCACAGCGCGCGCGGCTTCTCATTCGCGTCTTCTGGCACTAAACCCGGGTGATGACGGTGAAAACGACTGGTCATATTCAAACATACGGCAGCACTCGCATGCATTGAACAAAGTTTACAAAGAGAGAATTATTTGAAAAATATGAGGGGAAAAAGGACGTTTACACGGCACCCCTGCTCTCGTCAGTTTTTGTTTCTTTATTAGATTGTCATAGGTCACTCTGTTTAATTTTCAAGTGGTTAAACAAATTCGTGATGTTCCCTTGAGTTGCAGCCACTACCATGTGGCAAATCTTGCAGCATGTTTCTGCTGGTCGTCTGATTCCTCGAAGCCAAACTGTTCCCAGACAACGGAGTTGGTTTTGCCTTTTTTGCTCACCAAACGCTGCTGTAACTGCCCTCCTTCTGCCATCTTTACTCGCGCAGAGTTTTTAAATTCCAGCGGATGATATGCACACGAGACACGAGACTCCCGATCTGAGAAAGTTTGTGGCTTCGGGAGGGGCGGATGAGCGCATGCGCGTTTCATTCAGAACGCAAGGCAAAATAATCGTTTTTTCTCGATTGTACTATTTTGGTGATCGTTGGGAGGCAAAATCGAAATCGAAATCGAAATTCGATTAATTGCACAGCCCTACTCTTAAGAGCAAAAAATGTAGTGCATAGGCTCACCGCACGTGTTTTATGCAGTAGCACAATCCCCACCAATCCCATCCACGATCTCAGTCCTGGTCCAGCCTCGCCAATATGGGATCACACTCCCGTGACATTTCCCTCTTTGGAGGAGTGTTGAATGTTCCGGTAACTCAAACTGCTATCCATATCCTTTCTAAATGACACGCATCCCCAGCCTTTGGTGGCTTCATCACTCATCGAATTGAACTCTTAGTGAATATTCAGCACTGTAGCGCTTATTCTGATAGATTGCAAGGGTTAGTCACCCTAACCTATAGGATAATGTTTAAACAATGTTAAGTCACATAATGCTAATTCTAATGCACGTTTTCTATGTGCTCTTCTTCCTCTCATCTCCCCACCCCCCCTCACATCATCCCGGTTCTAACTCTGGATTGACCACAATAACGCAGGTGAGTGTGTGTGTGTGTGTATATATGTATATAACATTTCCAAATAAATTGAATACAACTTGGATGTTAGATAATAACCCTAACTCTCTTTTACAGAACTAGAAAGAAATATAAAAATTAACAGTCAAAAAGACAGCGTCTAAGTCTCAATTATAATTATACTCATATTTACCCCAGGGTTACATCCTCAGTCCATCAGTCCAGTTTTTACATTGAATGTCCTTCTCTTTGATCTGCATTCAGGCTTTAACAGAATACAAAGCTGAGCTGCGGGATGACCCAATCATCAGCACCCACCTGGCCAAACTCTATGACAATCTGCTGGAACAAAACCTCATAAGGGTCATCGAGCCCTTCTCCAGAGTGCAGGTAATGCCCTGCTATACCTCAGCGAGCATTGATATATGCTTAAAACAGTTAAGTTGTTCACTTACATTTTTCTCCTCTACCAACAGATTGAACACATTTCTGAGATAATAAAACTCTCCAAGGTAAGGCCTTTTTACTCTCTAATTTGCAAATAACACCTCTAAACCTCATATGTATAGATTTAAATGGCAAACAAGTTTACTTTTGATGCCATGCATGTCAGTACTTTGTTTCAAGTATCCGTTCTCAAATTTGGACACCGCTCTTCCATTATCTCATCAGGGGGATGTTGAAAGGAAACTGTCACAGATGATTTTAGACCAGAGATTCCACGGTATGATGCCATCTTTTGTCTTTTACTTGATATGTTTTCTGTGAAACTTAGGGCTGGGTATCAATGCATTTACAGATTTGATTACAATTTAATTTGATTCTAATTCATGTGTTTTTTTTTCTGTTAGAAATGTCTGTTTTGCTTACAGCTGAAAGAGATTCTTTCTATTCATTCTGTAAATTATACACTGTAAAATCTTAATTCATTAAACGTTAATTCATTTCATTTGAGGAAACCGATTGCCTTACATCGTTTAAATTATAAATATTGTTTTATCGGAGTACTTCTATTTGAGTCTGCTAAAAGGGATATTTAAAATTAAGTTGCTTAAATACCTTGTACAGCTTGAAGTTTACTGAATTAAGTAAAACCAGGAATATCAAATTAACTCGGATCTCTTGCAGTAACACGCAAGTCTCTCAAGTCCATTGATTCATTTAGTGAATTTGACTGTTAGGTGTTACTGTGTCTCTAGCAGTGTTTCAGACTGATCAGTAAATCGGTAATTCATCAAACTCTTCAAAAGAGTCATTTATTGCAGGAATTGGGCTTCACTAGTCAGCCACTGATCACTATCTGGTCTATTTGATGTATATTTGTACTCAGTCCTAGACAAACATGCATATATTATGTGTTTAAATCAGTTGTGCTCCCTCCAAATATTTTCAGTGATTTTATGATGCTTATCAAAAACTCTTTTTCTCACCGCATATAGGAATCCTTGACCAAGGGGAAGGTGTCTTGATTGTATTTGACGAACCTCCAGTAGACAAAACGTATGAAGCTGCCCTTGAAACAGTTCAGAACATGAGCAAAGTAGTGGACTCGCTCTACAACAAAGCCAAGAAACTGACATAGGCAAGTCCTTGTTCTATGTTGTGCATAATATTGTTGCGTCACACAGCGTTACATTGAAAAATGACTTGTCTCGGCTGATCTCAGTTTTGTCTTTTGTGCAGGTTGAGCATTGGACCCTGCAGCTGAGAACATGGCCAGTGTGGGGGACTCTGGGGGAAGGGGAGGGGGATGTGATAAAGATACCAAGTCAAAAAAAGGTCTAACACCCCAAAAAAACAGACTGACTCCTGCTGTTGTCCTCTCTGGCTTTCACTTGGACATTTTTTACCACCTTACAGACAAGGACAAACTACTTCTATTACTATGGGATCACGTTTCTTTTTTATTTTCACTTTATTTTTTTGCTGGTAATGCATTTATTTGTATCTTGGCTGTGCCTAATGGGCCATCAGGGAATCTCCAAAAAAAATAAAAATTCTCCTGCATTCTAACTTTATTTGAAATGTATATACATAGATCTCTCGTAGAGCAAAGCTGATATGAGAATGATTCAGTTCCCTTGCCAATCCGGGACCATTGTGTTGTGCTGTCGACAAGATTCCCTACATTACTAATCGAACGGTTTTAGCCCTAACCTCGGTCTCCTAAGGAAGCCCCTGGCTTTGCTCCAGGCCTACCTCTTGTACAGACAGCATACTTGGACTTTTTATGTTGGGCGGAAAAATTCTGATAAGATGCTGTCAACAGGACAGGAGCTGTTGTCTTTCCCTGGCCTGTGCATTCCTGCCCTTCCTCCTCCTCCTTTGTACATATCGTTGCCAAGCGCCTCTGTCTGGCCTGTCATGCTGTTGCCCTTTTTTTATAACGCTAAAAAACATAATAAAGTCACCAAGAGAACATGACTATGAGTGCTTCTGTACCAGGTCCTAGAATACAGAGAAAATCAGATTAGCATTTTGAACATTTGACTTCATTTGAATGAGTCATGATTTTTTTTTTTTGTGCTCTATTAAAGTGCTTTCATTTTTTATTTTTTTTTTATTTCACAGCTTAATAAGCAGATGACATCTGAAGATATCTTTTGCTTCTTGATTATGGAGCTTTGTAATACCCTTTCACAACCAGCTCAACACTGAGCCAATACACTCTAAAAAAAAAAAAAAGGTTCTATATGGCCCCAAAAATGGTTCTTGGCTCGTAATCATAGGGGAACTTTTTTTAGTGCTATATGGTTCTTCACCGGTTCTTTGACTAAAGTGCTATATAGCACCTCTGAAGAACCGCTGAAGCACCAAAATTGGTGCTATATAGCACTAAAAAAGGTTCACCTATGATTACGAGCCAAGAACCATTTTTGGTGCCATATAGAACCTTTTTGTTTTTGTTTTTTAGAGTGTTTGAGTTTGAAACTAATATTTTATAAAACACCAGTGGCCAGTTGCATAAACAGCTTAGACTAGTCTTAAAAGTTAGTCATTTAAATTTTTTCTTCAATACAGGTCCTAACTTTTTAAAGTCAGTTACATTAAAAGGTAGATGGATCTAATTTGAATTGGAAAAGTAAGACTGATTACCCCTTGGTTAACTGCTAGTTTGTCCAACTAGTTCTTAAGGACTAATACACTTTTAGAGAGAATGTGTCTTAACGTAGTGGCTAAGTTGGTGCAACTGGCCCCAGTTCAAAGTTAATTACTTGATTGTATGCTGTTTTATTAAGAAATATTAATACAGAGCCGGTTTAGTTTTAATAGCATTAAAAACGTGTTCAGCTTTGAAATGTGAATGAATCTAATTAATTTTATGTAAGTAATTCAGATTCGAAGTTTGATAATAAAATTGAATGATTTGGATTCTAGAGTCATACTGAGCTAGGAGCATGAAATTGCAATAAAGGCACCTTACTGACTTGCATTAAAGTGGCTAAATATTTATCGCGTTATTGGGACATTTTTAAGCACGCAGTATGCGACTACGCGATGACGTAAATAACCACCGACTCGGTTGAACGAACTGTTCAAACGAATCGATTCACATAAATGAGAGTCAGAGGCTGAATCCGAAATCGGCACATATACCCTCAAATAGGGCATTATTTGAGCGGACATCCATTTGTAGTGGTGTCCGATACCAGTGGAAGTTTTCGTTCACTCCTTCAAGTGAACTGTATTAGTGGACTAACGTAGGGAATAGTGAATGAGGGTGCGATTTCGGATTCAGACAGAAACTCATGCGCATGCGCAGCTCTCGCCTGTGTCGCTGTCCGCTACTGTAGTGCTGCTCTAGTACTGCGTGTGAAGCTCTCCCGAGCAGCATCACCAACGCAAACATGGCGACCCGGGTAAGATATGCTTCCATTTAAATGATTCAACGAATAAGCTTGTTTTTACTAGGAATTATCATATTAATTGAAATTTAACACGCTATTTCACCACAATCTCTCTCGAGAAGAGCTTTACCGTCTCTTTTTCAAAAACCAAACAAATAAATTTCCAGTTTGATGCCAATCACTGACATCGTACCTCAATGTAACCTGCCTACATACACACAGTAGCAGGTGCATTTCTGACCGAGATTGCAAATCTGCAGCGACATTGCTGGTGTTTGGTGTATCTTAGTATTCATAGCATGCTAATACGCAACTACCGCACAATGATACACGGGAAGCTTCGAACAAAAATAATAATAAACACACACGAGTCGAATCTCGGCGCTGGCTCGAGACTATTCATTTTCTAGCACTCGCATGCGTCGTGAAATAGAGGTGATTGGTTGTTTCTAGCCTGAGCCCGTCGGTAAACAGGCAAAAGATTAAAATAGAACCGACACGGTTGTCTATGCTGTAGCCCATCGATACGGTACAAGATGAACCAGCAGGCGGTTGTTTCATTATTAATTATTTAATAACGTTGATACGGATGTACGTTTACAGTAGAATGTACCGTATTTTCTGCTGCTGAACGCTGTCAGGAAGAGTGAAATGACACGAATGTGCTCGTTCAGCGGATTTAACCTTGACATGGCTCGCGTAATGCTCACATAAGCTCATCACACCAGTGTTTCTGCTTTGAGAGCTCGCGATGTATAACCTTGAGCAAGCCTACCATTTCCCCGTACAGAATGATGCATTCGCTTCAAAATGTCCACAGAAACACATTGCTCCCTCAATACGAATATTGAGTGTGCAAAGCTACAGCACTCTCTCTCTCTCTCTCTCTCTCTCTCTCTCTCTCTCTCTCTCTCTCTCTCTCTCTCTCTCTCTCTCTCTCTCTCTCTCTCTCTCTCTCTCTCTCTCTCTCTCTCTCTCTCTCTCTCTCTCTCTCTCCGTGCTGCAGGATGCAGCGCCATAGGTGGCAACGGTGCTTTGCTTGTCATTGTGAAAAATGCTTTTAAAATGCCATCGTTTTTGCAGTCTATGTGGGTAAACTGAGACTTCATATAGTATATAAAGCTATATATATATATATATATATATATATATATATATATATATATATATATATATATATATATATATATATATATATATATATATATATATATATACACACACACACACACACACACACACACACGTATGGTTGGCTATCTTTATGGGAATTCTCCATAGACGTAATGGTTTTTATATTGTACTATCTGTATATTTTATTCCCTTACACTAACCCTACCCCTAAATCACACAAAACTTAATACTCCTTCTGTTTGATTTATAAGCTTGTTTCCTCATGGGGCCCTTAATTTAGGTCCCCACATTGACACAAGTCCCCATGAGTCCGTGTGCATTCAGGGTGATGTCCCCACCGGGATAGAAAAAACATCTGTCACTGTTCTTAATGGCTTTAGTATGAAAGAGTTTAGAGAGGACATGCAATTGAAAAAGCAGGTGAAAGCTATTCAGAAATTTGTGAATGCCCTTCACACACCCACTATCAGCTGTGGGAAAAGCTGAACAAAGATGAATCAGACAGTGTCAATTGTTTATTAAGCCCATCATGTTCCCTGGTGTGATTCTACTCAAGGCAGAGTAAATCAAGATGAGAACGCGAAGAACGAATTATTCTATTATTACGATTGTTTTAGCTGAGATATGACTTTTGATTATGATGAGATATTTCTTGTATGCTGCAATGATCAAACCAGACCAAGCCATACAAACGCTGTGTGGGCATTCATCACCCACAGAGTTCAGCTCAGTGTTAAATGACTTAATACTTTCACTGCCTTCTTGAAGAGTATGTGAATGCAGTCTGGTTGTGTCTGTCATAATGCTGTTTAGATATATGTGCGATACAGTGGTTTCTGTTGTGATGAGTAAAAGGAAGAATATGAGATTATTTGTGCGTGTCTCCCTTGTGTAGGTAGCATTTCCCTTTAATTTCATTTCCCCTCCTTTAATTAAATGCTTCTTGCTTCTGTTTGTTCCACTAATATGCATCTCCTCTATTGAATCAAAAATGACTATACGATAAATCTTTTTATATTATTATATAGGCTTCTGTGTGCAGCAAAAAGTGGCATAAGCTCTGAAATAACAGCCAAGCTTTAAAGTATATTAAAACCGAATTAATAATTTACATTGTTGAGAAATCCGCTCCATCAGCCGTAGCTCTAATCAAAGGCCATGCATGACAAATTTTTTTATCGTTGTGCATGACACACAGCTAATTAAACAACTTCCTACGAGGTATCTTATCCATACATTTAAAACGGCATTGTGGCATTGATTTCCATTAAAGCAGACCATGATTGCTTCTTACTTCAATAACGCACATTTTGAAATCTTCAACATGCAATTATTTCTCATCAAGTGGCTAAATGCATGCCACTCGAGCCACAAAACTGATCAGAAGAGATTTAAAGTTCTCTCTCTCTGCCCAAGAAATCATAAATCTCCCACTGGGATAATTAACCCAGCATTAACCCAGACAACATTTATACATGGGTTTGGAATGGGCTGAAAAATGGGCTCAGTATGGGATTGGCTGTGGGTTTCATAATGGCCCCATGTTACAGTTTTTCTCAGTCGCTTTGGTACATTTCTCGTATCATCCTCGACATTTGCAAAATAGTAAGTGCATTTTTCAAAACAATTCGTACAAATTGCAAAACACCATGGATTACCTGCAAAAGCCAGTCTCTTGCTCAAAATCCTTAGTTCATCTCTCAAAAGTAAATATCTGTGTCAATGAACATGTCAGTGCCATCAGAATGACAAGTCCTTGTGTCATTGTGTACGGATAAGACAGTCAAAATGCTTAGTCATGTTGTCAATTTAACCGTGTACACTGGAGGGATGTTCTGATGTAAATATGGCTAAAGTTTTGATGACAATTATTGTTATTGTAGTGTTACACCTTAGTGTATGTGGGAGTTTGAATGCAAGAGACTGGACAAGATTCACATTTACGCTTTTACTGTTTGTACTGTAATTTGTTGACAGACCATGTCATTGCGAAACAGAAAGGAAAAGACAGCACTGCATAGCACAAAGAGAAAACCCCCCCCAAAAAAACTAAAGTAGAAATGTGAACATCTAACGGAAATGTATAGAAATATGCTTGACATATTATGACAACTTGTTCAACCATTTTGCATGTAAAGATTTATGCTATGAACTAATGGCTAAATGTTGTGGGGGGTGAGACTATTCAACAGAGTTCAACCCAATATAATACATTTTGATCAACATGACGTAAGCAATTGATAATGTAGGAAACAGCAGAGAATTGTACATAATCATTTGCCTGGATGTACCAAAGCATTTGCAACTTGTTCAAAGAAATTAGAAACTGGTTTTTTGATGTGCACAAGTGACACAATGATGTGAGAATTGAACAGGTAGTTTTGAGAATTTCAATTCTGATCTGAGAAATGTACCAAAGCGACTGAGAAAAACTGTAATTGCTCACATGGATTTTATATTGGATGTCACTTGCCACTAGGTGGGACCCAAGTGGACAACATGCACAAGACCCATCTCGGTCCCAGCTTAACCCAGTCAACATTTATATGTGGGGCCCATGTGGGTTTGAAACATAGACAGTTAAAAAATATGGACGTAGTGTCCGTGACGTCACCCATAGGCTTCTGAAGAGCAGTTTTGAAGCGTAAAGTAGGGTCGAGCTGGCCGTTGCTATCTTGGCAGCGCGTCACTCCCGGATAATAGAAAATGGGCAAAGAGGCGGGACGTGGGTGGAGCTGAAGTGACGCGATGACTAACAGACAGCAGATAAATGGCTATCCACCTGTCACTCGAAGTGGCCACGCCCTTAATTATGCAGAACTTTAATGCTTTATATAATGTAAACGAATGAGTTCACCCCCCTCACAGTTGTCAAAATTAGCGTATAGGCCAAAACCACAATTTGTACCAGGTTGTAAACATGCTTTATTCTGCTGTAAAGTTGGCCATTTTAACATGGGGCTCAATGAGATTCTGATCCCTTCTGGAGCCTGTCCCTAGCGGCCAGTCGATGAATTGCAGTTTATGTCACTTCCGTATTGGCTTCAAGAGAAACTGTGGGAGGTTGCCGCTTGGTTTGACATGGGCTGAAAAATGGGCTCAATATGGGATTGTCCACCGGTTCCATAATGGCTCCATGTTAATTGCCCACATGGATTTCATATAGGATGTCACTTGCCACTAGGTGGGACCCAAGTGGGCAACATGCACAAGACCCATCTCGGTCCCAGCTTTGAGAGAGAGAAAAATATATATTCTCGAAATGTTAGGAATTGCAAGTCATGATATAGCAGTGATATACATTTTACGAGAGGCTCATTTAATGCTGTTTTTATTCACTTTTCTTAATTTTCTTTATGCATTTTCTTTATTTTTCTATTTTTCTCAGAATGACTTTCAGTTAGCCTTCGATCAATTTGACAGGGAGTGTTTTGAGAAGAGGTTTTCGTTGTGATTTTGGTCCTATTCATTTTCATGTTTTGCACGCTATATGATATAAGGATCATCCTCCGTTAAGTGTAATACATCAGGGGCACAATCCATAACTCAAAGTAATACAAGTCGCCCCTGCGTCCCAGTGTAATCTAGTCTAGCTATCTGTGACGGCCAGAAATGTTTTGGTTGAAACCTTTGTTTGTCTGTTGATCTTAACTCTGTGATGTGTGCCACTTATGAAATTGGCACGTAAACTATAATGCTTAATCATACCCTCAGGGTAGATAAAGTCATTAGCTGGTTACAGGGGCTGTTGGATTCAACCCTGTGACTGGACGTCCTCTGTGCAGTCAGGAGTTTTTTTCCCCAACAGTATCGATCAGGCTTCTCCTCATTTCTCATTGAATATCTCTCCAGAGGCCCAACCTCATTAAACATGGAGAGTAGGGCTGCTTGAAATAGATTTTGACTCTGTCAACAGACAAATGAAATGGCACGCAGCATTTTATTTTGTTTATTTAGCGATTAATTATACTGCAGCGTCTTTGTTTCAAATCGTGTTGAGATTTTGGGGATGGACAATAGTTATTTTTGTAATGAATCCACTGAAGGCAAGTTTAACTGAACCCATGTCCAGATTTGTCCAAACAAATGCAAAATAAACAAAGGCTTGACTTGAACCATGACATACTTGAACAAATATAAACACATGGCACCAGACAATAGGAACATGAGGGCTATATACACAAAAACGAATGACCTGAAAGCAATAAACAATGAAAAAACACAACAGGAAACCACATGACTGGAACAACCAATGAAAACATAACACACATGAAGCAAAGGGAGCACATGCCATGAACAGGAAGCATGACTAGGATACATTTAAAATAAAAGACAAGAAAACATGAACAAAACCAAAAACAGATGTGACACTTTTCCTCTTCTTTTCTGATATCAAATGCACTACATATTAATATGTTTTTATATATTACTCACCAAGGCTGCATTTATTTGATACAAAATACAGTCAAATCAGTAATATTGTGAAACATTTTTACTATTTAAAGTAAGTGTATTTTATTTCAATATATTCTAAAATGTAATTCATTCCTGTGATGTCAAAGCTGAATTTTCAGCATCATTACTCCAGTCTTCAGTGTCACGTGATCTTTCAGAAATCAGTCTAATATGCCAATTTAGAAAATTATCAATGTTGAAAACATTTGTGCTGCAATATTTTTGTAAAAAACGTTTTTCTGGATTGTTTGATGAATAGAAAGTTCAAAAGAACAGCAATTATTTGTCACATTTGATCAAATTAATGCATTGATTTTAGCCAACTAGCCTAAATCTTTATCATGCACTCACACATTCGATATAGCTACTCCATGTATTCTTTTATAAAAAAATAATGTTTTGCTTTTTGTTTAGTCTCTCAGCTATCACGATGGCTTATTTAAGTGTGTTCACATATGATGTTCTTCAGCATGTGCATTAAACCCTATTAATCACCTTTCAAATGAGTGGGAAATGTACATATACATTTCCCTGCCATATCAGGGTTTGGTTTGCCTGTGATTTGCCTTTGCTGCTCCTTCAAGCACACATGCAGTTGATCCTGATTCTGCTCTGCATGCTGCCTCATGCTGCACACTCTATTGTTTCTCCACCACATGCAGTCTTCGGCTCAATGTGGTGCTGGCTGTCTCAACTGTTTGTCTTATGTCCTTTTGCCCTCCCTCTTGCTTGCGTGCATTCATTGGCCCCCAAGGTTGTAATATTTTTCAAGGTATGTATGCTTTCCGAATGCCCTCTGCCTCTGCTTGTCTCGCTTGCCAGATTGAGCTGTTCGCTTCACTTACACTAGCTTTCTGCTCGCTCTTAGTGTCCTGAGAGCTGACAGGCTGTAACCCCTGTTGCTATGACCCTTCTTGGTAGCAACGGTTCGAGGGAGCGCTACAGCGGTACAATGCCTAAACTAGGTCACAATGCCATCGGCATAAACCGATAACAACTCAAGATCATCTGTCTGTGTTCTCACTCTCAGGACAAATAAAGGTTCATTTGAGGTTGAACACTAAAGGGCCAACTAAAATGACTGAATGGTGTGAGGGCCTGTGGTGAGTTTATTGTGCATGCTGGCAGGGAGCCATGGATTATTGCTTTTCTGACTTGCAACTAAAGTAGGTGTAATTGTTGAACTGCTCTTCATTAACCGGATTATGTCAGCCTGTTGAGTTAACAACACCCAGGCTTTGAATCAGATACAAATCCTCAAAAAGCCATTTAGTGTCCTTTAGTTCTGCCTTTTGGCCTCACAACTGGAATACTGCTAAAAGACAATAATTTGTATGGAATATTGCAGTGTTTATTATAAATGATTTATCTGTGCATATCATTTTTTAAAGGGTTAGTTCACCCAAAAATGAAAATTCTGTCATTAATTACTTACCCTCATGTCGTTCGACACCCGTCAGACCTCCGTTCGTCTTCGGAACACAAATGAAGATATTTTAGTTGAAATCTGATGGCTCTGAAAGGCCTCCATTGGCACAATGCACGGTTCACTCTCAAGACCCTTAAAAGGTACTAAAGACGTCGTTACAAAGTCCATCTCACTACAGTGGTTCTACAATAACTTTATGAATCGGCGAGAATAGTTTTTGTGCGCAAAAAAACCCCTAAATAACGACTTATATTGTGATGACGATTTCAAAACACGGCCTCATGAAGCTTCGAAGCGTTATGAATCAGTGAGTCGAATCATGATTCAGATCGCGTGTCAAACCGCCAAACTGCTGAAATTTGGCGATCCAAACTGCTCATTCGACTGCTCGATTCGAACGGAGGTCTTACGGGTGTCGACCGACATGAGAGTAAGTAATTAATGACAGAATTTTCATTTTTGGGTGAACTAACCCTTTAAGTCTTTAATCAGAAACATTAACTTCCCCTCCTCCTTACAACGTCATCTGTTCTCGACTCTGATGATGTGTTCACCGGCGTGAGTTCGGGACAATAATCCCTCCCTTCCAGCAACCTGTCAATCATACAAGATTAGCAAACAACTATCCAAACAATTTTCGATACAAAAAGAGAGTCCTGTCCTAAATTTTTTCTCGTTCGAGAAGCCGTCACACTTGGCTATATGTCACAACAGGGGGGGAAAAAGATGATCGCAACTTCTGTTTCATGTCGACATGTCGACTAACGGACTGATATCTCGGTAAGACGTTATAATAAAGTTGTATTAGTTAACATTAGTTAACATGAACCAACTATGAACAACACCTCTGTTCAGCATTAGTTAATCTTTGTTAGTTCATAAAAATCCAGCTGTTCATGGTTTGTTCATGTTAGTTCACAGTGCATTAACCAATGTTAGCAAGATTTTAATAATGTTGAAATTAACATGAACAAAGATAAATAAATGCATTAGTTCGTTATTAGTTCATGTTAACCAATTTAGTTAACTAATGAACCTTATTGTAAAGTGTTACCAATATCTCTGACTGCGTTTATGTGCAACAATAATGTGATTATTTCCAATAATCAGAATAAGGGCTTAAAGGTCCCATGGCATGAAATTTTCATTTTATGAGGTATTTCAACATTAATATGAGTTCCCCTAGCCTGAATATTGTCCCCAAGTGGATAGAAATGTTGATCGGTGTAAACCCGAGTTCTGGCTGTCTCTCTCTGCCTTTGAGAAAATGACAGGCCAGACGAGCCAATCCTGAAGTCTCCTGGTTTGACGTCCAAGCAGGAACGGTTACCTCCCTTTCCTCCGCCCAGAGAATCTGCCACACCCATGCAAACACTCGAGATCATTAACGTTACTTGTGAACGAGTGAACACTGGCAGTTTCTCAGTGTTTGGATGTACAAATGAAAACAGAAGTCTTTCTTCAGTTCCTTCTGATCTGTGATCATTGATTTCTTATGTGTAGCTTATTATTTATTATTTGTGGACACGCAGCGGCTTCTCTCTCTCCCGACAGAACGGTGTTTTCGTGTTTTCTATCTTGTGAGTCAGTGTTTTTGTACGTCCTTGTCGCGTCTATCTGTTCTAAAATGTGCATACAGTCTTTTCTGTTTAACATCAGCAGTCACATCTTTAGAGATAAACTTCACGCACGCCGAAGCTCGGCCTACAACATCCCCGACCCCCAGTACTGCATCTGGCCCACAGCGGAGGCACCAAACGCGGCGTGAGATTAAGTTGAAGGAGGGTAAGCGTGAGGGTATCTGGCTAGGCTAGCCAGCTTTCCCCACAATAAACTGGATTACATTCGATTACAGCTGTTGTGTCTTTGTTTGCGCTGTGTAACGTTACTCAATGCGCGTCAATGACGCTATTCATATGATTGGAACATATCTAGAAATAATGCTATACTCAACACTTACTAACTCGTTCATCTCGCTGTAATGGTACATTGCATGTGTTACAAAGTTGGTAGAATAATGATGAAGAGGACTCGGTGTGACTGGGACTCGTGTTTATTCAGAACTCTCAGATACAAACACAATAAACTCGCGCTGACTGACAGCGCTCTCATAACTCAGTAGTTACTATAAATAACTTTGTTAGCAATCGCTTCGTCTCCGTGATGTCCGGTTCGCGAACGAATCATTCTTTTGAATCGGTTCTTTTTAGTGAACCGAACCAGTTCACCAAATCGGACTGAATCGTTCTAAACGGTTCGCGTCTCGAGTCAGCGCTGATCCATAATTTACTAAAGTTACTAACTTTCTGACATGAGTGACAGCCCCTCCGACTAGAAATAAACTAATAACCTGAAGTATATGCTAGTAACTACAACAGTTCACCCTGAACTGAGACATGCTGAGAGAACTGATGAGAAGTGAACACAGGTCCATCCGTCTCTCTGGCAGACTCGTGCCTGCTCGTGCCTCGTTAAACCACGCCCCCTCCGCTCATTTAAAATGCAAAGATGTCAGCCAATCACAACAGTGGGCGTTTTTACTGAAGTCTCACAGCAGACACGCCTCTTGAAGCAGGGCATTCAGCCACAGGGCAAACAGCAGTATAGAAAAAATGCCTTTTATTTCTAAATTATGACATTTTATGATGTAAAAATCATACTAATAATATAAGTACACCTCAGAAAACACTATAAAATAATAGAAAAATGCCATGCCATGGGACCTTTAAACACAGTAAGATATTTACATGACACAAGCAAACCTCTTTTTCAATATTCTGATCATTTACCAAGAAATGTAGTTATTCTTACCGCCATTATTTACATATAACTGGCATATTATTCACATAGCCCAATGTACAGCATAAACTATGAACACACATACAGCAGGTGTGTTACTGGCCACTGTTTTAATCTATTTACATCAAACGCAAAACACATTTCTATGAACGTATTGGATTTGTGTCTTCATTTCGATGTTTGTGACCATAAATATACTGCATTATATTAATGTTGCACAACGTTGTCAACATGAACTACCACTATGTTTACGGATATGTGCATGAAAAAGTCATCCATGTAACGGAAGCACTTGTGAAAAAATTTTACCTTAAGGGAAACAACAGCTTGTCACTGGGGAAGTACACTTAAAGGGACAACTTTGTACCTTATATTCCCCTAAACTTTTTTATACCTTAGAGTATTATTATGTAGCCTTAAAGTGCTACTATGAGCCTGTCAGTGGTAAAGAAACAAAATGTCCCTATGAGGGTACTGCTCAGTGACAAGGACCCCTAAAGGTATGATTTTTTTAATTTTATTTTTTTAATGAGAATGCATATCAGACTTTTCAGAATGTCAGTTTAGGTTGCATTTTCTTTGATCCAAGGTTTATTTGTATTAAGTTTTTTTTTTTTTTTCATCTTGTGCTATTATGTAGGCAAGTGTTCCTCATTACTTACAGAAAAGCATTGCCATGTTGTTCAATTGTTCAATCACTGCAAAAGAATAATGTAACAATTAGCACCAGAATCTTTAGGATAATTAATACAAAATCTTTATGATTTTAATACAAAATCTCTGAAATTTCTCTGAAAATGTGCCGAGGACCGTGAAACATTCATGAGTCATTTTCTTTGTCTGCACCATCTAACAGCCCTTAGTTCCATTTAGTTAATTCAATCAAAACTTGGCTTTGGTAATTAAACAATTAGCTGATTACCCTGTTATTAAGATCTACTGGCCAGTTATTTTAGTTTTTTATTTTGCCAAAGATTGGTCATTGTTAGTTCATAATAATGCAATGTTAAAGGCACAATATGTCAGATTCTAGGATTAAAATATCCAAAAACTACTTAAACAATGTTTTATATTTTGTTGGCTTGTGTACTTACATTATCCCAAATGTTTCCAGCAATGTTTAAATCCAGAGAAATCAGCCGTTTTAACCAGTGTTACTGACCGAGTCATTGCGTTGCCTGTAAATGACATCATGTCCGCGTTACCTTCAAGTTCCGGTTTTACTTCTGTGGAAACCATGAAAACGATACTCGGTTACTTAACGTAACCTCGGTTCTCTCTAGAAGAGGGAACGAGTATTGCGTAAGTTCCTTACGCTACGGGAAAGTATTCTTTCTTCGAGATTTCTGAAAAACCCAAAATTATCCTTAATTTTGTAACATTGTCAACGCAGTGCGGCAGCCTGGCAGACCATAGCAGGCTATTCCAGCGTGCTATTGGCTGCTCTGCTGGCAACTGCAGCAGCCTATCGGTGAGCCCGCGTGACGTGGCGACCAATGAGGGCGCTTCGCGCCCACCTGGCTTCATTTGCCTACAGGTGGGGCGTGGCCACGTGTATATAAGCAGGGCTCACGGGCTGCATATTCGGTTTTCGTAGTTCTGAAGCGTAAAAGCCCGCGGGGCGCACGGCAAGGAACGCAATACTCGTTCCCTCTTCTAGAGAGAACCGAGGTTACGTTAAGTAACCGAGTATCGTTCTCTTACGAGAGGTTCTCTCGTATTGCGTAAGTTCCTTACGCTACGGGAACATATTGTCAACGCCGTGCGCGCCTCGCATACAGCATATGTATCCCAGGGAACCGGGGAAAAAACACTGCTCGGGCAGGGTGGCCGGTAAAGGAAACGGGCCACCACATATACGGACACTTCATTTGAACTGACGGGTGGTTACAACAGGTGGTTACAACACCCTGTCCCATGAATGAGGGAACGGCACCTGCCGGTCTCCTTCAAATTCACCACACCTTGTCTCATGAATGAGGGAACGGCAACGCCGGTCGCCTTCAAATTCACAATATCTTGTTATATGAGTGAGGTAACGGCACCGCCGGTCACCTTCAAACTCACAACAGCTCGTCTCGTAAATGAGGGAACAGCACCGCCGGTCTCCTTCAAATTCACATGAGCCTAGTACCGAACTTACTACCAGTATGTGAGCTATGTCTGCGCAGAATCACTGGGCAGAACCAACAGCCCTATTGAACTGATAACACTTTCGCCTGTAAGGCAGGAACTTCCAGATTGTAAAATCTCACGAACGTAGACGGGGAGGCCCAGCCTGCCGCCATACAGATATCGTGGATGGAAATCCCTCTGGCCCAAGCCCACGAAGAGGCCATGCCTCTGGTGGAGTGTGCTCTGACACCTAGCGGGCACTGCAGGTGTTTGGAAGCGTATGCAGTTGCAATCGCGTCCACTATCCACCTGGACAGGGTCTGTTTCGAGGAGGCGAGACCTTTTGCGCGCCCTCCAAACGAAACAAATAGCTGCTCAGAACGCCTGAAGGCGGCGGAGCGTGTGACATAAACCCTCAATGCCCTGACAGGGCAGAGGATATTGCCACCGTCCCCCTCGTCGGATGCTGGCAGAGCCGAGAGGGAGATAATCTGCGCCCTGAAGGGAGTGCCGATCGCTTTGGGGACATAACCATGCCTCGGTCTGAGAATGACCTAGAGTCATTAGGACCGAACTCCATACACGTCGGGCTCACTGAGAGCGCGTGTAGATCCCCCACGCGTTTCACTGAAGCCAGAGCTGTCAGGAACGCGGTTTTTAGCGAAAGGAACCTTGGTTCCACAGTCTCGAGCGGTTCAAAGGGATGAGCCTTCAGGGCCTCTAGGACCAAGGCCAGATCCCATTTAGGAACCAAAGGGGGCCGCGGGGGATTCATCCGTCTGGCTCCTCTGAGGAAACGGATGATGAGCTCGTTCCTTCCTAGCGTGCTACCTAGCGTCGTCTGAGCGAACGCTGCTATAGCCGCCACATACACTTTGAGCGTGGAAGGGGACCTGCCCAGTTCCAAAAGCTCTTGGAGGAAGGAGAGCACCCGCTGGACCCCACATTGCTGTGGGTCCAATCCCTTGGAAACACACCACTCAGTGAACACCGACCACTTAGAACTATATAACCGCCTCGTCGAGGGGGCTCTAGAGTGTGAAATCGTGTTCATAACCCCTTCGGGCAGGTCAACGGGTATCCGTTGGTCACCCATACATGCAGAGACCATCGCTCTGGATGGGGATGCCAAACTGACCCTCCTGCTTGAGAGAGGAGGTCTGCTCTCAGCGGAACTGGCCAGGGGGGTGAGTGCGACAGCTTCACCAGCTCTGGGTACCAAATCTGGTTCTCCCAGCGCGGCGCTATAAGGAGCACCGGGCGGCGCGTCTCCCTGATTTTCGCTATGACCTGGGGCAATAGGGAAATCGGCGGGAAAGCATACAGCGGGAGGCTGGGCCAAGGTTGGGACAGCGCATACTCGCTTTTGGACAGAAACTTCGGGCAGCGGGCGTTCTCTTTTGTTGCAAAGAGGTCGAGCTCCGCTCTGCCGAATAGGCGCCATACCAGCTGGACTGTCTGGGGGTGCAGGGACCATTCTCCTGAGAGAATGAGGCCCCTGGACAGCTTGTCCGGGCCCACATTGAGGTGGCCCGGTACGTGCGCAGCTCTCAGCGAGCGCAGCGAGCTGTCTGCCCACACGAGCAGGCGTTCTGTCAGATTGCCCAGACACCTGGACCTGACACCGCCCTGCCGGTTCACGTAGGACACCACAGTGGTATTGTCCGACCGGACCAACACGTGGTGTCCTCGTATAAGCGGGAGAAACTGCTTGAGCGCGTTCTCTACCGCTATCATCTCCAAACAGTTTATGTGTAGGAGCTTTTCTCCGCTCGACCAGAGGCCCGAGGCTGATCTGCCCTCGAAAACGGCGCCCCAACCCGTGGTGGAGGCGTCCGTAGAGATGACCTTGCGGTGTGAGATGGCTCCCATCGTCACTCCCCTCTGGTACCAGTCGGCTACTAACCAGGGCTCTAGGCTGAAACACAGCTCTGAGTCACTCTGATCCTGAAGCCTCCGGACGCCCAGGCTCTGTGAGGCACTCGGGCGTTTAACCAGCATTGCAGCGGGCGCATGCGCATTAAGCCCAGCTGGAGCACAGCTGCAGCTGAGGCCATACGTCCCAGCATCCTCTGAAAGAGCTTGAGAGGTGCGATTTTGCCCGGCCGGAAGTACTCAGCCATGCGCTGAACTTGGCGCGCGCGTTGGGGTGACAGGTGGGCTGACATTGCCACAGTGTCCAGATTCAAACCCAGAAATGAGGTTGATTGCGTGGGCACTAATGAGCTCTTGGTCCAATTGACCGTGAGCCCCAGGCTGTCCGGATGGCTGAGCAGCATTGCCCTGTGGGCAAGGAGCTCGGCCTCTGACTGCGCCAGGATGAGCCAATCGTCCAGATAGTTCAACACTCGCATCCCTCGACTTCTCAGAGGAGCGAGGGCCGCTTCCATGCACTTCGTAAATGTACGGGGTGCTAGTGACAGGCCGAACGGAAGGACGGTGTATTGATAAGCCTGGCCGTCGAAGGCGAATCGTAAGAATGGCCTGTGACGTGGCGTTATCTTGATTTGAAAATATGCATCTTTCAAATCTAGGGAGATTAGCCAGTCTCTCGGGCGAGTATGCGCGAGGATCTGCTTGGTCGTGAGCATCTTGAACGATCTTCTCATAAGAGCTTTGTTCAGACGCCTCAGATCCAGAATCGGTCTGAGCGACCCATCCCTTTTTGGCACGAGAAAATACCGGCTGTAAAAGCCTAACTCGCTCATAGAATGGGGAACCGGTTCTATAGCCCCTTTGCACAGCAGCGTGGCTATTTCTGCTCGAAGTAGATGTGCTACTTCCTCGCTCACTCTCGTCTCTGTACGCGCACAGAAGCGCGGAGGGTGGCGAGCGAACTGCAGAGTGTAGCCGTGCTTCACTGTTTTCAGCACCCATTCTGATACACCTGGAATGGCTTCCCACGCTCTCGCGTGTGCCACACGGGATAGAACGGCCTCCGGGCTCAAAACGCCGCGCTTCGCGGGTTTGACGGCCTGTATAGGAGGGGCGGGCGCAGTGCGCGCGCTCTCTGTGCTGTGGGCCAGCCGATCGCTCTCGATGGCTGGCCGCCTTACACACTGTATCTCTGCCGCTTCGAGCGGGGAGTGGCTTGTGTGTGGCCCTACACTCGTCGTTCCGGCCACCTTGGGCGGAGAACAAATGGTGTGTGGCGCGGCGCATGGCGCCGGGGGCAGAATGTTCGCGAAAATGTGTGAGCGCGTTTGAGCGGGCACAACTCTTACGCGTGGAACATGACCGGTTAAGAGTGGCTGTGTGACAGCGCGTGTGGTGATTAGGCGTGGGCGCAAATAAGCGGACACGTGACCTAACTCTAGCACTCGAGCGGCCGGTGGCCGCTTTATGTGAGTGAGAGACACGGGATTTGTGGTGCTTGGGTGCAGGGGTGAACACAAAAGTGGGCACGTTTACTGCATTTGAAAACACATACGGCGTGAGCCGTGCAACCAGAAATAAAAGCAACTTCGTGATTTCTCTCGTTCGTCGTAAAACGGCGGTTGTAGACAGGCGAGAGGGCAGTTTTGCCGGCTCGTTGGCTGCGTGAGAGCCATCTGCAGCAGCCACAGGAGTGGGGGCTGACAGGAAGAAGAGTTTTGACGGTGGTCCGGCCACGGCGGGACTTAACCGTCACTTCCCCCTTCTGCTAGGAGGACTTTGGAGGGGCTTCAGTTGGAAACAAGCGAGAGGGCGAGTCCGCCGGCTCGTAGGCTGCGTGGAAAACATCTGCAGTAGCCACAGGAGTGGGGACTGACAGGAAAACAGAGTTTTAACGGTGGTCCGGCCGCAGCGGGACTTAACCGTCTATTCTCTCCTTATGTATAGACGCCCAAAAATACTTGAGCGCCACGTGGTGCAAGTTAGCTTTCTTTATGTAAGAAAAGCTGGCCGCGAGCCCGGGGAAGCGGACAGTAAACATTTTTATCTGCCGCGAGAGCTGGGCTCGAACTCGGGTCTCCGGCGTTTCAGCCGCTGATTTTGCCACTGTGCTACCGGGAGGGACACAATAGCGTTCAGTTAGCGCGAACATACGGCAGTACGTCCTCGTGCTTGTTGGCAGTCGTGCGTGCATAAAGACAGGCTCGTTACTGCAATAGTAATATTTCCAGCCGCCTGAACTGGAGAGGGGGCTGAGAAATGCTAGAGAAAGGCGGTTCGTCCGGCCACAGCGGGACGAAAACACCCTCTGTTAATTTTCCGGTGAGTGCGGCGCGCACGCGCGCGCTGAACATGCTCGTGACCGTGCGCACTCTCATTCCTTGTGAACGGCGCAATCTGCGCGGTCCAACAGGGGGGAGTGCGGGTTCGTTGGAGAGCATATGTCAGCGTCATGTCTCATGACGGCGTTTGTTCGCTGGCGTGCGTGTCTTAACAGGCTCGTGTACAGCAATATGAACAATTCCAGTCGCCTGAACTCATGAGGGGACTGAGAAATGTGCGCGAGGGTGGAACAGCTCTCTTGTAACGTAAAGAGAGCTGCAGGACCGTCCGATTCTGCCATCCCTTGTATGTAAGCGGCGCATTAGCGCGGCATGAACAGAGGGGGGAGGAGGCTCGCTCCGAGACCGTTCATTTGTACCATCCCTTGCAAGCGGCGCGGTGGCGCGGCTTGAACAGAGGGGGAGGAGGCTCGCTCCGAGACCGTTCATTTCTACCATCCCCCGCAAGCGGCGCGGTGGCGCGGCTTGAACAGAGGGGGAGGAGGCTCGCTCTGAGACCGTTCATTTCAACCATCCCTTATAAGCGGCGCGGTGGCGCGGCTTGAACAGAGGGGGGGGGGAACAGCGGAGTGAAGTCATCATAAAACTGCTCGAGTCGAGCCCGCAGGGTCGACATAGAGAGTTCCTCGCACTCGGGGCAATCGCCCGCGAGGAGTGCGGCGGCGGCGTGGTCACGGCCCAGACAGAGAGCGCAGACACGTGGCGGTCTCTGGTGCTGAGCTGCACGTGGCACGAGCCGCAGGTGGAACGAGGCGTTTTGATAAAAACGCTCGTGCTCTTTTATGAAATGTGTGACGCAACGGCGAGAACACGTGCAATGAAAGGATATAATGCTGCCGGATAGCAGAGCAGGCACGGATGGCTGAAGGTGGCGCGATGCTGCCGGCTTCTTCAGGCGCTGTCCTCTGCTTGCTCGTCTGCACGTTCAACGGCGGCGGGTTCCAGATCCAGCGATGCGAAGGGCTTCGCTGAAGAAAAGAAAATCGAATATGCAGCCCGTGAGCCCTGCTTATATACACGTGGCCACGCCCCACCTGTAGGCAAATGAAGCCAGGTGGGCGCGAAGCGCCCTCATTGGTCGCCACGTCACGCGGGCTCACCGATAGGCTGCTGCAGTTGCCAGCAGAGCAGCCAATAGCACGCTGGAATAGCCTGCTATGGTCTGCCAGGCTGCCGCACTGCGTTGACAATGTTACAAAATTAAGGATAATTTTGGGTTTTTCAGAAATCTCGAAGAAAGAATACTTTCCCGTAGCGTAAGGAACTTACGCAATACGAGAGAACCTCTCGTAAGAGAACACCAAAGATGCTTTAATTTCTAATGTGTTTTAACCTTTATTGACAGAAAATGAGTCATTGTTATATAGCTCAACACGGTTAGTCTTATTGTTTAAAGGGTTAGTTCACCCAAAAATGAAAATGACCCCTATGTTTTACTCACCCTCAAGTCATCCTAGGTGTATATGACATTCTTCTTTCAGACAAAAGAGTTATATTAAAAAAAGTCCAGGCTAATCCAAGCATTATTATAGCAGTAATTGTTGCTCTGTTTTTGAAGTCCATAAAAAATGCACCTGTCCGTCGAATAACATGTTCCACGCGGCTCTGGGGTGTTAATAAAGGCCTTCTGAAGCGAATCGATGCGTTTGTGTAAGAAAAATATCCATATTTAAAACTTTGTAAAGTAAAGTTTCGGCCGACCGCCTTCCGTATTCAATTTATGGAAGTACACTTTAAGGCCGTGTGTCCACCAAAGCGTTTTTTCACGCAGTTGGCTGGCGTATTCAATTGTTTTCAATGGGAGCGCCGCATTTTTAGAACGCCATGAGCGTAACGCGGTGCTGAAAGAGTATTTCATGCTCAAGCGCTGAGCGCTCAGCGTTTTTTTACCGGTCGCCGAGAGTTGAAGAATGTTCAACTTTGAGTAAAACGCAGGGCTCATCACTGTCACTTCACCCAGCCGTCCAATCACAGTGGAGGAGGGGCGGGATAAATACAACACCAACCAACTGCAATATTCTACTCGTACTGTTCAACGTCAACAGATGAAAACAAGCAGTATAATAACGGAACAAAATAATTTAAAACAAGAGCCAGAGCAAATACTTTACATTGTATCAGCATTTTTATATAGAATCAATACAGAAACAAACTATCTGTGAAATGAGATACTAGTAACACTTCAACGGATATTCCGTATCATAACAAGCAAAGAGTCTCAACTGAAAATAAAGCTGCGCTGCCAAAACGCTCTCAAGCGCCCACAGCGAGACGTTTTCAGCAGAGCGCCGAGCGTTTTCAGCCGGCTAAAAATGCTTTGGTGGACACACGGCCTTAGTGTTGAAAGTGCCTCTGCCGATCGAAAGACAAACGCGACCAGGTACGCTCGTCATGACGTCACGTACTTTCAATTTAGAAAATAAAAAGGTCCTATCAACAAAGGCAAATGGAATGCAAAAACTTTGAAGCTCAATAAATCACAAAACTGCTCAGAATCTTGGACGTGGCTAGACTTAAAATTTCCAACACAAAGAACTAAAAACACATGTGTAGAGGAAATAACAGCATTATAGAACGCAGAAATAATGTTTCTTCTGATCTACCATGAGTGAAATGAGATCGACCACAGGCCACAAACTCAGAAATAACAAACCAAAAGCCCCAACCCATCTTGAATTGCGAGATGGCACTTTCAACACTTTTCCATGGAAGGCGATCATTTTCCACGGAAGGCGATCGGCTAGAACTTTACTTGATAAAGTTTTAAATATGCATATTTTTCTTACACAAATGCATCGATTCGCTTCAGAAGGCATTTATTAACACCCCAGAGCCGTGTGGAGCATGTTATTCGACGGACAGATGCATTTTTTATGGACTTCAAAAACAGAGCAACTATTATTTCAATTCTAATGCTTGGATTAGCCTGGACTTTTGTAATATAACTCCGATTGTATTCGTCTGAAAGAAGAATGTCATATATACCTAGGATGACTTGAGGGTGAGTAAATCATGGGCTAATTTTCATTTTTGGGTGAACTATCCCTTTATATCTCTAGTTTACTTGATTTACTGCGAATTAGGGCTGCAACGACGCGTCGACGTCGTCGATGACGTCGACTACGAAAACGCACGTCGACGCGTCGGCGGCACATTATTTACGTTCTAGAATGGAACAGAAGATCTAGAATAATGGCAGCTTCTGCTCCCGGGCATAGTGAAAATTATCATTTATCATATAAAGCCAGACCGCGACATTCAAAAGTGTGGGAGTACTTTAAACAGAAGCCGAGTAAAACTGTGCTTTGTTACGCTCTGTAACGCCGGTTTCACACTGCGCGCGCAGGCAGAGCAGAAGCTGTGCGCGTGGAGAGCGGGAGCTTTCACACTGCCAATCAGTGTTGCCAAGTCCGCTTTTTTCCGCGGAATTGGGCTACTTCTACACTGTTGCCGCGGGCTGTGTCTCATGTCCGCGGGTTGAAGCAAAAAAACACACATATTTAACACCCCGAACGCGATGTTTACCAGAGAACCTCCCCGAAACGCGATTGGGCTTGTTTTGGGCTTGTTTTGAGTAACGAATGCGTGGGTTTTGTTGTGTAAACCTGGCAACCCTTCCAGTGTTCTCTCGCGCAGCTGAACCGTGGCGCGTGTATTGCAACAGACGGTCACATTTTCCGGGGTTCTTCTCCGACCCCAGTACGTCTCGTGCGTTTATTTATTATGGGCTGCATATATCTGCTGTTAATGCGACCTGGTTCCCCTCTGTCCCAAACACATATGCATAAAACATGCTGTATATAGGTAGTTTACATGATTAAAGTAACATTAAAGTTAAGATATGCCTCTAGCTTTAATCATTTAAATGTGTCTTTGAAGTTTGGGCAAAAACTTCTGGCAGCTTTAGTCGTTGTTTATGCACATGTATCTTCAAAATAGACGACTAGTTATACTATATTAAAACTATGCTGAAAGCTCCTGTATGTGAACCTTTTGCAGATAAATACAAGTGCATTTTCGTTTACTATTGACACAAATCAATAAGTAAATCATACTCAACTACTAGCCTATAGTAAACAACTTTTCCTAATTAGGCCTACTCTGTATACATTTTATGATGAATAGTATCATTATATATTATGTTTAAAAAGCTTCTTGTGTTCATATATTTCATTATAAAATGGCATACTATGTACACTACCTTTCCTGAAATACAATTAATATTGTCATCATTCATTGATTTCATGTTAAAATAATATACAAATGCACTACCCTCTTTGAAATACAATAATCAGTAAAAAAGAATCATAAGATTAATCTGGAAAAATAATCGTTAGATTAGTCGACTAATCGAAAAAATAATCGTTAGATTAGTCGACAGAAAAAATAACCGTTAGTTGCAGCTCTACTGCGAATACCATGTTTGTACCATGCCTCAGAGACAACACTATTCTGTCAAGTGACTAACATAATATAATCAGAAAGAGCTTTATTTGACAGTAATACAGCATTTTCCCCACCATACAACATATTTTTAAATTTAGTGCATACCATTTAGCAACATATCATCCAGCTTTTATTAATATGATAGTCTAATATCGATCTAGCTTACTACAAAGTGCAACAAGTGTTTCATACCAGCCGTTGAGCGAACGCTCATAGTGACGTTATAACAACTTTAGACACACTCCAACTTATTTTAGTATGATTGTTTTGACCAAGTAAAACAGTGCTGCGTTACCCCACAATTTTAATTTGTCAGATAAGCTGACCTGTAAGAGCAGGGATGCCAACCTTTCAGTTTAGCTTGGAGTGAGAATTATGGATCTGGTGGTAGCAGTGATTCGGTTCATAAGCTTGCGATTGGATTCTGATCTCGATTCAATAGCGATTCATTTGGCTAAATATCAGGTACAGTAGGGCTTACATGTAAATTTTTCTCAAGGAAACAAATCTTACAACTAATGCTGTAAACATACAGGGAAACCTGTCAGCAGGTATTATTATTAAAGGTTAAAATGAATAACTCATTCTTAAACAGTTAATATAATGCAGTTTTTATAATAATGTTATTATATTTTTCATTTTAATGATATAAGAGTAAACATATAATAAATATGTAATATAGTGCATATATTTAGCAAAATGCTCCTCTCTAGAGTTAATTTTTATCTAGCAAACTAACATGCTAAATGGTCTTTGAATGGCTTTATATGACAAATTGTTCACAATAAGCTGTTTTATTCACGTCTTTCTGTGGTTGAAACACATTGAACGATTACATGAGAAATTATTTCAATAAGCTGTACTGAAGCTGCAATACCTTCTGATGTTCATTTATGTTTATTTGGTGCTATAACTAGTAATAAAGAGAAACACTGATCGGTTCACTTGCCGCATGAACTGAGGCGCTACATCGATTTGTCACGCTACATTTGTTTAAATTTTGTTATAAAATTGGCAGAATTTGAAAGCTGAGACAGTTTCATATCAAAAATAACCTGCTCTGTCGGCACGTTGTCAATATCCTCTTTGCTCTGCAATGTTTTTCCACTGCGTCAGAAAATGGATGTATGGAACAGTGTCAATTGCGTGATTCTCATGCTGAATGCGAGCGAGTTGGCAGCCCTGGGTATGAGTAGTAATTCAGCACTTGTGGCTGTTTTATTAGAATGAAATAAAATAATGTAAATTTAAGTGTTACATAACGGTAAAAAAGTTCAAGGAAGAAGGAGGTGGACATTAAACTTAACTTTAATCGTAAAATAAATATAAGCAACTAATGGAAGATAGATAGATAGATAGATAGATAGATAGATAGATAGATAGATAGATAGATAGATAGATAGATAGATAGATAGATAGATAGATAGATAGATAGATAGATAGATAGATAGATAAGGTAAAAGCGACCAATCACATGATCCCACACTCATTCACAGCGCCATCAAACTATCCCTTTGTTATTGTTTTGAATAAGCAACCTCTAGGGGTGAAACTTACATTCTGTGCCTTTAACTAACACTAGTTTTTGTAAATCTATTTTTTGTTCTCTAAATCTTTTCATTGTTTTCACTGAAGTTTTGTATTGTTGTTCAGTATTTCTTTCTGTAGCACTCTGTTCTTTTCATATACGCAGATGGGAACAGCGTGCAGCCCTGCTTTTTAATTAGTTCTCCTTGTTTTGTTTTCTGTTGTCTGTTTTATTTATGGTTCTTTGGTTGGTTTCTACAACCAAAGAAGGAACAAATAAAGCTAGAACACCCATGAACCTCCACTGTCAGTCTTCACTTAAAATGAGTTATTTGTCTTTTATGTTTTCTCATTTACCCATGCTTAACACATTAGGTGACTGGTGCTCTTATGCAGATTAATTTATGATCATATTTTCTTTTTGTTTATCGCCTCATCTGCTGTTATCTAACACTAATGCCCCTATAAAGTGTTATTGGTTTGGGGTCTGTAGGATCTCTGTTGCAATAAAACATGATGCATGTGATTCTGGAGGGAATGATTAGACGAGGTCTTGTAAGATCATTAAAAGAACAATTACAGTTCTTTCAATGTTGGACAAGTATTCGGTTTGCACAGTAGAAACAGCTTTCCATCTTGCTATTTTAAACCATGGGATTTATTTGTAAAATTCAACATAGAATCATGGGAACTCCGTCATATGGTGTGGCTTAAATTTTTCATGAGGAGATCTATTCACTTGAGAAATGACACCCAGTGAGCTAATATAGCAAGATGCATAAATTAAAGCTGAAGTGTGTAATTTCTGTGAAACAGGTTTCCCCTGAAGTCTCCCCCTAAACGACATTGGTCAGGCAAACAGATTTTATTTCATTTTATTTTATTTTATTTCATTTCAGCCACTTATTGGTTGAGCCAATGTTGTTCTGTCAAGCTAGCCACTTGGGGGAATCAACTGATAAATGGCTTAATTAAAAATCTCTCTGCATATTAAGTGAATAGAAAATGTATTTTAACCAGAAATTACACACGTCACCTTTAAGCTTCAACTTCAATGGCCAGATGTCTTTCTCATGGGAGGCAAACATCTGTCTCTCGCCATCTTACTCTCTCTCTCTCTCTCTCTCTCTCTCTCTCTCTCTCTCTCTCTTTATTTGTCTCTGTGCAGACGATGCAAGCCGCTCGATGCCCGACAGATGAGCTGTCACTGACGAACTGTGCAGTAGTTAGTGAGAAAGACCTGCAGTCTGGACAGTGAGTATTCACCCACACCACAGACCTTCACAGATTTGTCACGGTTGCGCACGGAAGCTAATCAAATGAAATAACGGCCAGTTTGCATTTTAGGAAAAACATAACTTTGCATTTTAGGATTATTATAAATAGAATATTTAATATAGTATAGGTTTGTAATAGATAAGAAATTAAAGCAACATTAATATGTGATATATGTGATAACAGTATTATATTCTCATGGATTTAGTCGCAAATTATTTTATTATGGGTTTATAAGGGTGAAAATACTCCTAAAAATAAACTCCAGTAGCAAATAATGCCCATTAATAAAAATAAAAATAAACTTTTCTGTCACAGACCCACAAGCATTTCTTGTGGATACTTATTAATCTTATGCAACATGAAGCACATCTAACATTGTAGAGAAAGTTTCATTATAGTCCAGAAGCAGAGCTGGTGATTTTCTCTATGCTTCAACTGTGTGTGTCCTTGGAATACTGAATCAGTCCAGACATTAACTGATCCTGACAGAGTCTGCCGCAGTGCCTCCTGCTGATGCCACATGTCCAAGAATATCACAGCATGAGGGCTGATTTGTGTGGGTTTGTGTTGGCATATTGATGTTAATGTGTGATGTAAATTGACGTATACTGTATTTTTTTGTCCATAATATAAGTACCGGTAAAAAGTTTGGAAACATTACTATTTTTAATGTTTTTGAAACAAGTCTCTTATGCTCATCAAGCCTGCATTTATTTGATCAAAAATACAGAAGAAAAAACTAATATTGTGAAATATTATTACATTTTAAATTAATGGTTTTCTATTTTAATATACTTTAAAATATTATTTATTTCTGTGACGTCAAAGCTGAATTTTCATCAGCCATTACTCCAGTCTTCAGTGTCACATGATCCTTCAGAAATCATTCTAATATGCTCATTTATTATCGATGTTGGAAACAGTTGTGCTGCTTAATATTTTTTTTTTTGATTCTTTGATGAATACAAAGTTAAAAAGAACAGCATTTACTCAAAATAGAAATATTTTCTAACAATATAAATATTTAATATGATGGTAGTGCATATTGTCACAAAAGATTTTTATTTTAAATAAATGCTGTTCTATAAAAAAAAGTGTTTCCAACATTTATAATAAATCATCACATTAGAATGATTTCTGAAGGATCATGACACTTAAGACTGGAGTAATGGCTGATGAAAATTCAGCTTTGCATTAACAAAATAAATTATAATTTAAAGTATATTAATATAAAACACAATTTAAATTATAATAATATTTTACAGTATTTTTTTGTTTGTATTTTAACATAGAAATAGTGTTTCCAAACTTTTGACAGGTAGTGTATATATATTATAAAGATATATTGAACTGAATGATTTCACGTGACGTAACCCTACTAAAAAAAGAGGCATTGTCAGTCACACATATAATCCCACGCTTATCTCAGATTATGGTGTCTAAGGATTAGTGCAGTTGTAAACGTGCGGTGTACTTGACTGGAAAACGGACTTTTTCCAGATATAAAGTCACCGCAGTTTGTGTTAAAGAGCATGTTTTTTTTTTCGTTGTTGTTTTTTTTGCATTGCTGTAGAAGTTGAATCTTTTCTGCATCTCTCTCCAGACATGTGACTGTGAGGACAACACCCGCCCACAAGTTTGTGTTTACAGTGAAGAGTCACCACTCTGTGCTTCCTGGAACCATCGCTTTCAGTTTGCCACAGGTGCAGGATTACCGCCAAGATCTTTTACTTGTGACACAAACACAGCAACAAACACTCCAAATACAACATTTTATCCCAAAGAACAAATAACCAAACAAATTTAAACAGATAGTTCAGCCAAAAATTCTAATTCTGTCATAATTTACTCACGTCACATCACTCATGCTGTGGAACATAAAAGAAGATACAATGATACATTTGGTCTCCATTGATTTGTATGAAAAAAAAAACATTTTACAGAATATCTTCTATGTTCCTCAGAAAAAAGAAAGTCATACAGGTTTGGAGCCAACATGAGGGTGTGTAAATGATGACAGAATGTAGTTCACCCAAAAGTGAAAATTATTCCATAATTTACTCACCCTCAAGCCATTTTAGGTGTATATGACATTCTTCTTTCAGACGAATACAATCGGAATTAAAAAATGTCCTGGATATAACTCAAATTGTATTTGTCCGAAAGAATAATGTCATATACACCACGGATGGCTTGAGGGTGAGTAAATCATGGGCTAATTTTCATTTTTGGGTTAACTATCCCTTTAAGTACAGATAATCAGATATGTTTATGGACCTCTTGCAATTTTATTTTATTAATTCTCTTCTCACTTGTTCTTATAGAGGAAATGGGCAGGCCTGTCCATTGGACAGGAAATAGAAGGTGCGTGCATTGCATCAGAGGAATATTTGCAACAAACAAACAATGTTAAATGATCAAGTCATCAAAAACTTATTTCCTCATTTCAGTGGCCAACTACAACTTTGACAAATCCAAGCAGTGCATTGGTGCCATGACCATCGAAATTGACTTCCTGCAGAAGAAGAGCACCGACTCCAATCCTTACGACTCGGACAAAATGGCTGCCGAGTTTATCCAGCATTTCAACAGTCAGGGTTTCTCTGTGGGGCAGCAGGTCAGAATCGCATCACAAAAACTGAATAAAGGGTTTATGATGTTTAATTACACATGCTGATTTTTTGTCTTGTGATTTTCCTGTCATAGCTGGTCTTCAGTTTCTGTGATAAACTCTTTGGCCTAGTTATCAAGGACATTGAGGCGATGGACTCCAGCATACTGAAAGGGGAAACAGCATCTGGCAAAAAGCAAAAGGTATTGGAGAGAACAAAAAGTACTAAATTGTCACTTTAATGTCGTACAATAAATAGCCTTCCAGTAAATTGGATACGCGATTTATTACCCTGTGTTGCGACATCTAACCTTACAGATTGACATTGGTCTGTTGGTTGGAAACAGTCAAGTGGTCTTTGAAAAATCAGAGAGTTCATCTCTTACTCTAGTTGGTGAGTTTTATCACACTTGAATGTGAGTTTCTTATCACTGCCATATAAACAGCCTTGTAACTCTGCGCTAAATCATACTCTTTGTCTCCCTGCTCACCAGGCAAGGCCAAGACCAAAGAATCCCGTCAGACGATCATTAACCCCGAATGGAACTTTGAGAAAATGGGCATCGGTGGTCTAGACAGGGAGTTCTCAGATATCTTCCGCAGGGCCTTCGCCTCTCGAGTCTTTCCTCCAGACATCGTGGAGCAGATGGGTATGCGCTGTCTTTACTTTCCATTTTGGTGTTATCTTGTAAAAAGCATCCTTTCACCAGAACAGTCCATTTCTGTTGACATTTGTTATCATGATAAACGCATTACTCGGATGCGTTAATTGTCGATAATGTGTTTCGGGGAGTGTCTATTGTAAACCAATCGCTTCCTCTGCAGGTTGTAAGCATGTGAAAGGCATCCTGCTCTTTGGTCCTCCTGGCTGTGGTAAAACACTGATGGCCAGGCAGATCGGTAAGATGCTGAATGCCAGAGAGCCAAAGATAGTCAACGGTCCAGAAATCCTCAACAAGTACGTGGGTGAATCTGAGGCCAACATTAGGAAACTGTTCGCAGATGCTGAGGAGGAACAGAAAAGGGTGAGACGTTAAACTGCGCTTTAATGATCCTGTCCTCACCGCACAATACATTATCGTACTATAGTATATTACACTATCTTCTCTGTCTGTTTTTGTGTGCAGTTGGGCGCTAACAGTGGTCTGCACATTCTCATCTTTGATGAATTGGACGCTATCTGTAAGCAGCGTGGTACAAGTGCCGGCAGCACAGGTGTGCACGACACTGTGGTCAACCAGCTCCTGTCAAAGATCGATGGAGTGGAGCAACTCAACAACATCCTCGTTATCGGTAAAGATCAGCAGCTGTTCTGTTTGTTGCAGAATTTAGTTGGAACTCTAAATATATCATTGCGATAAACCTTTATTACTAAATTCCAAGTTTATTGCAAATCTGATGTTACTTATGAAAGAAATGATTGATTACTGTCCAAAAAAATGATTAACTATAATGCTATATTACATAATAATAACAACAATAATAATATAATAATAATAGTAATAATAATAATTAGTTTTATCATTGTTATTACTATTATTAAAGTTAAAGTTTGTGGCAAAACTGATGTGAGTTTTGAAAGCAATGATTACTGTCCAAGAACAATTTATAATAGTTTTATATTAATTGTTCAATTACTACATTATTTTTAAATTATAATTTAATCAAATATTAATATATGATGTATAATTTAAATATGTTTAAATTATACAGTCTTTAATATTTTATAGTAATAATAATGATAAAGATTATTATTAAAGTTAAAGTTTATGGCTAATTATTAATTACTGTCCAAAAATAATGTATTTTATTTTATAACAACAACAAAACATATTATTATTAAAGTTGAAGTTACTAATGAAAGAAATGATTGATTACTGTCCAAAAGAATTATTAACTACAATGCTATATTACATAATAATAACAACAACAATAATAATATAATAATAATAGTAATAATAATAATAAGTTTTATCATTGTTATTATTATTATTATTATTATTAAAGTTAAAGTTTGTGGCAAAACTGATGTGAATTTTGCCATAAACTTAAATAAAATATTGATTACTGTCCAAAAACTATTACTTCAGTTGTATAATAATTGTTAAATTATTATTATTAAAGTTAAAATGTATGGCAAAACTGATAATAATAGTAATAATAGTATTAATAAAAAAAATATTAGTAGTAGGAATAGTAGTAATATTATTATTATTATTATTATTATTATTATTATTATTATTGTTATTATTATTATTCTTCTTCTTCTTCTTATTATTATTATTATTATTATTAGATTACTGTCAAGTTTTTTATGTAAAGCATAACAAAAGTCACTTTTAATCTCATATATCCTAATTATCTGGGGGGGGTTTTTTCTATCTCTAACCTGTGCTTTTATCTTTATCTGAAAGGCATGACTAACAGGCCTGACCTTATTGATGAAGCTTTGATGAGACCTGGTCGATTTGAAGTAAAGATGGAAATTGGTAGGAAATCAAAGACTTGCCTTTTGTTAAAAAAAATATATATATATTTAACACTCTCCATCTTTGTTTATTCTCACCTATTTGTCTGTCTCATCACCCAGGTTTGCCTGATGAGAAGGGCCGTGTTCAGATCCTGAACATTCACACATGTAAGATGCGAGAGTTTAACCTCCTTTCGTCTGATGTGGATGTTAAAGAACTAGCTGCTGAGACCAAGAACTACAGTGGAGCTGAGCTGGAGGGCCTGGTCAGAGCTGCCCAGTCTACAGCCATGAACCGCCACATTAAGGTGTATAACGATCTGAGCATTCCTTATCGGGATATATTTTTCATAATTCCTCATTTGAAAGACTTAAACTCATGTTGAACTGTATTCCAGGCCACATCTACTGTAGAGGTGGACATGGAGCGAGCAGAAAAGCTACAAGTCACTCGTACAGATTTCATGACGTCCTTGAATAACGACATTAAACCTGTAAGTACCTGCCGTGTGGAATAATTGTTTGTTTTCAAGAGCACAATGATATCAGAGCTCAGAGAATCATTTGTAGTAGTTGCATTTGTCAAGCGAAACCATGTCATTTTGTCCCTTGTTAGGCTTTTGGCACTAACCAGGAAGACTATTCCTGTTACATCATGAACGGCATCATTAAGTGGGGTGATCCAGTGACCCGAGTGCTGGAGGACGGAGAGCTGCTGGTGCAGCAGACTAAGAACAGTGACCGCACCCCACTGGTGTCTATGCTTCTTGAGGGTGACTTTGCATTTTTAACATCGAACATATGTTGAACAAGTTCATCAAGTAGAAATAACTTAGTAAGGATGTTTTGTAAATGCTGTTTTATGCTAACATTACAAAAAGGAGTTTAATTCACAGCTCAAGGTCCCTTGTCAGCCTATTCCCCTCTGTCCACCCCGTGGTTTCCTTTCTGTTCTGTATACCGTCCAAAAGCCAGAAAAAGATATATATATATATATATACAAAAGAAAGAAAGTTTTGCTCTAACTTTTACATAACCTTTTCAAAATGTTAGTGAAAGTTATGGGAACATTTCCTGTTAGGTGGAATAAGCTCTGTATTTTACCCAGCTGAACACTATTTCAGTCTATTCAGACTATATAGCGTGCAACAGTTGGATTCCGGAAATTGTAAATTGATTTTGAACGATAACTTATAAATGACCTACTTTGAGCTACGAGGTTGTTAATCCATGGTATTTGCTTCTGCTGAAGCTTCCAGCCCACATTATTTCAGCTTATTTAAATAAAAAACAAAGTGTTAAACACTGGAATTCCTGATGAAAACTACATTACCCATGATGCTGTACAGAAAATGTTTAGAAAACCAGAGTCAAAAAAATATTAACGTGCTCCAAAATAGCTCTTTAGCTGCGCCCACTCCCATGAAGCACTGCAAGTTGATCTCCCTACGCTCTCAAAATACTTCAATGTTTGTATATATATATGCATATTTACTTAAAATCATTTAAAATATATACTTTTTATAATCAACATTTGAAGACTTTAGATGCAAAAGCCTCTAAGTCCGTTTGACGTTTCTCTTTAAAAAAAGCATTTTTGTCAGGCTTCTATGTATAGGTTTCTACTAGGGGTGTAACGGTACCCTCATGTCACGATTCGATACATATCACGATACTGAACTCATGATACAATATTATTGCGATGGAAAGGACAATGGTGATATTCATGATTCTGAAGATGAAAATACAGAATTATTTTAGACAAATATGCTTGCACTCTGTCAGACTAGATTTATTGAAAATAATTCAGGTCACTTTTTACTGGTAACATAAGACATTTGGTATTATCATTAGCATTGTTATTGACCCACAAATATCCCCCCATTGCATTATTACCAGTATACATAATATTCAGCATTATATATAGTAGTTTAATGTAGTACTGACACTAAAACTCTGTAAACTTGAATTTTTTCTCACACAGTAATTTTCATTCATATTGTTGCAATGTAGTATTGCGATATATTGTGGCACGATATATTGTTACACCCCTAGTTTCTACCTAAGTACAAGTACGTCTGAATGGGCTGAGGCTGGGATTTAGTGGGCTTGAAGTGAAAATATTTTATGAACATATAATATAAATATGCGGGGAGCATTCACTCAGTATCGTTATCTCATTTTTGATTGAAGTGGCTTTTAGAGGCTTTTGCACCGCTTCATTTGTAAATGAGTAATTTTATATTTCTCCATCGTTTTTAATTTGCAATGCTTCATGGGATTGTAGTTCTTTACCTCACTAAAACAGTCAAGTACACAGTCCTGTACCTTTGTCCAATTTTCAAAAACTTTTTTACTTCAATTCAAAGTCTGTAGTGTTGTGATTCACCTCGTAGCTCTTTAACGAAAATTATTGAAAAGAAAAATGCTTCCAGAACCAGCAGGCAGTGCTGCACAATATTCAGTCCTGACACATCCTGTTTTTGGCCTCAGGACCTCCTCATAGTGGAAAGACAGCCCTGGCTGCCAAAATCTCAGAGGACTCGCAGTTCCCATTCATCAAGATCTGCTCTCCAGACAAGATGATTGGATTCTCAGAGATCTCCAAATGCCAGGCAATCAAGAAGGTAAGTGGTAACATATGCTTTCGTAATATAATATATTAACAATATATAATGTATTCACATTTTTATCTTCTTAAAGGCAAAGTTGTTGCATTGCCCACAAAAATGTCTTCTTTTTTAAGGTATTTGACGATGCTTACAAGTCTCAGCTCAGCTGTGTGGTGGTTGATGACATTGAGCGTCTTTTAGGTTAGACTTTTTTAAATTTGTTGATTCTGTTTATTTAAAGTAAAGTAAAATTAAACTTAAACTAAAGTTAACAAGCAAATGTTTGATTGTCCCACATTGAAATGCATTAGGTAAAACTAATACACAAGCATGATTATGCACTTGTGTGGTAAAGTGGTGAAGGAAAACAAAATGTTGTTGCTTGTTGTAATATACTATTAACAGTATACTATTGATCATGTTTGAAACAGATTACGTGCCCATTGGTCCTCGATTCTCAAACCTGGTTCTTCAGGCCCTGTTGGTTTTGCTGAAGAAGACTCCACCTCATGTAAATAATGATGGTTTCCTATATGGGTCATTCATGTGCATTTGTAAATGTGTATCACTCTTTTTTCTGTCTCTGAATGCATTTATCTACGTACTGTAAGCTTGTTAGATAATGTCTGGTGTTCTTCTTTTCATCTGAAGGGCCGTAAGCTGCTGATCATCGGTACCACCAGCCGTAAAGATGTGCTGCAGGAGATGGAGATGCTGGACGCGTTCAGCACCACCATCCATGTGCAAAATATCTCCAGTGGGGACCATCTGGTTGAAGCCTTAGAGGTGAGACCAGGGTCCTTATTTTTAAAGCAAAAAACAACTGGTGCTGAGGCAAAGTGCTATAAAAGGAAATATAAATAAATGAAAATTGCAGCAAAAATAATAATAGATTTAAGATAGGTTAAAAATGAAATAAATACTAATGTGATGCATAAAATCAGGATACACAAAAAAAACTGAAGGGTGTTCACAGTATTTATATGCTGTTTCAGGATTAGCCAGTAGAGGGTGCTATTTAACCACTAAAAATGCTCCTACTTTATGTACTTGCATAAACTGTTATTATTATACTTACCTTTTTCCCTATTGTTTTCAAGCTCCTGGGCAGCTTCACAGATGCTGAGAGAACCACCATTGCCCAGCACGTGAAAGGAAAAAGAGTGTGGATTGGCGTTAAAAAGCTTCTGATGCTTATTGAGATGTCTCTGCAGGTAAACATCAGTGGACTGTGCTGTTGTTTATCCCAGACAGACGCAAGACAAAGTCTGTAAATACTATTGTGAAGCATTAAAGGGTTAGTTCACCCAAAAATGAAAATTCTGTCATTAATTACTCACCCTCATGTCGTTCGACACCCGTAAGACCTCTGTTCATATTCGGAACACAAATGAAGATATTTTTGTTGAAAGCTGATGGCTGAGAAAGGCCTCAGATAGGCCTCCATTGGCATTCAGTACATTTACACTCCCAAGACCCATAAAAGGCACTTAAAACGTCATTACAAAGTCCATCTCACCACAGTGACTCTACAATACTTTTACGATGCGACGACAATAGTTTTTGTCCGCAAAAAAAAATCTAAATAACGACTTTATTCAACCTCTTCTTGTCTTCCGTGTGTGCCTCCACGACGCATGCGTGAGAATATGACGTAGCGCCGGGGTTCGGGAATCCATGAAATGCACACTCTAACCCCATTTTGAGAACTACACCGAGACCTAAAGCACGATCAATGTAGAATTCAACAGCTTAGATACGCGCATCTTCCTCTGCTTGTAAACAAATCGCTTCTGGGTCATATGTCCGAACGCCGGATCTGCGTCATATTCTCGCGCATGCGTCGTGGAGGCACACACCGAAGACAAGAACAAGTTGGATAAAGGTGTTATTTTGATTTTTTTTTGCGCACAAAAACTATTGTCATCGCATCGTAAAATTATTGTAGAGCCACTGTGGTGAGATGGACTTTGTAACGACGTTTTAAGTGCCTTTTATGGATCTTGGGAGAGTAAATGTACTGAATGCCAATGGAGGCCTATCTGAAGCCTTTCTCAGCCATCAGCTTTCAACAAAAATATCTTCATTTGTGTTCCGAAGATGAACGGAGGTCTTACGGGTGTCGAACGACATGAGGGTGAGTAACTAATGACAGAATTTTCATTTTTGGGTGAACTAACCCTTTAAGAGTAACCCAGACCCATTACATTTTTAGAATTCATTTTTACTAGAAGCGATCAACCTAGCAACTTTGCTTTGTTGTTTTATCTCTCCAAGTTGCCGGAGGTGCGGACTAGAAATTTAATGAGCACAAACAGTTTCTAATGGTCTAAATAATTCAATTGATTTTCTATGCTTTATATAGCTGTTGTTCTGTCACGCACAGAAGAATCACAAACTACATCTTATGCTGCCTTCACGTGCTATCAGAAATGTGCTCCTTTCCACTTCTTAAAGGGGTGGTAAACCACGATTTCACTATTCTAACTTAAGCTAGCGTGTAATGTTGCTGCTTTAGCATAAACAACATCTGCAAAGTTACAACGTTCAAAGTTTAAAGCAAAGGGAGATGTTTGCTTTTAAAGAAATCCATGTCTAAGAACTACAGCAAACGGCCAGTAGGCGACTACACACATTCCTCCAGGGTTGGTGACATCAACAGGCTCAATATTTACATAAACCCCTCCTCCGAGAATATTAAATAAGGGGGGGTGAGGCCATTTTGTATCGCGGCGCTGTTGTGGTATAGTTAGGCTGGAGTGTTGTTGCCGCGATGCCGAGGAAACGCTGTTATATTCATCCGGATTGCAGGTCTGGGGTACTTGCTTTGTTCAGCCTTCATAGGGACAGGGGTGCGTTGCAGAGCGTTTAACATACAACATGTTATATGCACGTGTGTATGAGACAGAAGGGAACAGGCACGTGCGGGGCTCCCTCCCGCAGCACATCTCACGGAGGGAAACTTTCACAATGTTCGCGAGTTCAACACCGGATTTGCACAACGTCAGCTGCATAAGACAAACACTGCCAGTGTGTGAATGCACGACGCGCGCGGGGCTCCCTCCCGCAGCACATTTCACGGAGGAAAACTTTCACAATGTTCGCGAGTTCAATACAGGATATGCACAACGGCTTGACCTGAAAGCTGGATTTACAAACAGAAGCTGTTTACGGGCCACAACCTGTAAGTCTGATTTATTTTTCATCGATGTGTTTTCCTGTAATAGGTTGTAGCAAGGAAGTAAACAGATGACAACGCTGTTCTGCAAACCAGTCTGTTAAATGCTCATTTATACTTAACGTTATCCGACAAACACCTATCGTTACAAACACTAACGTTAAAATCTCAACAGCGAACTTGGCATTAGTGTAAATGATTCTTTGATTAGAGCTTTTATGTATTATTTATCTACAGGCATGCTAAACATGGTTCTGTGTGTGATTTGGCTACTATAGTAAAGCCAGTGTTTAGTGTTTTGGGTTAATAGTTCTTGTGACAGATATTTGGCTATAATCGTTCTAAAAATACAAAAGTAACAGTGCCATTCAGTAGCGATCACTATAGATCCGCAGTCTTTACTCATTAGGACTGAACAGGTTCTGCTCGATCATCTTCACTAAAATGTTCTGGGTCTGATTCGGGCTCAGATTGGTGTGGTTTTATTGACGCCATCGTTTCTAATACTGACAAAAGCACAGTCTACCGGTAAAGGTAAGGGGCGTGACGTTTCCGATAAACGTACACTGCGGTTAGCGAATCACAACACACTGGGCCAGCTAACCAATCTGAGCCCATTGCGTATTTTTGAGGGACTGGCTTCATACAACCCGTAAAGCATCAGACCGTTTTACAAGGAGGGACAGAGTAGTGTAGAATAAAGGTCAAATATATGAAAAATAATGATTTTTTTTTTTTAAACGAAGCATTAACACATGTTACAGTGCACCCCACAAACACAATCAAGCCTTCAAAACAATGTGTTTTACCACCCCTTTAAATCGTGATTACAAGCTTCAAATTTTGACTCGAGAGGGCGTTCATGTCCAATTTTTTAACTAGGAAACTAGTATTTACGATAATTCCGATAGCAAGTGAAAGCAGCATCTAGCAATCTAATGGGCTCACTTCATCTTGTGACATAGACACACGCAGAGAACCAAAGCGAAAATGAAAGTTTATTTATAGCACGTTGTGTTTACTCTCTTCTCAGATGGATCAGGAGTACAGAGTCAGCAAGTTCCTCTCTCTGCTGAAAGAGGAGGGAGCGTGAGTACTTGCCACTACAATAATATATTGCATATTTGTCACAACAATTTCTTTTAAAAGCAGTATTGCCACACACTCACTGGATCACGAACCTGATTCAATTCAATTAACAGGTATTAAAGTTGTATTGTATTTGATTTTGTTAATTGACAGGCTGGATGAAAACAATCACATCCGAATTTAACCCTTGAAAACTGATGGTAAGGGTGTTAAGGTATCTAAGTGTGCTGTACTTAGAGCCATCAGAGTAGTTGCTTTGAAATATCTTGATCCTTGGTTTTACCCTAAAGATACAGAACCTGAAAACCAGTTTCCTGTAGCAACTCCATACAAGCTAGAACCTGATCTCTGTGTTTGTGTGCTTTTATATCTGCTTTAAACATTAATACACTACACTTTAAAGATTTGGGGTAATAAAGATTTTATTTTTTAAAAGAAAATAATACTTTTATTCAGCAAGGATGCGTTAAATTGATCAGAAGTGACAGTAAAGACATGTATAATGTTACAAGATGTATATTTTAAATAAATGCTGTTCTTTTGAACGTTTTATTCACAAAAGAATCCTGAATAATCACTTTTTCCACAAAAACATTAAGCAGCACAACTGTTTTAACATATATATAATAATAAAGTATCATGAGTATCAAACCATATTAGAATGATTTCTGAAGGAAACCATTTGAAACTGAAGGCTTCAAGGAGTAATGATGCGGAAAATTCAGCTTTGCATCACAGGAATAAATTGCATTTTAAAATGACAATGAGAATGTTATTTTAGATAATACTATTTTAAAACATTACAGTTTTTACTGTATTTTTAATCAAATAATTGCAGCTTTGGTAAGCATAAAAAAATCTTACCAACCCCACACTTTTGAATGGTAGTTTATAATAGAGTCATTCTGTGCTTATTGGATATGTTATACCTCACAATTAAGTATGTGGTTATAAGATTACCATACATTCATTATTTACTTAAACGTTGACGTCAGCGACGTATTGGGATCCCAATACATTGGTGACGTCGAAGTAACATCGAACGTGACCGACTGAAAGGGAACTAGTGTTTCTTCCTGCCCAGCGCCTGTAGAGCTCAGACCTTTCCACAATGAATCATCACAGATTACATGAACAAGTGATTCAACATGAAATGCTGAAAACTCATTTTACTTCTAGAATCTGAGACATTTTCAGTTGAAAAAAAGGATTTATCACGTTAAAATAATGGGCACATTATATAATGTCTATAATATATATTTCTGTGTTTTGAGTTTTTATCAAGGCCAGTTTTCATATGTCGATGCATGTTTAATTTAATATAGAATATTGTGTGAATATTTGCTTTAATCAATTAAAATGTTAGTTTCATCAATTAAAACTCTAGATGCGTAAAGGTATTTTAGTCAAAGGCCCAAAACATTTACTTAAAAACTACGTTGCTTAAACCAACCCGAAATTACAAAAAAATGAACACTGGATAGTGGAAAGTGGGCATTATATACTAAAATTGAGCCAGATAGTTCAAGTGGAGAAGAAACAGAAGTAGTGATAAATCTTTTCTTCTGGATTATGATGTGTAACGGATTGTATGGCATGAGACAGAACTTTCTATTCTTCTTTCTTCTATTCTTTGGTTGTTGATTTAAAGGTGCAGTGTGTAATATTTTTGAGGATCTATTGACAGAAATGCGATATAATATACATAACTATGATTCAGTGGTGTATAAAGTCCTTACATAATGAACCGTTATGTTTTTATTACCTTAGAATGAGGCATTTCTATCGCCATACACCGCGGGTCCCCTTACAGTGAAGTCGCCATTTTGCGGCGCCATGTTTCTACAGTAACCCTAAACGGACAAACTGCTCTACTACAGAGCGGTAGTCACATAGACGGCAACATATTTGTCCTGTGTCAGCCACCGTAGCTTCTCTATGTGCTTTGAAAGGTAGGGGTGAATGGTGGGCGGTTGCAATTCACAACCTCACCACTAGATGCAGCTAAAATGTACACACTGCACCTTTAATTTTGAGATGTGAGCATGATTGCACTCAAAAATGAAAGCGAGCTTGCAGTTGATTGTAAGAAAGGGACGGGGGTTGAGCGGAGAGAAGTCTGTTGTTTCACACAAAGATCAAAATTAATAGGCCTAACATGAATTTAAAAAAAAAAGATGACTTTTACGAATAAAAATGGAAAACGTATGAGGGATTAGACATGTTAAGGATATCATAACAGTTTTTTATTCAGTTTGCACCAGTCATGCACAATTAGAGTAGGAATGTGTATTAGGGAAGATAGTAGGGTTAATTCTGAATTCATGTTGACTTTATCTATTAGAAAAACAGTCAATATTGGTAATGATTGACTTTCAGATGGCAGCCATCAAAGTCACAGAGTCTGTGTGCCAGAGCTTGTCTGTAAATTTGGACTGTGCCCAAACGGGTCCGAGGTGAAACCCAAAACCAACCCGCATACAGTACACACTCCTCCTCACGCTGCATCCTTCTCTCTGCAGAGATCGTGGTTTCTACGAGTAACAGAACACAGGAGAGCGGGCCGCGTGCTGTTCCTTTCAAATGGAGGCACTTTATGCCCTCTGCATGTTCCCCTGGCAACTACAAGCAAACTCCGCCCAAACGACACCCTCCCAATATTGATAACTTGACGACGATCACACAGCCGTCCCCTCATATCGAACCAATATCAAATATAGTCTTGTGCTTTGTGTAATATTTCTGTACGCTGTTTGATTATTGAATATCCGTTTCAATCTACTCAGAGCCATGAAGATGTAAAAAAAATCTGATAAAAAAATGTATATATGCTGCTGGTTGCAGAACATATCTATTGAATCTATATCATGCAACATGTGAATCTTTAAGTAGGACATACGAAAGCTGTTTGTGTGTGTATATAGTGAAGATGAGCCGTGCTGTTTGTAGTGTGCATACGCGAAACCCTTCCTTTGTGATTGTGTTGTGGTAACACAAGAAAACAACATATAGATCACAGTGTTATTTGATATTGTACATAGGTTCGAAATATGACAAATTCTGTTTGTTTCATTTGTTTCGTTTTGAAGTTACTGTGTCAGAGCCGGTAATATTTAGTATATGTAAGCTACTCAACTGTATGTACGTACTGGTGTTCGAGAAGTCAGCACTTTGGGAACAACCTTGAGTTCAGTTCTACAGTGGATTGATAATCTGTTGTGGTCACTACATGAGTGTCTGTTGGTGTGTGTGTTTGAGTGAGTGACTGAGTGTATTAATGAATAAGGCTACAGATCAGCTTCAGAGTGAACTAGTTTGTGTGGCTGTATTTATCTGTGTAAGTATAGTGTGTGTAGATATTGTTTTTAAAATGATTATTCATGAATATGTTGTTTCATGTATTTATTTTGCCTGCCCATTTATTCATATAGTTTATGTGACCAGTGTTCAATGTCCAGAGCTCTTTGATCTGTTATGACTATTGGAGATGTACGACCAGATGCAAAAATGTGTTACTGCAATAAAAAAATAATGCTCCCAGTAAACGTTTACTCTTTTTTTGTGCTGTTGAATATTCCTTCCATTGCTGTGCTAGTGTAGCCCCGACAACAGTGATTTATAATGTTGTTAGTATTATTTAATAATACATTTGAATAAATATTATGTATTCAAATATTCTTGCTCTTAAAACCAAGACGTAAACAGAAATCAGATTTCTTTTTATTTCCTCTCATAAACTACACTGAAAAAAATGATTATGGCCCGATTAAATTAAGCATAATTCATTTGTGCTTGTTTAAATAATTTAGTTTTTTTATTTTAATTTAAAAAGAAATGTATTGGTTTTATGGGAATTACATGTGTTTTTCGTTAAATTGAGATAAAATAAATTGATTGCGACCACTTACGATAACATTTTTTAGTAAATTCAACAAATCTTTTTTTTCAGTCTATTGTTTTTGTGATCGTTTTGGAATAGAGAACATAACATCTGGAATCAGACATTTTAAAACAAGCAGCGTTGTCGTGATTATGGTATTAATACTGGAACTATTTTAGCGTATACCTTGGCCTTATCTATAGTACAACGGTCAGTTCCAGTCCTCGAATTTGATTCCAACACCAATGGGACTTTTCACAGTTTGTATTACTCATTGACTCTGTTACATCGATACACCAGTACTGTAGGTATCTGTCAACATAATACAGATGTAATATGTGATGAACTTCATCATTATTTAGGTCTCTGTGCTCACAGTTTTATCCAGCTGGTGGCAGCAGAGTCCATTCTAGTGAAGTTAGGAGGATTATAGAATGTAAAATACTCCCTTAAATGATTGTATTCCTCTCTTTGTTTTATCACATACAGCTTGTAAAAGTATTCAAACCCCTTTATTATTTTTTTTCCCACATTTTCTCTTATTTCCTTATGTTAAGCTACTTTTTCCCCCCACATGAATCTACACTAAAGCAAAAATTGCACAAGTATTCAAACCCTTGACTAAGTACTCAGCTAAAGACAGCCTTTGTATCTGCATTTGGCTATTTTCTGATCCTCTGAGAGAAGTCCTGAGAGAGCTGACCATCAGCTTTGTGGTCACCACTCAAACCAAGGCCCTTCTCCATCAATTGCTCAGTTTAGCCAGCTCTAGGAAGAGTCCTGGTTGTTCCAACCTTCTAAGAATTATGGAAGCTACATGCTTCTGTGAACCTTCAATACAGCAATATTTTTTGTAGTCTTCCCCAGATTTGTGATACAATCCTGTCTCTGAGCTCCTTTGATATGCATTTTCAGCTGCCAGACCTTTTATCGAGAGGTGTGTGCCTTTACAAATCATACTCATTATCTCATACTCATACTCATACTCATTTAGTTGAATTTGCCACAGTTGAACTCCTCTCGAAGTGTAGTAACATCTACAAGCAAAATTTGAATGCTCCTGAGCTAAATTTCAAGTGTCCCAGAAAAGGGTACGAATACTTATGCAATGTAATTATTTCAGTTTTTTTTATTTTTAATACATTTGCAAAGTTGTCACAAATATGTTTTTTGCTTTGTCATTATGGTGTATGGAGTGTAGATTAATGTAAAAAAAACAAAAAAACGAGTAATTTAACATAAGGCAGCACCATAACAAAATGTGGGGGGAAAATGAAGGGTTTTGAATACTTTCGCAACCTTGCTTATAGCTGCCATTTTAGAAAAAAACATTTGTTTAACCCTTAAACGCATACCTCGGGTCTTTAATGACCCGGGGCATCATTCACTACTCTACCCCTCATTTATATTTTAACATTAGACATCAACCTTCTGAGTTTTCCTCAATCCATTCATATAAACAATATACACTGAAGAAAAAAAACAGGAAACACATATTGTCCAATTTACTTAATCGTATTATTTGGGATCTATTCAACAAAATGGTGTTTCTCTTCTAAACGTGATTTCTTTGCTTTCGATTAATGTAATTCATAATGCACCGCAATAACGAGTGTACAACTGATGTACGCTCAACCATAATAAATATGTATTTATTATGTCTATGCGCTCAACGAGAATACCCATAATGCACTGTCTGTGAGAGTCGCGTGCTGATGTCGGCCGCAGCTGAATCATCCATCCATCCATTTTACAAACCACTGGTCCAATGTGGCTACAGCGTAATATCGTAGAGCTATAAAGTGCTTTTTACTTGATTAAGTTGTTTAATTGAGGTTTATACATGCTAGTTTCCATTACAGAGTTCTAGATAAATCTTTTCACTTTTCATTTTTACTACTGGAGCTGCCAGTTTGCTAAGTTTCAAATGATTATTATAAACAACAAGCACAAACTAAGCAAGTCTGGCGCACTCAATGTCTGAATTCACTCACTCATTTTCATTCACTCCTTCAAGTAGACTATATTAGTTGAGTAATGTAGAGAATAGAGAAAGAGTGTATATGGGATGATTTAGAACAAAGCCATAGCCTAGTTACCGCTGGCAGAAAACAAAAGAATACGAAGTATCATCAGCAAAACTTGAAATGGCTCAGCGATTTACATCCGGGTGGCTAAGGACCTGAATATGTACAATTGATTCAATATTCTTGCATTTAAGGGTTAAAATGACATCAATTACATGTTGATAGAGTTTTCCAGTTTTGCGTTCTTTCTCAATCTCTTCTTTTTCTGATCCCTCTAAAATCAGATAAGAAGGCCAGCAAACTATATAAAGCAGTTTTAGCAGAGATAACGAAATACAGGTCATTATTTCAGGTTTTTATAGCTGTTATAAGCTGTTGTAATGTTCTTTAGTGCCAACCACATGTAAACCTTGCATAATTAAAGACTAGGTTGAGATTAGCAGTTAAGCATTGAGCATGTGAGAACAAGACCAAAGACACATGCACAGACGCGCACAGGTAAATCACTACTCCTGACATATAAATATAAATACACTAGTCTCTTGTTGTTTGTGTTTGAAGGTCTTTAAACCTCCATCAGAGTTTCACAATGAAGTGTGTGCATTGTTATCTAACTGATAGGCAGATATGATAGCAATATGAGGAAATACATTCATAAGCACGAGCAAAAGCATAGCATGTCTAATGCAGCAGAAAGAATAAGTGGGCCTATTTTAAAAAGAAGCATTTTTTACAATTAGGGTGGTGAAATATTTGCAGCTGTCCATGTATAAGAGATTAATTTTTTCAAAAGAGGTGGGAGAAAGTGTCCTGAAAGGACTTGATTTGATGTTTACTTCAAAAATTATATTTCGCTTAAACTTTGATAGACGTGGCATTTAGACAGAAAAAGAAAGTTAGAAGGTGTTCTCACTGGAATGCTTGATTCTGATTGGTCAACCGCAACAGTCAGCAGCTAATATTTCCTAATATTCTCCGTTTTTCATGGCAGCTCATCCGGGTAACTGCAACCGGCACTACATTCAGGTTTCTTGTATCACACCATGCACTCGTGCTCTTATGTTTCATACAAACGCAACTGTCATCTATAGACTCAGATTTGTTATTATAATGTGTAAATGACCTCAGAGGACTTAAATAAACTGTTTCGTAAGTTTCATAGCAAGCTTTAAGATAATATACAGGCATAATTATGAAATACAAATAAAAAGTTAAAAAAGCCTTAAAGGGTTACTTCAGTGATTTAGCATTTAGCTTTGTATCGGTAGAAACCTGGTGGTATATTCCAATTATGGTACTTTCCCCCCTCATGTCCCCCTGAGACGAGAGAATTATTCATTTTATTTCTGGAAAAAATCCTCCGATGATGCAAATATCGTCATTTTGCGTCATCTGAGGATTTTTTGGCCAGAGGCTAGAGACTACAGCCAGTAGAAGGAGCTCTGCATGTTTTCAACCCGCCCATAGCGGTGGGATCTCACTCACAGAATGTAAATGCGCATGGCCGCTGCCGCTCGGCTCGGGCATTAATAACGGAGCGGTACGGAGCAAAGTGAGTGTTTCAACTTTTCAATGAATTCTTATGAAAGTTTAGCTTCCATAGGCATGATCTGAAAACGCGCCAGACTGGACACACGCCTTGTGCTTACCTCAGCTCTGCTCAGCTCTTAATTCGCTCTCGTGATGAATGAAATCTGACAAATCGGCTCACTCACACTTTATTGAAAAGACACGTTCAGTTCAATTTCAAAAAACACCATTTAGTATGTTTTAGTATGAGGACACAGATGTCGTCATAAACCATGTTTACGTTGTAATACCCATGTCATACACATTTGTGTCCTCATAAACCGTATACATGAACATACACACACTAACAGCAGGCCCTGACAGGAGGAGGACAGAGTAAAAGTACACAGGACCTACAATTTCCACACTTTTATTAGCCCCGGGTCCAGTGGACCCGAACATCCTGTGTGTAATATAAATGTGTGTGTAATATAAATGTGTAGGGGGGGTGTACAGTGTGTGGTCATTGAAAATGTGTTCAGATATATATTCTTCACAGAAAATGAGCCAAGGCCAATGAGTCTAAGTTTGAAAAAAATAATGAATCGTATTATTTTTCTTTTGATAAAAAAAGAAAACGGGTCCAACAGACCTGAACACCATACAAGGGTTAAATGTATTCAGTTTATTTTGAGATAATGACCGGCTGACTGTAAATATTATGCATTACATAATATCATTAAAACTCAAGATGAAATTTGCTTCAAAAATGTCAATAATTTGGATTGTAATTTCTCACTGATAAGGAGAGAAAACCATCATCATATCTTTGCAGATATTAATATTTGCATATTTTTGACATGAAGAAATGGAAATAGCCTTGTCAGAATAGCATAACAGTTCTGTAGCTGAATTGTAAATGACTTTCCAACACACACACACACACACAACACCCTCCTCAGAAGTGTGTCTAACACTTTCATGTGCCTGTGCCCTTGCCCTGCGGCGATGACTTTGATATGTGCTTTTATGGGATCAGTGGGAATAGGATTTTGCATGGTTATTATGACAGAGACCTCCCCATTTCTCTGATCCGCACTCCAGTCCTCTTCTTCTGCATAATCCCCACATGTTCTACTTCAGTCTTCATTTCCCTGCTGGTGGGAGGCCCAGAGAAACATGGGGAATGTTGTCTTCAGGACCCAGTTCACTAGCAGATCAGATCAAATATGAGCACATCATTGTACTCATCGGATGTTCACCTTATGTTTGTCCATAGAGTCATAAATTAAATAAACCCATAATCCACCATTCTTGAAGATATGGTAATGACTTGACTGAGCTTTGACTGAGCTTTGATGCAACCCAGTAAATCACAGTTTGGGGTAATGCTAATAATATTTATTAGGCCTTGTTGGGTTTTGTCATCTAATACACCAGTGTCATTCATCAACGTCATGCTATTTTATTTCCACATCATGTTTTACACAACAGGTGTCCAAGTGAACCTGTGTACTATAACATCTTCAGAATGGAGAGGATTTCAGACATACATGCAGCTCCTGCTGTGCTGAACAGCTAATTTTATATGTCCTATAAACTGAATGAGTGACGCCTTGTTGTTCCTTCACAATGAGGCACTAAGTCACTCTCCAACTTTCACCCTCTCTGCTTCTTTCTGGTGGAATGAGCTGCCAAGCTCCACCTGATCTGCTGAGACCATCACATCTTTCAAGAAGCAGCGGGCAAGGGTGCTTCTCATTTCTAATTTTTGCATCCTCGTTTCCTTTCCACACGTGTCAGCTCCACCACCCCTGTAGGATGCGAGGGAAGGCTGCAAGGAAAGAAAATGAGGCCAGAGGAATCAAAGGAAAGCTTATTTGTATCCGAATTCTTGATCACTCGAGCGTCACTTCAAAGCGTCATCAGCTACGCACAAGGGCTCTGCCCTTAAGTTGTTGAAGTTTGGTTATTAAAGAAATTAATAAATTAATAATAACTCAACAAGAGCCCCTGTTGAAATATGTGTGGTATATGGTTTATTTTAACTGCAAAGGTAAAGCATAAATTAAAATTATTGTGACATATGTTGCGGCAAAAATCAACAAACCTTCACCGATTGTCTTTATAAAGATTTATTTTCTTGCAAGAAAAGAGTCACACAGTCATACATGATGCCAGCAGAGTGTGCACTAACTAGACAGAACATATTCTGCTCTCTTTATAGTTTTCTCTAACTCTGTTCTCCCTCCTGTTTTTCTCACATTTTCTCCCTCATTTTTCTCACATTACAAAAGTTTCACGCTCAGCACACAAATGACATCATTTGTATTTTGGTGTTACCCCCAGGCCCTCTGAATTAGATCTTTTGTCCCCAGGGTCAGGAAAACCCTCAAGTTAGGTGTCCGGTGACCCCTATGATCACATGCTAGTCACTGGAGCCTGCTAGAGTTGAGAAAAGTGTCTTTGTGGCAGAATGTTAACTCCTAAAGATGAACTGTAAATTAACTCAAACACATACGTAATGATTCTTTGTTGTATGAATATATGTAAATCAATAAACTTTTATTATTGACCTCCTTCTATGGTTAAATTTTTCCATCACACAGAAGTGAATGGGAACTCCTCGTTCCTCGCGGTGCAATTAGCGAATTGGGATGTCCTTCAAGACGGCTAACTTTGACCGGTTTCTGGGTCACAGGCAGGAGGACAGAGGAGCGGGGAAACGAGGAAGCCTCAATTTGAATATTGAGAAGCACCCTTAAATTTGCCATGAGACGGACGTTGCGATAGTCTTTTCATTCATATTGTGACATATATGCGAGTGAAACGGCTTCTCGAACAAGAAAAAAATTAAGGGTGGGACTTGATTTTATACATCAGGAATTGATTGAGGGGAAAAATGAGGGGAAGGTATTTTAATTGTAAGATTACGAGGCCACATGAATTAAAAAAAGAATTATATGGATAGACAAATCATTTATAATAAATACTGTAATATTCTATAAAAAATAAGAATAGTCCCTTTTAATTTCATGGTGACTTTAACCACCCCTCACCTTAAACGATTAGTTCACTTTTAAATAAACTTTTGCTGATAATTTACTCACCCCCATGTCATCCAAGATGTCCATGTCTTTCTTTCTGCAGTCGAAAAGAAATTAAGGTTTTGGATGAAAACATTCCAGGATTTTTTCTCCATATAATGGACTTCAATGGGCTCCAAACGGTTCACGGTCCAAATGACAGTTTCAGTACAGCTTCAAAGGGCTTTAAACGATACCAAACGATACTAGACAATGAATAAGGGTCTTATCTAGCGAAACGATCAGTTTCTGTGAGAAACCGAGCAGTATTTATGCTATTATTTTACCTCTTATCAGAAGAACGTGTACATCTCTGAGCTCCGCCATAACTTCCGCTAAGTGAGGTCAAAGTACGAGCATGGTCATAGATGTATATATAGATGCCTCATTAGCGCCTGCACGGATCAGTAGAATGAGGCATCTACGATTGATATGTCTATGACCACGTTCGTATTTTGACCTCACTTAGCGGAAGTTATGGCGGAACTCAGAGATGATCACGTTCGTCTGATAAGAGGTAAAATAATAGCATAAATACTGCTCGGTTTCTCACAGAAACTGATCGTTTCGCTAGATAAGACCCTTATTCATCGTCTGGTATCGTTTAAAGCCCTTTGAAGCTGTACTGAAACTGTAATTTGGACCTTGAACCGTTTGGAGCCCACTGAAGTCCATTATATGGAGAAAAATCCTGGAATGTTTTCATCCAAAACCTTAATTTCTTTTCGACTGCAGAAAGAAAAACATGGACATCTTGGATGACATGGGGGTGAGTAAATTACCAGCAAAAGTTTATTTAAAAGTGAACTAATCCTTTAAAACCAATGCACTTGCACACTTACAAACACACATAAAAAAAACTTTTCTTCTCTGCATTGCTCCTTTAGTTGTCAAATAAACATGACATTATATATTACAAATAATATAAGACACTTTGGATAAATGTGTTTGCTAAAATGCATAAAGGTAAATGTAAATAGTGTATTTTTACTACAATGAGTAAACACTTAGAAATGAATAAAGACATACACAGTATATTGTGCATTTTCAGTCCTCATTTATTATAATGAAACACTTCGAAATGACTACAAACCCAGACATTTCAATCACTTATAAACTCTCATACTCATGAATCATCATATTCAGCACTAAGCACATTTGCAGCAGCACTTCAAATTCACATGATACATTTCAGATTCACTGGACGAATCAGATTCACCTTCTTCAGACAGAACAAAGCAACTCAGAGTATAACAGCGAAACCCATGTCTCTTTTTAAAATAAAGTAATGTATCACTGACCCTATTAGGTTTTCATTTCTGCAAAGAGACAATTCATATCTCTGAATGTGAACAGTCTGTATCCTCAAGAGTTTTCAGCATAATGGAGTTCCACTGCCGCAATTTCACAACCAGCAGGGAAAATAAGTTCTGATTGAAGTAAAAGCACTGCTGAACAGTGGTGGTCCCGTCCTCGCGTTGAATTAATGAACAAACCGATACCCCACAGCCCAATTCACTAAGAACTCTGTGCCGTTCCTGTACATTGGCATACAGTGAGCAGTGATTCTTAAAGAAGAGACTGACAGAGAAGGGAATGGTCAGCCGAGCCCAAAGATTCATTAAAGTCATGGGCTTTGAATAAAGTCTATACAGTAGCAAATCCACTGCAACTGGTTCTCCAAAAGCAGGACTAATTATGTGACAATTCAGAGTGAAATAGTGAGACATTGTTTATTCTGCTATTGATTTATGGTGGCGCTGTCATTCATATGGCATTTACTAAAAGTAACTATGTGTCCGTATAGAACTGTCCCGCCACTGCATAACAGCTATGATAATTGTCTCTTATGGACAATATTTTCACATGACAACAAAATGACTTTCTGCATGTTATTTACACCACCCAGACATTTATTTGTTGGACCATATTTGTATATGATATTAAAGGGGTCATGAACTGCATAGTTTTATCATTTTTCCTGGGGTGCACTTGATTTTTACATGATTGCTGTGAGACTTCAGTGTAAATGCCCACTGCTGTGATTGGCTAACATCATCGCATATGAAATAGCTATTAAAATATTGCATTTGGAACTCTTGAAAACTTTTAGCACGTTTTTTACTATTCTATGTAACTATATAACTCAAAGTTAAAGGGTTAGTTCACCCAAAAATTCAAATTCTGTCATTAATTACTTACCCTCATGTTGTTCGACACCCGTAAGACCTCCGTTCATCTTCGGAACACAAATGAAGATATTTTAGTTGAAATCTGATGGCTCTGAAAGGCCTCCATTGGCACAATGCACGGTTCACTCTCAAGACCCTTAAAAGGTACTAAAGACGTTGTTACAAAGTAAATCTCACTACAGTGTTTCTACAATAACTTTATGGAGTGACGAGAATAGTTTTTGTGCGCAAAAAAACCCTAAATAACGACTTATATAGTGATGACGATTTCAAAACACGGCATCATGAAGCTTCGAAGCGTTATGAATCAGTGAGTCGATTCAGCAGTTTGGATTGCCAAATTTCTGCAGTTTGGCGGTTTGTCACTGATTCATAACGCTTCGAAGCTTCATGATGCCGTGTTTTGAAATCGTCACCACTATATAAGTCGTTATTTAGAGTTTTTTGCGCACAAAAACTATTCTCGTCACTCCATAAAGTTATTGTAGAACCACTGTAGTGAGATGGACTGTAACGATGTCTTTAGTACCTTTTAAGGGTCTTGAGAGTGTACCGTGCTGTCCATGCATTGTGCCAATGGAGGCCTTTCAGAGCCATCAGATTTCAACTAAAATATCTTCATTTGTGTTCCGAAGATGAACGGAGGTCTGACGGGTGTCGAACGACACGAGGGTAAGTAATTAATGACAGAATTTTCATTTTTGGGTGAACTAACCCTTTAACTAATCGTGAAACGTGTTGATTATAGCATTATATAGATCTATGGCATTTTATTTAGATCGTGGCATTAAAGGTTGCAGTGATGAGCACTGTAGCCGATCACAGACATGCTGAGCTGATCATTGCAACTCGATTTCTGAACTCTCACGAATGCTTTCATCAATAAATAAGAGATATGTTGATTTTAACAGGAAGTTTAACATTGATCTCAGTCACTGAGAAACTCACGCTCAAGATAAACTCATGTTTGATTAACAGCTCCAGCTATTAAAGGGTGTCTAAATGTGTGTATGAAGGGGAGATGAAAACATTTACACCTCCTTTCGAATGGCTGAAAACCAATCCAAATCCATGAGCAACCACATTAGTATTAAGCATCACTCTGCAGTGTACGAGCAGTTGCCCTCCATCTCTACCCTTTCTTTCCTTGTCCTGATTCAGATGGCGATGACACCATTTCAACAACCTGTGCAAACCCCAATGAGACAATTAACCCACCCTTCTTGTTTTTGCTGTGTCTGTATTTCACTGATGACTGCTGGACTAGATCCATTAAAATGTTTATATTGAGAATGATCATGTCATAATATTGAATTTAATATTACAATTCATGTATGGTTCAAAAAAATGATGTTTGCGATGATAAAAATAAGAAACTCAAATCAAATTAGATTCAAATTATAAATATATAGGCTTATATATTAGGCAGCAAGTGAACATTTTGTACTCAAAGTTGATGTGTTAGAGGCAGGAAAGATGGGCAAGCGAGCCAGCGAGTTTGACAAGGGCCAAATTGTGATGGCTAGACGACTGGGTCAGAGCATCTCCAAAACTGCAGCTCTTGTGGGGTGTTCCCGGTCTGCAGTGGTCAGTATCTGTCAAAAGTGGTCCAAGGAAGGAACAGTGAAGAACTGGTGACAGGGTCATGGGCAGCCAATGCTCACTGATGCATGTGGGGAGCGAAAGCTGGCCTGTGTGGTCCGATCAAACAGTTGAGCTTCTGTAGCTCAAATTGCTCAAGAAGTTAATGCTGGTTCTGATAGAAAGTTTGATCACAGTTTGTTGCGTATGGGGCTCATCATGTGGATGGCCGGGTGCGAGTGCGTAGCTTACCTGGGGAACACATGGCACCAAACACACTATGGGAAGAAGGCAAGCCGGCGGATGCAGTGTGATGCTTTGGGCAATGTTCTGCTGGGAAACCTTGGGTCCTGCCATCCATGTGGATGTTACTTTGACACCACCTACCTAAGCATTGTTGCAGACCATGTTCACCCTTTCATGGAAACAGTAATCCCTGGTGGGTGTGGCCTCTTTCAGCAGGATAATGCACCCTGCCACAAAGCAAAAATGGTTCAGGAATGGTTTGAGGAGCACAAGTTTGAGGTGTTAACATGGCCTCCAAATTCCCCAGATCTCAATCCAATTGAGCATCTGTGGGATGTGCTGAACAAACAAGTCCGATCGATGGAGGCCCCACGTCGCAATTTACAGGCCTTAAAGGATCTGCTGCTAACATTTTGGTGCCAGAGCCACAGCACATCTTCAGGGATCTAGTGGAGTCCATGCCTCGACGGGCCATGGCTGTCAATATTAGGAATATTAGGTCATAATGTTATGCCTGATCGGTGTATATATATATATATATATATATATATATAGGAATTATATACAAATATTTCCTACAAAAAATTAAGTTATGATAGTTATAACAAATGTGTTCCATTTAAATGTTTTGTCTTTTGATCACCGAAAAGGAAAATAAAAGCCCTCTCTGTAAAAAAAAAAAAAAAAAAAAAGATCTCATCATTATTGGCAATACAATATACCTACAAAAGAGGTTTGAACTAGCATGTTGCAAGATCACAAAAAATCAATGTCCTCGAGATGTTCGGTGGGCACTGGCAACCACACAGCTGTCTCAGGAAGTACTTTCACACAGGGTCATCCATCTCACATAGAGTTAAAAGGTTTACGCTGTTGTGAACCTGTAGAGAGCAGCATTTGATGTAATCACATACTTCTATACCATCAGCTCTTCCTTACAGTAAAGGGGCGGAGCGATTATAGTAAAGCTCGTGCATTTTCCTGTCGTGGCAGCCGAAACATAATCGTTTTCACACATAACCAAACAAATTATGTACTAACTGCTTCTAAGTGGATATAATCCGAATGTTTGCTATTTTAACTAGTTCTTAGCGGTTTGCAATCGTATCGCAACGCGCTGAACAGCCATTCGCGACGAAGACGGCTCGTTAAGGAGATAGGTGGGACTTCAGTGTACCATTTCGCTTTTTGGAAGCAGGCTGTCTTTATTCATAAGGAAGTGGGTGAGTAATTGTCCTGTTGTCCTCTGGTCAGCTGTCGTGTTGAGCTTCTCACTTCAGAGGTGTCCGCTTATGGTGCGCGCGAAAGCGCAGAGCTGTAAAACATCTGCGCCGTCGTCGCGCTGCTGTGCATGTTTTAAAGCTCTGCACTTTGCACGCGGCATAAGAGGACACAAGTGAGTGCTACTTACAAAGTTCTGTTTAGCATACACAGAAAACGACTAGTTAACTTGTTCCGGTTCTTGTAAAACACAGACGTGAACAGTGTATTATTAACATTATGAAATGTACCCGCAGTTAATTGCACTCGAGAGGATTGGCACTGGCGAGCGAGTTGTTCACCACCCTAGTGTCATGTAGAAACATTTCATTCGTGAAAGATAATATAGCCTACTGTACAGTTACGATCATTATCAGTAGCTTAAGAGTTTTGTATCCCTTTAATTTGTGATGGTGTGAATGTAGCCCTTTCAAATGCAATAAATATTGTCCACGTGAAATATTTAATTAAGTTTAAACTATTTTATTAACTCGAGAGGTTTGCAATCTTTTAAATGCAAAGGATCCTTAAATATGATTATCCTCGTGAGAGGGAGCTCCTCCTGAAGTTTTTAAAAGGCATCAATATAGCTTAGTTTCTTGTATAAAAACCAAATGTATAATGTAAAAAGTTAATATTATAAATATGTCTAAAATATTATTAATTGGTTTCTATTAAGTTACATAACTGTTTCCTTTTTCTACTCCTTATAGTACCATTTGGTTGTGCAATAATTTTTCAAACTTTTAATTTGATAAGTAATCTTTATTCAGTTATATCTATAATATAACTATATTAATTAGGCTAGATAACACGCAACTGAATACCTCTTAAAGGATTAGTTCACCTCAAAATGAAAATTTCCTGATCATTTACTCACCCCCATGCCATCCAAGATGTCCATGTCTTTCTTCAGTGAAAAAAAAATAAAAATTTTTGAGGAAAACATTTCAGGATTTTTCTTCACACAATGGACTTCAATTGCAACCAAAATGTTGAACGTCTACATCAATGCAGTTTCAAAGGGCTTCAAGTGGTACTACACGATCCCAGCTGAGGAATAGGGTCTTATCTAGCTAAATCGGTCATTTTCAAAAAAAATATTCAAATGTATATACGTTTAACCTCAATTGATCTTCTTGTGCTGGTCTGCAAAGAGCCAGGCATTACGTAACGTACATTGAAAAGGTCACGCCGAACGAAAAGTACCGCCCATTGTTTACAAAGTGAATGTTCGAAGACTAATACAAACGCTTTTTTAACAAAACAGGTAAAACAATGATAAATGAAATACTAAATATGTAATTCAACATACAATCAAATTTGAACGATCCTCCTTCTCCACACTTTTAAACAATGGGGCAGTACTTCCGCCCTCGTTCGGCGTGACCTTTTCAACGTACGCTACGTAATGCCTGGCTCGTTGCAGACCAGCACAAGACGATCAATTGTGGTTAAAAAGTAGGCTATATACATTTGATTATTTATTTTTTGTTGAAAATGACCAATCGTTTCGCTAGATAAGACCCTATTCCTCAGCGGGGATCGCTCAGTACCATTTGAAGCACTTCAAAGCCCTTTGAAACTGCATTGAGTGAACGTTCAACATAATGCATGCAATTGAAGTCCATTGTGTGGAGAAAAATCCTGAAATGTTTTCCTCAAAAAACTTAATTTCTTTTCCACTGAAGAAAGAAAGACATCAACATCTTGGATGGCATTGGGGTGAGTAAATTATCAGGAAATTTCCCTTTTGAGGTGAACTAACCCTGGCACATGAGCTGCTATGGAGCAGGTTATGTTCAGAGATTGAGTTGCCATGGATACTTACATATCTTCAAAGTTACCTCCGTTTTTGGAACTGATAGTTGAAGTTATCCGCTTACTTACTCTTAAACATACCCAGGTATGTCACATAACCTGCTTTCTGGAATACCCCCCATTTATGACATTAATAAAACTTTTCCGTCCACTAGAGGTCGCCTGTTCAAAACAAAGGCGTAGTTTGATGACGCCACGTTTGAGTGCAGAATCTTGGGACATGTGGTCTTCCTCACAGCCGGTGGAAAACAGTCAGGATAGGACTCGGGCAGAAATCATGTTCATGTATGCGATTATTAACATTACTGTAGTATGAAGCAGAGCAGGACCGAGTGTTGTGGAGCTGAGCAAGGCCGCAGGAGCGATTGAAGAGCGGGACTGTTATTATGGCATAATCGCCGGCGGGACTTTTATTATGACACGGTTGCCGGCGCCACTTCCTCTTTTCCAATCATGAGTATATGAGGTAACGCAACTCTGTTTATCGTATTAGATATATCTGAGTGTGTTGAAAAGGAAGTTATGACGTTCGCTCGGCGGCTGCTATGACACTTGTTCACACTGCAGTGAGAGTAAAGTTTTTCACTGAATAAAACCGGAAACCGAGGGTGACGCAGATATGACGCAATCGACAGGCGACTCCCTCAAACGCATAGCTCACACGTCCCGGTTCCTCGGTTAAAATAGCAATTTCTCACGATTTACAAATAGTTGGAAACATTTGGGATATTCTAAGTACTCAACTGAACAAAATATATAACACTGGCCTAGTGGTTTCTGGATATTTTACTGCAAAAATCCTACATAGTTCACCTTTAAAGATTATGAGGGCTCATTAATTAAAAAATAATGATGTGCATGGATGAATCATTTATAATAAATACGAATTGTCCATTTTGATTTCAGTGTGAATTGAAAATGGACTAAAGTGGACAGAGAAGAGAAATATTTAAAACATAAATATTTTTTTTTACAAAATCATTGTTGGAAATTTGTGATTGCAAGTATAATGTTTATAAATGGTGACTTCATGATGTGAATGACAATTAAATCGCAAATCAAAATTATTTGTGAGTGACTATAATCGTAACTTCGTAAGACAAAATATCATAATCGTGCCAGCATGCTTGTTCACGAGGGGCTAAATAATTCAGTGCACGATGGGAACGCGCGTCCTTAAAGAACCTAGACTGGAACATATGCGATAAGCAGTCCGTCAGCTCCAGTCTTCCTCAGGTTTCTGCTTCAGACACTGTTTACAAGTAGGGAGACACTTCAGCGCGACTCCTGGGCCGATGTGACCTGTGGGACGCCGTGTCCTGCATTTTGGGGGGTTCTGCACACTGTGCGCTTGTAAGAACGAGCGAGGTAGTTAAATAGTTCAGTTGCATAACAGCGCAGCTGACGTCCCTTTCTGCATTCATTATATGTTGACGTCAGAGCGGCAGAGTCTCGGGAGCGCGCAGCAGGTCATATGAGGGAACTGCCTCCTTCCCGGCACGCTCTTGTACTGTCTGAACAAAATGTACGTTTGGGGTATTCCTCCGTGCTTTAAACAGTCGTTGAAGCTTACGATACAAAATGGTGCCCTGTTTGTGTTCTATTTACAGTACTTTATTTTTAGTGCCCTATTTGCAGCGGGTTTCTGAGTAAACTGATTCAGCTCCATGATCTTGTATAGTTTAGCAGCCATTTCTTTACGTGCCTGAAGCATGTAGGGCATGGATTACACCAATAGCAACAGATGATGCCTAACACGTACTTGTCAGGTGATCTGATGAACATGGTTTCATATATCGGGTTTAACAATGCTCATAAGTTTTGAATTTAAAAGAAGGTATTTTGAAAAATGTTGGTAACCAAATTACTTCCATTGTCTGGACCAAAAACACAGCAGAAAGAAAGTCAATTACTTTAAAATGCATGTGATCACAAATGAGTCATGTTGCTAATTTATAATTCAGATTTTGTAATAATTAGTTTGCATGCTTTGCTTTTTTTTTTTTTTACTTATGATTTCATGTATGAAACACCACTTATATTAATTAAACTCTATATTCATACAAGCCAGTGATTATATTAAAAGTTATATACATATATATTAAAGGCCATTCAGAACTTTTACTAGCCAAAAAGAAAAAAAGAGAAATGAACCAGATTAACAGTCAAACTTATATATATATATATATATATATATATATATATATATATATATATATATATATATATATATATATATATATATATATATATATATATATATATATATATATATATATATATATATATATATATAAGTACTTTATATATATTATAAATATATATATATATATTTATTTATTTATTTATTAAAATGTTTGCCAAAGTTAAAACTAATTAATCACACATCGTTTCTGTCATTAAACATCTGAGTTTTTAATATTTTTAAATTGTAATAATTTCACAGTCACGCTTCGAATTACCGAATTAATGTAGAAACAATTGGCGGGTGTTAATTTCAAACCCTGTGTTTTCCCGCGGAATTGGGGTTAGTTTTGGCCTAGATTTGAGTTGCAATTGGGCGGGTTTAGTTGTGAAAACCTAGCAACCCTGCTTCAGAGCACTCATGAACGCACATAGCACATAGTCTGCAAAGCAACGCAAGATGAGAGAGGTGACATTAAATTACCTCAGGAAGTCTCAAAGCACATAACATTTCAATAATAATGAACATAAACAACTTAAAGGTCCCATGGCATGAAATTTTCATTTTATGAGGTTTTTTAACATTAATATGAGTTCCCCCTATCCTGTATATGGTCCCCAAGTGGCTAGAAATTTTGATAGGTGTAAACCGAGTTCTGGGTATCCTGCTCTGCCTTTGAAAAAATTAAAGCTCAGACGCGCCGATCTGGAATCTTCCCTGTTATGTCATCATACAAGGAAAGGTTACCTCCCCTTCCTCTGCTTTGCCCACCCAGAGAATTTGGAGAAAATGGATTCCGTTTATCAGTCACGATGTCAGCACAGGCTTTACAAACAGACTTTTATGATATGGATTCAACAGCACCGCCACAAACAGTGAGTAACAGTGTTCATTAATGCCTGATCTGTGATCAGTGATTTCTGATGTGTAGCTAATTATTCAAGTTCACACAGACTTTCTTTCTAAATCGTTTAATACTGTCAGTCCTGCCGCTGGCCGTCTTGATGCCCTAAGCGTAATGCATCATTGAATCAAGCCAGTGACTAAAACGATCAACTTTGCATCGTTTCTGTTAGCAGCATGAAACAAACCTGTTATTTAAAGTGTGTTAAACTACAGAGAGCGATCAAATAAAACTCTCTTTATAATGGCTGAAGCTGTCAATCACACGAGTATATCTGCACACTTGCCCAAACTGACATTATAATAAATGATGCTGTTATGCTGCACAAAGCTCTTACTATATTCATGTCGATGTTGTGTTTGCTGTTAATTGTGGTGAAAGCATTTTGTGAGAGAAAACATGTTGCAATGAGGAGATCACTGCATTCACGCGATCAACAGACTGTCTGTCTACTCAATGCTCATCACTGCAGCTTTTCATGTGATGGGAAAAGATCTAAAAATAATGCTATAATCAACACTTTGACGATTCGTTCATCTCGACAGCTGTAATGGTAAAAAAAAACGTAGTAAAAGTATTCGAGAGGGGTTCCACATGTTACAAAGTTCGTAGAATAAGGTGGAAGACTACAGGGTCGGCGTGACTGGGACTCGTGTTTATTAAGAACTCTCAGATACAAACAAAAAAAGAACTCGTGCTCACAGCGCTCTCAACAACTCGGTACTATAAAACTTTATCAGCTATATTTCTCCAGCTCTCTGTCTCTCTGGTCCACATGCAGTCCGTCTCTCTCTCTGGCAGTGTTTGCAAATCTCGCTAAACCACGCCCCCTCCGCAACAAGATCTAATACTCATTTCAAATGCAAAGATGTCAGCCAATCACAACAGTGGGCGTTTTCACTGAAGTCTCACAGCAGACACGCCCCTTGAAACAGAGCATTCAAGCCAGAGGGCTAAATCAGGATAGAAAAATGCCTTTTATTTCTAAATCATGAAATTTTGTTATGTAAAAATCATACTAACAATATAAGTACAAATCAGGAAACATTGTAAAATAATTGTTAAAAAATCCACGCCATGGGACCTTTAAAGAGCACTGACCTGCACCACCTGACTGCTGCAGATTCACATTGATAGTGTTGACATAGAAATGCATAAATTTGAGTCTGAGGATGTGGACAGCTCCGGGCAGAACATGAACACACCATGAGCTCGTTGTTTTGGTTCAGGAGGAACTATAAAAATGTTCCCTTCCCAGTCTCAACCTTGCTGCTACAACAATTTTTCCATCTGCTACTGTCAGAAATGTAGGCATTACATTTGATCCTTCACTGACTCTGGATGTTTACATTAGTAAACTTTCCAAAGCTGCATTTTTCCAGCTTCACCGTTTAACTCAACTTTGTTCTTATGTTTGCCCAAAAGAGGCTGAATCATTAGTGCATGCTTTTGTTACATCACTCCTCGACTACTGTAATGCTCTTTTTGCCGGATTACCATTGCACTTAATCACCCGCTTACAATGTATTCAAAATTCTGCTGAGAGAATATTAACACACACTAAACGATCTGCTCATAATACCCCTATTTTATTTAACCTCCATTGGCTTCCTGTCTCATCTCACATTACTTACAAAATTCTTCTGCTTGCATCTCATATCTTTTATTCTATCCTTTTTCAGTTAAAGCTACACTGTGTAACTTTTTTAGTTTATTCTTAGCTAAAAACACTTAGTTCTTTCAAAAATATATGTGCTCATTAATGTATATTTACTTCTTTCAAGTAATAAAGTATTCTCGGAAGTTTATAATATGCCATTGAAAATACATACGGGTAAGGGGTTCGAATGCGGGTCGCCATGTTGCTTTCGCGTTTTAACACTTGATGGCACTGTGTCGAATGTGGACGAGGTCGAACTGGAAGCCATGTTAATCTTGGACTAAATCGGCCACCGTAGGAGTTAAAACGAAATCGGAAATTCACTGGATGGTCATATACCTTTTCACCACTAGATGGGGGAAAATATCACACAGTGTAGCTTTACGTTTTTTTCTCTGTGTTATTAGCTGGGAAATGTGCTTCTGTGTTTAAAGCAGTTAGATGGTATTGTGAAGTCATCGCAATTGGTTTCTTTCTGTTGTAAAGAAATGTGGTAAGACCCAGGCACCACCAATCACCAGTAGAGTTTGTAATTGGAAGTCAGAGACAGATATGGCCCTATGAACACTAATGGCCAGTGAGTGTCTCCCTCTAAACCACAGAGGTCTGACCTTGTGACAAGAGTTAACAGCTATTATCCGTTATTATCTCAAAAATATAATTATTTTTCAATTATTATATCAACCAACATGTTCTCAGTCCAAACTCGTCACGTATTAACGCTTGGTCAGGACCCTTCGGTGTCACTTTCTAATGCACAGGGAACCCCTTTAGCGTCATTTGTATGGGTACTCCATTGATTTCAATGAGAAACCTTTTCCCTAAACCATTTGTGTTTTATATGATATAAAACATAGGATATAGCAGACAGATATGACTGCAGGCACAATTTATTCAAACAATACAAATATTCCATGTGTTCAGAGGCCAAACGATTGATTTGTATGAAGAAAATCCCCAAAAGCAATCAGCATCTCCTTCCGCCGAAGATCATGCACACATTCAAAAATTGCCCCCCGAAACAACACTATATCAGCTTTGATTGTAAAATGTAATTTGCTCTCGTATGTCTTGTGACCAATGTGTCATGCTAAAGAGTCATGTGTATCTATTGAATGATATGACTGAGTTTGTGCCTGCATTCATGGAGCGGCAGGATCATCATTTCAGCGATTAAACAATTAGGATCAACTCTGTTCTTTACATAAAGATATCGTATGATTTCAGAAGACTTGGGATGCAACAAGAGTTAATACTTTTATACTGTTTTGGTCAGTTTTTGCAATAAATACCTGTGACTGTACTTTTATTTGCCTGTTATGTGTTTTATATTGTTTAGAAGTGGGTTGGTTTAGGGTAGGAGTTGGGGTTAGTTGCTCCCAAATATAAAAGTAGCCTATAAATATTTATAAATTCATGTCTTCTTTTACAAATGCATAGAATTAAATGCGTTTCGATCTGACGCATTGGGCAAACAACTGAAATTAATGGAGTACCCTGTGCGTGGAAAAATGATGGTAAAGTGGTACCCTGTTAGTTAAAAAGTGACACAGAGGGGTCCTGACCAAGCGTCAATATGTGACAATATGTGACAATATGTGACAAGTTGGTAATACAGTTTTGGTCACTACAAATAAGGATCTGCTATAGACATAATTTGATACACGTGGGACTAGGGATGGGCAATATAGACTTAAAAATGTATCCCGAAATTTTCTAGTATTTATTGCGATAACGATATCAATGACGATAAATGTAGTATCATTCCCCATGTTTTTGGATGCAAGTGAGAGCTGCATGCATTCTTGAGAGACTCAGAAAAACAAACAATGATCTAGTAAAACGTACCTGTCATCAAATAGGCTCCTATAATATATATATATATATATATATATATATATATATATATATATATATATATATATATATATATATATATATATATATATATATATATATATATATATATATATATATATATATATATATATATATTATTATTATTATTTTTATTTTTTTTTATGTAAAATTCCACACCAGCCTTTTCAGAAATGGAAAAGTTGCAGATATAATTGTCTTCTGTAAAAGTGGAGGTAATGTTTAAATAGTGCAACTGTGCTGAAAAACATCACACAATACAAACAATAATAATTCAAATCAATGTCAAGTTTTATATGTAAACCGATTCTGTATGTATTCATGCACTCATGGTGCAAACAGTGGTAAAAATAGCAGAAACAGCAAAAGTAATTATCCCAAAAATGTCTTCAGATTACAAAAAAGTTGAAAATAATGATTTAGTGATAGAACTTCAGTAATTTGAGTTAATAATACCACAAATTCTTCTACTAATAAAAATAAACTGGACTAAGGAATAATGAGCTTCTGGGTTCATGAATATTAATCACGTTGTCAGCGCTCATTCAAACTGATTTGCTGAAATCAAAACACAGTAATAGTTGCACGCCAGCCAATGAGATTCCGTTTGTGCATTCGTTTCTTCCTGTTCATGAAAGGCTGAATAATTCCAAATAAACGGCATTATTTTACAGGAAAATACAACAAAGGATATTGTTTACATGTAGCACATCAATTCTGTGTGGTATAAGACTCTCTCGCTCTCTCTTTGAGTGTGTGTGAAACACTGAGCGCTCTCAGTCGCGCGCCTCACACTAGTGTTTAATGTGCGTCAAATACACTGCGCATTCATCGAGATGAACTGAAATAGTATGCTTTACCGATCTATTGAGAAAGAGCGAATATCTTAAGCGCTCAGCGAGTGAAAATACATCTGTATGGTTCAGATTGCCCTCAGTTAGCCCCTCGTTTATTTCGAGAATTAATTTGGTATTATTCAGGTATTCAGGAATTCGGTATATCGCAAACGATAAGATATCGCCCATCCCTATGTGGGACATAAACTTATATGATTAAATTATTACATTACAACAAACATGCAATACAAACATCCTTGATCTTTTGAAATAAGATTTTGTTGTTATATGAAAACACTGTTGTGAACTTCTTTTGTTTCTTGAAGTAGAGCCCAGAAGAACTTGGATAGGTTTTTCAGCAGGATTCTTTATTGAGAAAAGCGTGCTGTCTTTCTGCTGAGGTCATCACGTCTAACTAAAGGAGTTGTACATTGTAATTTATCTACATTTCAGGGGGATGGATTATACAGCAGGGGAGGAGACACTCTGAACAATACAATGCAAATGTTGTATAGGTAAAAGGATACACCCTACATAACTGTGTCACCCGTCCAGATTCAATCAGCATAACAGTGTCATTCAAATGCATAGATGCTAATCCAATCACTCAGAGGCTCCAAGAGCCATTAAAGACAAAATGGTGCTCATTTTACTTACAATGAAGAGAACAGGAACTGGCCTGGAATATTTGCATAGCAGACTAATTCATCTGATATCATCATTTTTACCTTAAATGCTAAATGCAATGTACTTTCTTAAATTTGTAACCCCACAATTCCCCATTTGAGAGTTCTAATAACTCTCACATAATACAAATTTAAACCTTCATCAGTCCATTCTGTTGCTTATGTTTGTTAACAATAGCCCCATCTTCTAGTCATGTAACTTGGAAAAAGTTACAGGCACATATCACTGTTTCTGTGTTGATTGTCTGTAGTGACGAATGACATGCTGCCACAGAAACAAACATGCCACTAGGGTCCGTGTAGTTCATTACGGGTAATTTTCTTTTGTGGTTGGAACAGTCCTTGTGAGTCCTTTGTTGAACTCATGAAGAATTATCTTCAGTCATCTGATGTAATTTTGCTGAAAGATCAAGAATGTCTTGTTGGATTTTGTTCAAGAGTACTTGACCACCATGTTTGTGCATAAGTGAGTCCTTGAATGCAGCCATCTTCTTTGTTGGTAGTAGGAGCTGAATTATGTAGCAATCAGGGTGCACCTGCCATTGAATTGGCTGAGCAGGATGTTATATACAAACGTTCCTCCCATCATGTGCCACCCATGGGATTCCTGCTCCTACTGAAGGCAGGTGTGGCATGCAAACGTTCTTTCCAGCAAACAAGGTGTTTTTTGACATATTCATCAGCTCTAAGAATATGTTGTTTCTGGAGTCTACACTTTGTGCGATGTCCATGATGAGTAGTAGCAAGGCAATTTTGATCATGTTGATGGATGACTGAAGGTCCCGTAGGTGAATCTCTGCATGGTTTTTTTTTGTTTTGTTTTTTTTCTTGACAGTTGACTCAGTAGTGTGTCTAGTTGTCCTTCAGAGGTTGTGGCTTCATACGCAGGTGAGGATCGGTGCGTATGGGTCTAGTTGTCCTTCAGAGGTTGTGGCTTCATACGCAGGTGAGGATCGGTGCGTATGGGTCTAGTTGTCCTTCAGAGGTTGTGGCTTCATACGCAGGTGAGGATCGGTGCGTATGGGTCTAGTTGTCCTTCAGAGGTTGTGGCTTCATACGCAGGTGAGGATCGGTGCGTATGGGTCTAGTTGTCCTTCAGAGGTTGTGGCTTCATACGCAGGTGAGAAAGTCTGTGCATATGGGTCTGGGGACAGCCATCAAGTGGTATCTGCACAGATTAAGAACGAAAAACAAACGATAACTCTTCCCTGGTGGCACAGAGGATACAACATTTGTACTGGTCTTAGGTTCTTTTGGATTAGAGAGCAGCACTCACCACAACCCTTGGTTGAGAGAAACATTCGGTCTGGAAATCTTTGTTCAGCTGGAAGTTTCGCTCTGGATTCCAGTCTGGAACGTAGGCAGATCTTTATCTTTGAGCTTGAAGTTTCAATCTGGATTTCAGGTGAGGAAGCTGGAACTCTATCCGGGTCACGGCACCATCTGTTGTGAACTTCTTTTGTTTCTTGAAGAAGAGCCCAGGAGAACTTGGATAGGTTGTTCAGCAGGATTCTTTATTGAGAAAAACGAGCTGTCTTTCCGCTGAGGTCATCAAGTCTAACTAAAGGAGTTGTACATTGTAATTTATCTACATTTCAGGGGGAGGGATTATACAGCAGGGGAGGAGAAACTCTGAACAATACAATGCAAATGTTGTATAGGTAAAAGGACACACCCTACATAACTGTGTCCCCCGTCCAGATTCAATCAGCATAACAGTGTCATTCAAATGCATAGATGCTAATCCAATCACTCGGGGGCTCCAAGAGCCATTAAAGACAAAATGGTGCTCATTTTACTTACAATGAAGAGAACAGGAACTGGCCTGGAATATCTGCATAGCAGATTAATTCATCTGATATCATAATTTTTACCTTAACCTCTTAACAAGCGCCCCATTTTTGTGGAATTTTTTGAAAACGATATACCCAAATGAAAATGTCTGCAGCTCTTAAACCCTATGGTCTATATTCATAAACCTGGTCTTATTTTAAACTAGACACTTGAAATATTGCTACCCAAGAGTCATAATAACTCAAAGTAATATGGGAACAGAGTAATATACATGTAAATATACATGTAAGTGACTCACGTTTTTTGTTTTTTTGTTTTCAATTAGGGAAAAAAATATTATAATTTAATGTTAAGAGCCTGAAAATAACTTAAATATAAAACTGAATGTCTAATCATGTCATGATTCAAATATGAGGATGATTCTCTCAGTAATGTAGCTTCTGTGAGCTTTTATGTCAAGAAAAGTCTAGGCGTCATTTCAAAAAGGCCATTTATTTCAGAACATTTGCTATTGTAAAGAGTAGTTTTTCATTCAAATAAATCTGCAATAAACTGCAATATATTACTAATTATAATGGATAAACAGTTACTGAAAAACTAAAGCAACTATTTACAGAGATTACAAAGTGTAAAAAACTCATTTAGCTGATGGGAAGCGTCAGTGAGAGACAGCGCGCTCTCCACTACAGTTGCGCCATGGAGAACGCGCAGCCAGCGCGCAAACAGTATTCACCAAAGCCTACTTACGCAAACTGCGCAAGATAATGCCTTTTGATTGGTTACTAAGTCCATCAATCAAACCTTTGTTGAAAAGGCATTGGCTGGGCACCGAGTGCCTTTATCCAACGAAAACCATGGGCGCAATGATTGACAGCTCACCAAGCCTGTAAAGCGCTTCCTCTATATGATGCATCCCAGAAGAGTCTCTGATTGAAGGAGAGAGACGAGGGTTGAACCATTGCACGTGGGAGAAGCCATTCTAGCAGGGGGAGTTTGCCAGACACGGAATAGAATCGATATTTCATTGAAAATGGACATGATTGATCACGCTAACTCAAAACTCTCTTGCAAACAACGGAGGATTTTTAGTTTTTTCCCTATTTTTTCGTTGTTTTGGATTAAAAAGTGGGATGCATTTTGAAGAGTGGACTCTTACACAGAGATGTATGCGGGTGTTTATTGGATTCGTCCGATCTGATCTGAACGACAGGAGATGAAAGATGAGTAACGCTGATATTTTGCTTATGTTTACATGGCAGGTCCTTTAGTGTTTCATTTAACCCTTTCCTCTCTGGTGTATTTATTGCAAAAACAAGTTCAGAACATGAATCTTGAGTGTTTTAGCTTTCAAATGATGCATAGTTTGTGATAGTTGATTGAATATTTTGTATAAAACAAAAGTTAATAAAAGTACACACCCCCCCACTTCCGTCAACCCCCCCGTCCACGAACCGGTGCGGGTTAAGAAGTTAAATGCTAAATGCAATGTACTTTCTTAAATTTGTAATCCCACACACACAACAGTTCAAAAGTCAAAGATTTTTGAATAAATAAATAAAAAAGTTCACCAAGGCTGCATTTATTGTAAAACAGTAACAATTCTATTACAGTACAAAATGAAGGTTTTCTATTGTTTTATATTATAAAATGTAATTTATGATGTGATGTCAAAGCTGAATTTTCAGCATCATTACTCCAGTCTTCAGTGTCACGTGATCATGATCAGAAATCAGTATAATATGATGATTTGCTGCTCAAGACACATATAGTATTAATGTTGAAAACAGTTGTGCTGCTAAATATTTTTGTGGACACGACAGTGATATTTTGTTTTCAGGATTATTTGATGAATAGAAAGTTCAAAATAACAGCCTTTATTTGAAACAGAATTGTTTTTACAACATTATAAATGTCTTTTCTGTTACTTTTGATCAATTGTATGCATTCTTAGGGAATAGATGAGATGTGATGACATTCCTATATGAAATTTATGAAAACGTGATGATGATGGGAGATGACGTGGAGATAAGTGCGCTGTAAACTTTAATCAGTCATGAGATTTTCTTATTAGACATCAAAGCATTTATGGTATATCGCTACACTAATTGGTAAAGTACAAGAACAGAACTCTGATAGACCATACAATAATGTGTTGGCTCAAAAAACAAACAAACAACCGTTTGCAATAAATTTTTTGAGTTATGTCAACTTACTTTGTTAACCAACAAACTTTATTGAGTTAGAGGAATTTATCTGTAACATAAACACATGTTTTTAAGTTGATTACTCTAAAAAAATTAAGTTGCACTAACTATGTGAGTTGTAGCCCTGGAACCAATTTGATATGTCTGTTAATATCCACACAGCTATCAAATACACATGCTAAATGCTTATTTTTTACTATTTAATTTTAACGAACTAGTAAGATATAAGCGCACTAGCACAGTATAGATGTAGTGCGTCAATGTATCTCTTCAGCAAAGCTCCTTTAACATAAAAGCATTAAACAATAACAGGTCTTTCCCTTCACTAAAAACACATAAAATAACATTTAACTTCAACATTTACTCTCCTTATTCAGATCCTATGCAAAGCGTGCAGAACTAGAAATTCAGTATGCAAGTTATCAAGAAGACAACTTCATTAAGTTACAACTACAATCTACAATCCATTAACACAGAGTTTAAATTACACAATATTAAGTTAATGTGATGGGCAAAATTGTAATGTCAACTGAACACAACAAAATAATGTTTGCAATTTAAAAGGTTTTATTAAATCAATAAATCAGAATTAGATCAGCACAAATCTAAGCTGATCTATGAATCTAAATAAATATGTTCCAGAATGATTCCTCATATTCCTCCTCAGACATTTAAAGGTCCCATGGCATGACATTTTCATTTTATGAGGTTTTTCAACATTAATATGAGTTCCCCTAGCCTGAATATTGTCCCCAAGTGGCTAGAAATTTTGATCAGTGTAAACCGAGTTCTGGTTCTCTTTCTCTGCCTTTGAGAAAATGACAGCCCAGACGAGCTGATATAGAATCTTCCTGTTATGACGTCATAACAGGAACGGTTACCTCCCTTTCCTCCGCCCAGAGAATTTGGCACGCCCATGCGAGCACCATATTTGTTTGTCCTCGAGAGATCATGGCTTGTGAACGAGTGAATGCTGGCAGTTTCTCATTGTTTGGATGTACAAATGAAAACAGAAGTCTTTTTTTAGTTCCTTCTGATCTGTGATCAGGGATTTCTGATGTGTAGCTAATTATTCAAGTTCACACAGAACTTTATTATTCGTGCTGCGGCTTCTCTCTCTCCCGACAGAACAGTGTTTTCTTTCTTGTGAGTCAGTGTTTTTGTACGTCCTCGTCGCGTCTATCTGTTTTAAAATGTACATACAGTCGTGAGTTTCTGCTCAACATCGGCAGAGCCACATCTCTAAACATCACGCACGGCGAGGCTCGGGCTGCACTGACCGGTTGGCCTTCAACATCACCGACTCCCAGTACTGCATCTGGCCCACAGCGGAGGCACCAAACGCGGCGCGAGATTAAGCAGAAGGAGGGTAAGCGTGAGGGTCTCCGGGCTAGGCTAGCCAGCTATCCACACAATAAAGTGGATTACATTTGATTACTGCCCTGTTGTGTCTTTGTTTGCTCTGTGTACTCAATGTGCGTCACTGACACTTTTCATATGATAGGAAAATATCTAAAAATAATGCAATAATCAACACTTACTCGTAACTCGTTCATCTCCTGTAATGGTACATTACATGTGTTACAAAGTTGGTAGAATAAGGAGGAAGACGGCTCGACGTGACTGGGACTCGTGTTTATTCAGAACTCTCAGATACAAACACAATAATCTCGCGCTGACAGCGCTCTCACAACTAGTTACAATATATAACTTTGTTAGCAATCGCTCCGTCTCTGGTCCATTGATGTCCAGTTCGCGAACGAATTGTTCTTTTGAACCGGTTCTTTTTAGTGAACCGGACGAAACAGTTCACCAAATCGGACTGAATTGTTCTAAACGGTTCGCATCTCGAGTCAGCGCTGATCCATCATTTACTAAAGTTACTAACTTTCTGACATGAGTGACAGTCCCTCCGACTAGAAATAAACGAATAACCTGAAGTATATGCTAGTAACTACAACATTTCACTGTACTGAGACGTGCTGAGAGAACTGATGAGAAGTGACATCCGTCTCTCTGGCAGGCTTGTGCCTCGTAGACCTCATTAAACCACGCCCCCTCCGCTCATTTCAAATGCAAAGATGTCAGCCAATCACAACAGTGGGCGTTTTTACTGAAGTCTCACAGCAGACACGCCCCTTGAAACAGGGCATTCAGCCAGAGGGCAAACATCAGTATAGAAAAAATGCCTTTTATTTCTAAATTATGACATTTTATGATGTAAAAATCATACTAACAATATAAGTACTCCTCAGAATACATAATAAAATAAAATAAAAAATCCATGGCATGGGACCTTTAATAATGAAGAATCGCTGACTTATTTAGGTAATTTTTTAAAAACATAAAGTTGTAAGACGTTCTCATTATGTAGATCTAAAATATGTGTAGTTATGATAGTCAGTTCACGTTAACAGATTTCAGGTTTAATTTCAAAACCCTCATCTCTTGTAAGTTTTAAATAACTGCTCTTGGGAATGTAGGATTTATTTGGTCAACACCTACTGTAGCACCCACTTGTTGACAAAGCAGAAACCAGTTTGACTGTCACTGGAGGAAGGAAGTGGTTGCAACGAGAATTTTGTGTTCTGCAAAATTATTCAAATGGCACAACATAAGTTGTGTTTTGTGTTTCTTGCACATCAGTTATTTTACATCGATCATTAGTTGCTTCCACTCATGCTTGCACAATAGCCCCTTTCACACAGCAATGTTGTCTGTGCTGTTTCTTCATCCGCCCGCATGAGGAGATTGAAGCACTTTAGTTTCACTATCTGTTCAATTAGACAACATTTTTGACGTCTGGGTAACAGGCATAAAGGGGATGGTCAAACAGAACAATGCGCATAATAGTATCCAACTGCAGAGCCATGAATGGAAAAGAAGGCTGGGTCTCAAGTGCGACACGGTAAAAAAGCTGTGAGACGTGGCGCAAGAGTTAAAGATGACCATCTAGCGCATATTTAGATAGACAAACTTAAAAAGCTTATAGTAAACAGTGCAGAGTAATCATGTCATGAACTTTGGGGCAGGCACAAAATTATTTCTTGGTCAATATTTAAGAGTATCTCTTAAAGATCACTGTCCCTTTAAGAGCGCATGTCGTGAGTGGCTGGCACATGTAATTGAAGCAGAGCTTTGTGCATCCTGGTGAATCCCTAGATGTGAGTGTAAAGTCTATAGTTCTATTGTATTTCATATTAAACTGTTGGAGGGAACAGGGAATGTGGAGTCCAGACAGGATGTAATAGTTTGGCAGCGTGTTTGGTGATGTGAAGTATTTTGGCATCAATGCTCTCTAAACATTTTCCAGATGGAAGAAGTGTGAACAAGCTGTGTGATGGATGATAGCAACAAAACTGGCCCCACTGAACTGGGCCATTTGGACACCCTTTGTAGGGTTCGAGGTTATTGAAACAGTCTTGGTTACCTCTTTTTCGTGAGAGTTGCGCTACCATTCAAAAGTTTGGGGTCAGTAAAACATTTATAATGCTACAAAATATTTCTACTTAAAAAAACACTGTTATTTTAATCCTTATCCTATATAATTAAGCACCAAACGAATGATTAGGATCATGTGACACTGAAGACTGGAGTAATGGAAAATTCAGCTTTGCCATCACAGGAATAAATTACATTTTAAAATATATTCAAAAAGAAAACAAATATTTGAAATTGTATTATTTCATATTACAGTATTTTTTAAAGGTCCCGTTCTTCGTGTTTTTTTGAAGCTTTGATTGTGTTTACAGTGTGCAATATAACATGTGTTCATGTTTCGCGTGTAAAAAAACACAGTATTTTTCACACAATGTACTTATCTGTGTACCGCTGTTTCCACTGTCCTAAAAACGGCTGGTGATTTCCTTGTGCTATGAAGTCCCTCCTTCAGAAATACGTAACGAGTTCTGATTGTGCCAGCGCTTACCGTGTTGTAATTCGACCGCAGCTTAGCGCACGTGCCAGCAGTTCCTGTGTTGTGATTCGACAGCAGCTTAGCGCATGTTGGAAAGGTCACGCCTCTTAACGGGGAGATGTATGCGTTCAATAATCTCTACAGCGTCCCTGGGAAAGCCAAACAAAGGTGATTTGACTCCTGGATGAAAATAACAGCGTCTCGATGACATGGCGATAAACACACTCAACGCAACAGTTCCTTTTCTCCACGCGACCGTCCGCTTCTCCACGTGGGACAGCAACAAGACCGCGCCCCCTTTTTCGCGTTTCTTTGTGGGCGGAGGTTAGTCTGTTCTACTGCTCTACTGACGTAATTAAAGAAGGAAGTACCAGGATGTAGTCCAAGCCAGCCGTTCGCTGTAGGCTTTGAAAGGGAACTTCTGTTAAATAAAATATCTCGCTTGGCATTGAACTTTGAGCTTTATAATTTTACAGGTATTATTTATGCTCTAACAGCAACATTACACACTAACTAAAGTTTGAACAATGGGATCATGCGGAATGGGACCTTTAACAAATAAATGCTGTCTTGGTGAACATAAGAGACTTTTTCCGGAAACATTTCCGATCCCAAACATTTGAACTGTAGTGTGAAACTAGATTTTGCAATTGTGTCAATGAAATAACATTTCCATCATTCCCCCGCATCACAACATAAATAAAATCTTTAAAAAAAAACGTATTTATTACTATCAAGCCATTAAATGTGACTAATATCAAACATTTGCCTTTGACTGATGGGCAACCGTGATAAATTGGCCATTTGCTGTCACATCTGAGGGCTCAAATCACTGTTCTCGACTGCTCTGTTCTTTTTTTTATCCTCTTTGGCTAGAAAACCCTCTCAGATGGCATGATCAGAACATATGTCGGATGTAGAGAAAAATATCATATTTCACAGTTCTGTATGGCTGCCAATCATTTTCCTTGTTGACTTCATTGTTTACTTCATATCTGCTTCTTTGCGCAGTGTACATTCAGGCCGACACAAAAACACAAACCCCTCATTTCCCGGAAAGGCTTTCCCAGAATGCTTCGCTATGTTGAATGCACGTGCGGTGCTGTGAGCCATGAGCGTATGAAGTGTCAATGACTGTATAGAGTGGCAGCTTGTTTAAAGAGCGGCACAGGTGCAGTGGAAATGTCCCCAGTGTCGGGCTGTGACCCCTGCGTCTCCCCAAAAAGCTATTTCGCATTACAGCGATAGCACTGTAACCAGAAGATCGAAGCAGATCGCGTTCCACTGGCCTCCCTCTGCCCCCTCATTCACCTCATTCAGATTGTTGATCCTGCGTGACTGTGTGCGAGTCTGCATGTAAATGTGAAGATCGCAGGTATATATATTCCAGCAGGGTGATTTATGTGTTTGTCTGGTTTGTCCTGCCCTCACCACCTCCCTGTTTTCCCTCACAACTATGTGTTTGTCTTTCTGCGATAGTGCGACATGTGTCTGTTAAGTTGGCAACATAACTATGTGCTGTGACATTTATGATAGTGCCACACCTTGAGCTCCATGGAGACAAAGTATAGCCTTATAGTGATTAAAGCAAACGCAAACACAAACACGTATAGAAACGCATGGAGTACTTATTCATTTTGAGTAACTCATCCTCCTGTTGTTTGAGTTAACAGCCATCCAACCTCTGCTACTATATATGTACACTAATCAGTGTCAGTAGTTTTGGACTGAAGGACTGTGGCATTAAAGGGAATCGAGTCACGATTAGGACTTTGGGATACTAACATACTGCTGTTACCTGCACTGCAGTATATAGTATGTGTTGTGTGCACAGTATGAATTTTTTGTTTGTTTGCATGAAATACAGAAAAGAGCAGAGTAGTGTACAACAGAGCTTACATGTGGAATAATGTATCCCACAATGCAGTGTGCTTTACTTAGCCATGCATTTCTAATGTGATGGATAAAGGAAATAATGTCTTTGATTTATTATTCAGACTGTGAAAAGTTTTTATATTTTTATAAACATTCTGTAAGTATTACTCACCCTCATGTTGTTCCAAACGTCCCAACGAAAAAGATACTTCCAAACCAGGTATATAAAAAAATGCAAGCATCTGCGCATGGCACAACATATGAAAAAAGTTCAAAAAGGCATAAAGAAATAACGGACGATGTAATTAATGAAAACATATGGTGCCCGCAAATATTGCCAATAAAGCTGGCTTCCAAAAAAAAAAAATATTGTTTCAAAATGTTTCAATCGATTATAGATTTTGTTGGTACGGTTATAGTCTGAGAAATAATCACGTTAATATGCATTCATTAATTTCGCAACAAAGCATAAAATCGCATGAACACACTTTAGATTTGAAAGTGTTATTTTTTGCTACCTTTTGAACCAGAAATAAGTAACCAAATAATACAGCGCAAAATATTAATGAAGACAAAAGTCCATCTCTCCCTTTGGAATTAAGGAAATGTGACCTCTGCTCTGTAAACATCCATGTCAGTATGAGGGGAATAAACGGAACTGTTACTGTCACCAACTGTCCATACGTATTCATTTTAATAATCTTTTTAATAATTCATATCATTTTACATGTGGCCTGAGAAAGTCATGTCTATTATTTTGGTTTGTTTGTTTGCGTCGCTGATAAATGCAAACAGTTCCTCCGCGCTTTGGCTGGCGCTGAGCCAGAGACGACACGCTCAGTGCTTTTCATTTATCACGATTCATTTATCACTATTCAACCACACCATGTTTATTTGAGGTTTCAGAGATTTAACTAGACATTTAAATGAATTACTAGCCTATAAAAAAAGACATGTACAGTTTGTTAAATTTAAATTCCATACACTGATATCTATGGAAGCTGCAGCAATGATAATCCTTTCAATTATAATTTAAATAAATGTTTTATTCATATCAGATACACATTGTGCATGAAACAATAAAGTTTTTCCTTCTCCCATGTTCACTGGCCACTTCAATGTATTTCGGGGAAAACTGATGAATTTATGTGATGTAAACAGATCCTCTGAATTGCTACTTTTTAAACTTTACAAACAAACCTAATCACTAAAATATATTCGACTTTCCAGATCTTTCAAATGAGAGAGAGAGAGAGAAAGAGAGAGAGAGGACATTTTAGGAGAACGTTTGATTGTTACCACAGTTCGCTCAGCTGTAAAGCAGTGTACACAATATAATATGATATAAAAACAGCTTTATTGTAGCACTATACTTGTCTGAAAAAGTAGCTTGTTATAAGACGCTCAAAGTGAAGTGGTGTCCCCTTGTGTAAACGTGTTGGTTTGTGTAGCATCAAGTTCTCTGCAGAGAACTGCTATGATATTTTATTTTTATTGGTACAGTATCTTTCTCTTTAATGCTGTAAACACCAAAGCGAACCAGTTAGTGTGAACTTTCACCACCAAGATTATCTCCACTTTCAAATGAAAGATGAAAAACATTATGGCACTTTTGAACTTAAGAAGGAACAATCTTTATTATTCAGTAAAACTGATAAAGCGTTGACATCAGCTATGTATCCATGAAGTTATGGTTTATGTTGAGTATTATAGAGAAGTGATAGCGTTCAGCTGGTAATGTGATCTCAACGTGTTTGTTCCTTGAGGCGACCGACAGGCTCCATGTAAAATAAAACATCATTGAGTCTTCATCTCATGAGCATTTGTCAACTCTTTTTCATTTCTTGGTGTAAAATAAGGAAAGATTTCTCCCTTTAAAACTGCTGTTTGTCACCTATGCTTTTATAGTTTATTTAGTTGTATTTAGTGTAAATTGATCTGCCTAAGCTTAACCACCGAAATTGTCTTTGCCCCTGGGAAATTATATGGCCCTTTAAATGGCCTCAGCTAGTTTTTTTTCTTTTTATGAAGAAAAATATGCTTGTGTTTCTCTGGGGTTTGTAGGAGTGCAACAATATATAATAGGTGGTGGAACATGTTGGCTCTGAATCTGATGTTTGGCTCTGAATCCTGGGTGTGTAACCCAGGGTTTGTTGTTGTTGTTTTGGCCTGACCACATGCTCACAGTACCTCTCAGGAACTGTTGGGACATTGCCAGAGGACCCAAATCCATGAATCTGTCTAGAATGTTTTGAGCAAGAAACAATACATTGGATTACATTTATATGTTTCCCCCCCATGCAATCCATTTCTTCCCCATGAACTGACAACCCTGTTAAACCCCATCTAACCCCTAAATCTAATGCTTAGCCGACTGGTGCCATGGACTTCATGGACCTAATGCCTGTGTTTTGTGGACTCAGAGGGGATCAGGGGCTGTTGTAAGCACAAATTCAAACATTGGATTTGTATTGCATTACTGCCAACAATCTGATTTGTCCTTTGCATCCTTAGCAAACAGAAACTCAATGGCAGATTTACTTTAGGGTTAGTAGGCACTCAGATCAAGGTAAGGTAAGCGCGTGTTCCTTTATATTGTGAAAACATGTGAGAGGCTTTTACAATATTTATTCAAACTTAACATGATCCGACTCAGACACTTAATGCAGCTCTGTGCATTTTGCTTTGTAACCCCGTAACCTGATGGAAAATAAGGCTATGCTGTATGTGAGAGATAACAAATATGTCCTCATTCCTGCTCCAAAGTCTCTCTTATGGTAATTATTATGAAACCTTATTGTAAAGTGTTACCAAATTGCAAAACTAAATGCATTATTACTGTTTTTATTCTGCTTTCAAAAAACACACAAGGTTATTCATTATTTTATTGTATTATTTTATATTGACAGTCATAGTTTTAACCCCGGGCTTACTCTGCTCCGATTGGTCAGATGGCTCAATCTGTTGTGATTGGTCTACCGCTTACAGCTCATGTTTCGGAAGCTGAACACCCTTTACCAAAACTTTAGCTCAGGGGCTTCCTAAAGCTCAGCGATTGTACACACTGTAAAGACAGTAACGATGGCATCTATTTTACAATATCAATCCGACCAGGGGGGGAAATTAGCACCCACCACCAGCCAATGGCGGGTACTTTTTCAAAGTGGCGGGTGACTTTGCCTTCTATACCAGCCACAGTGGCGGGTGGATTGAATTGAAAAACATATTTTTATTGGTTAGGGGGAGAGTAGGGACGAAAGTACCATTTTTCAGAAAAACATAATTTTAAAAGATAATGTTTTAAACCAAGATATATTTTTGCTGTGGTCAATAACTCACAAGTGTGGTCTATCAATAGCAGGTGGTATTTTGTACAAATGTAGAACGACTACAGGAGAATGTATTTTGTTTCATATTCATGTTTAAATATTATAATGCTATTTTTAAATTTCATCTAGGCTATATTGATAATTAAAATGACAAAAATGCGTAATATAGGTCAGAAATGATTTTGATGCTTACGTTTTTTTTGTAGAAAGCCTTTCTTTAAAGTGAACTCCGTTTTGTATAAATTGTATCTTAATTTTAATCGATGTTTCATATACCGGATTTATTAAAAAAGAAGCAAATAGACTATAGCAGACAATAATCATGACATGAAGGCGCGGGAGCGATCACTTGCGTTGCGCATGAACTGGAGCGTGTCTCATTAATAATCCAAAACTCAGCGTATAGGCTACTTCTCACAGACATGAGAAATATGTGTATAGAAAGCTTGAAATGTCCTCTTTTAAACGCTTATGAAACAATATGAAACTAAAAGAAAGCAAAGCGCACTGTTCACGTGAGCAGCTCATGACTGGCGGTTCGCGAGCTCCATCACTGCGTGTGCTGTGAGTTTAACCTGCATTAGACTAATCCTGACTCCTGAGTATTTCATTTAAGTTGCATACATTTTGCTCTGATGTCAAATTTGTAGCCATTTTGCACTTTGACAGCCAGTTTGAGATATAGGCTATAGGCTATTTGAGTACTGTGTGTGTGATAGTTTACAAAATCAAATGATTCTGACAGTTTTTGCCATCGAAATGACTTGGAAAAAAAGTGTCACAATCAACCCTAAATTCACCCCATACTATGCTAGTGCACTTTCTTTTATAAATTTGAGTTCTGGAAAAAGTGGCTGGTAAAAAATATAAGTGACTGGTAAAATTAGGCATCCACCAGCCACTGTGGCTTAATTTCCCACCCTGAATCCGACCACGAGTTCGATGATAAAACATCGGAAGAACTTATTCAACCAAAAAACCTCCATCGCAAGGACGACTTGAGCAGGACGTTTTTCAGTGATACACTACTTATTTTGACGTACATTATGAGATGCAACTGTAATACCTCACCATCAGCAATAACAAGAGCATGTCCAGTAACAACCAATGTGTATATTTCTAATTTATTGCACTGCACATAACGGTGCATAATTATGTTAGCCCAGCACTAATGTGAATGACTGATGTAACATTAAAGTTTGTAAAACAAATCTTGCTCCAACCTTTATATTTAGTTAGTAAGAAACACAGTTTTAGGTAATAGTGGCCCACAGCTGATGAGCAGACGGCAGTAAGACGGCAATAACGTGAGTTAGCCAGAAACGTACACAATATAAAACACAAAACGACGTATTTTGAACACCCGGTAGAAAATATATACATCAATAATTATTCATACTTACAGGCTGTGATTCTGGGGAGCAAGCTGGTCCAAGTAAACTGACCAAGTACTGACTAGGGGTGCACCGATCCGATATTAGGATCGGATATCGGCCGCGATACTGACAAAATAGCTGGATCGGGGATCGGAAAAATGAACAGATCCACAAGCCGATCCAGGTGTTTTTTTTTCCGTCGCAGCAGAACCTACATCATTCGTCAGCTTCACGTGTGTCGCATGCTAGAAGAGACTCGGCTGTGTGGAGGAGATATTTCACGCTTGCCACGCCAACTAGTTCGTCGCTGTTTCGAGGGTATTACTGCAAAGTCAGGGTCTTTCCTGCATTGACATTTTTTTGACGGCCAAAGCCTAATTTGATGAGTTATTGTGATTTACGAGTGATGTAGAACAGATGCTGCGCTGACTGAGTGACAGAGAGACCGATCTGAGAGCTCCTCCCCCGCGCGCGCTCTCTGGGTCTTCAAAATAATCAGTGTTCGCTCTCATATTTCACATATTAATCCAAATCAAAAGCTCGGAAGACCGAAACCATGTTGCACGTGACACATTCGGACAATTTTGTCCTTGAATTATCACTGGGTGTGAATTGCGCTCAAAAAACATTGACTCTTCTCTGACCAGCTGACATAAAGCATACTTTCAATAAGCGGGAGACAAATTATATCCAGTTATGAAGTGTTTTCTGTGTGTTGACATCTTTCGCGATGTTCTAACAGACGGGATTCGCACACAACGCGTCTGCTAATGTCCGATTCGTGACCTAATGACTCATTTGAACAGAATCATTTTAACGACTGGCCAGAACAACTGATCTGTCCAACACTGAACTCATGAACTCAGTTTATTAATTTACTCAGAACGCAACTGAAATGAGAACACAAGTGTGCTTACCCATTTTAGCAAGAGTGGGTAGTAAGAATTATTTTTAATTATCAACAGTATTTCATCTTATTTCTGTTGACAATGTGTAGTAAAATAAATAGGCCTAGCCTACAATCATTTAATCTGGAGTGAGGTGAAACCAGAACAAAGTTGTTATTAGCTATCTGAAAATTTTTATTAAATTGCATATGGTAGAAAATTAGACTATTTGTTAATTTGTAATGCTACTTTTTAATATTGATATGATTATATACCAAAACAATTATCTGTAGTGTAAAAAATGTTTGGTAACTGTCAGATTACTATTGTATGTTTGACCAATACACTGTTTTTTGTTTCCACTGCTACATTTTATTTATTTAAAGAAGTTAGATTACATTCTATTTTAGATTTGAATGCACAATTGTTTTTTAAATAAATAAGAATTCAACACCTTACATACATCTGTTATTTTGTCTTAGTTATGTTTAGTTAGTAAAGTCTGGTGCCTTTAGTCTCTTCAAGGAAGGTATAAGGTGGAAGATATACAGTTTATTATTAATTCAACAATATATCGGATCGGTATCGGGTATCGACAGATACACAAAGCCCAGGCATCGGTATCGGTATCGGGACTGAAAAAGTCGGATCGGTGCACCCCTAGTACTGACCTATCTTTCAAGAGCAAGCGTTTTGCGAATCCCGCGTTGAACTCAGAGGTTTGAGAAGCAGTCGTCAGTAAAATAACATTTGAGGGCTGGTTAGGTTGTTCGCAGATGCTGGGCCAAATGTCTTTTCTAGGGGCATAGAAGAACCATAACAGTAGGATTCGAATGAAAAATGAGTTGATTCTTTCTTTTGGGAGACAATAACTTTTATTTATCGTGCACTTTCGACTTTACGACTTTGCAGAACGTTTACATTCACAAACTACTATATTACACACTGCATGAAATGGGATATTCAAAAAAACATAATAGAGCGTGCTTTAGAGTGTGCAATGGGTCTCAAGGGGCTTTCTTATATTGTGTGACTGAAGGCCATGAGGTGTTTCACAGTGAATGCATACTGCCGTTGTCAGTCTCTCATTCTGTCACCTCTTGTCAGCTCGGCTCTGCACTAGCAAGTTAATTAATCACAATGTCAGGGATAAATCGAATTCTTCATCCTGCTCATCACATTGCCTCCTTGTGAATGTTACATGCTGCTCTGACTCAAGTGTTCCAGTGCTTACAGTCACTGTGGAGACACACACAATTGCAATCGACAACAAAATAAACAGGAGCACATGGAGTGGATAGAGCACACATTTGATTCATTTGTTTTCAACCCTCTTGACCTCAGCTGTCAGTAACTGACATAGTCATTCTGCAACATCAATACTCAGAATAGGAGGACAGTTACCACGGTAACACGATTATTTGATGGTTTAAGAAGGCTGTTTGACTTCATTTGTAAGGCTTTTAAGAGGCATTCAGACTGCTTTTGTTTGAATAACGTCTTAAACACTGTGGCCAATTACCTTTAGATTTGAAGCACTTAGAAAATGCTTTTTTCTAATGCAACTTAATATAAGTGCCTTATTTTTACATGTAGCACAAGACTGGCATGCTAAACCGATGGTTGTCATCATGTTTGTGCTTCATCTCCTGGTATAAATAAAGTAAAAGCTGAAGACTTTCTGATTTTCAGCAGATCAGATTCAAAGATTCTGTCTTGCCATTGCATAACATACAGTGTTTGTCTAATGCAATATCCTATAACTGAGGATGATGGTGGTTACATGGCACAATACATGGCTCAGTTTTAGGGAATTCCCACAACCACTTTCTGGAACTGACTTCTTTCATTCATTGTATGGCTTCAGTTGACCAGTCCAGGAGTGTCTCAACGAATGTCTGAAGCAGTTTGATCTCATTTAGTCTGCTTTTGTAAATCTAGTAGAACCAAAATCTAATAGAAACCTCAACTGATGTGTGAGTTGATGAATGTTTATGTGAATAAAAGCCTAAATTTAAAGGAACACGCTGACTTTTTGAGACTTTATCTTATTCACCGTATCCTCCAGAGTTAGATAAGTCCATACTAGGTGTGTGACGGGACACTTATCTCACGAGACGACACACGAGATTGGGTTCACGAGAACGAGACGAGACAAGATTTTTATATAGTATTTTTAAGAAATCCTCAATGATGAAATGCATGACTAGAAAAATTGTTTGCAGGTGCATTTGAAATGTTTTAACTCATCATCTTGTAATGAATGTCATTTCAGTTCTACTTTCTGAGTATGAATTATCATATACAGTAAAATACAACAATACTCAACTGACTGGCTTCTCTCCTGTATGACTGTCTCTTCTGACTTTTCAGAACTTCACATGAGCTTCTTTTGACCTCCTAACTGAACTCCTTCCCACAAACTGATCATAGATATTAAAGGGTTAGTTCACCCAAAAATGAAAATTCTGTCATTAATTACTCACCCTCATGTCGTTGGACACCCGTAAGACCTCCGTTCATATTCGGAACACAAATGAAGATATTTTAGTTGAAAGCTGATGGCTGAGAAAGGCTTCACACAGGCCTCCATTGGCATTCAGTACATTGACACTTCCAAGATCCATGAAAGGCACTTAAAACGTCGTTACAAAGTCTATCTCACCACAGTGGCTCTACAATAATCATACAATGCGACGACAATAGTTTTTGTGCGCAAAAAAAAATCAAAATAACACCTTTATCCAACTTGTTCTTGTCTTCCGTGTGCGCCTCCACGACGCATGCGCGAGAATATGACGTAGCGCCGGTGTTCGGGAATCGATGAAATACACACTTAAGCTCCATTTTGAGCACTACGCCGAGACCTAAAGCACGATCAATGTAGAATCCAACAGCTTAGACACGCGCGTCTTCCTCTGCTCGTAAACAAATCGCTTCTGGGTCATATGTCCGAACGCCGGATCTGCGTCATATTCTCGCGCATGCGTCGTGGAGGCGCACACGGAAGTCAAGAACAAGTTGGATAAAGGTGTTATTTTGATTTTTTTTTGCGCACAAAAACTATTGTCGTCGCATTGTATGATTATTGTAGAGCCACTGTGGTGAGATAGACTTTGTAACGACGTTTTAAGTGCCTTTCATGGATCTTGGAAGTGTCAATGTACTGAATGCCAATGGAGGCCTGTGTGAAGCCTTTCTCAGCCATCAGCTTTCAACTAAAATATCTTCATTTGTGTTCCGAATATGAACGGAGGTCTTACGGGTGTCCAACGACATGAGGGTGAGTAATTAATGACAGAATTTTCATTTTTGGGTGAACTAACCCTTTAAGTGCAAATAATAACCATAATACCATAATCAAAGTACTCAATATTCAAAGTGCAAATAGAGACCACATTTTTCTTCAAGCACGACACAGAGCTAAGAGATGGTTACAACGAGATAGCTTATATATTGGGAGATATTCGCTTGCCTCAGATGGCAACGGCCAGCTCGTCCATACTTTACGCTTCAAAACTCTCTTCAGAATCCTATGGGTGACGTCACGGACACTACGTCCATATTTTTTTACAGTCTATGGTCCATACACACCATTCTCATCTCCGTGCGTGCCATAACTCTGTCTGACGCACCCACCGCTATCCTAGCTTAGCACAAAGACTGGAGGTAAACGGCTCCAGCTAGCCTACTGCTCAATAAGTGACAAAATAACACCAACATTGTATATGACATTCTTCTTTCAGACGAATACAATCGGAGTTACATTAAAAAATGTCCTGGCTCTTCCAAGCTTTATAATGGCAGTGAAAGTCCATAAAAGTGCAACTATCCATCATAAAAGTGTCCTGGCTCTGGGGGGTTAATAAAGGCATTCTGATGAAGCACAGCGATGTGTTCGTGTAAGAAAAAAAATCCATATTTAAAACTTTACAAACTGTAATCTCTAACTTCCGCTAACTGTCGTACGCGCATTCACGAAGGACTTCCAGAGTATGACGTCGGACGCTCCGGTGAGAATATGTTAGTTCTCGCGAGAACCACGTTTTGTTTTGCTCTCTCCTCTGCGTTCGTCACCAGAATTTATGCTACGCCTGGATGAAGCTAGATATTTTACTTTATAACGTTTTTAAATATGGATATTTTTCTTACAAAACCCCATTGATTCGCTTCAGAAGGCCTTTATTAACCCCCCGGAGACGGGTATGTTAATGAGGGATGGATGCACTTTTTTGAGCTTCAAACTCAATGGCCCCCGTCACTGCCATTATAAAGCTTGGAAACATCAGGATATTTATTCATATAACTCTGAAGTCTATAGTTCATCAGAAAGAAGAAAGTCATACACCTATAGGATGGCTCGAGGGTGAGTTAAATCATGGTGCAATTTTCATTTTAAAGGTGCGGTATGTAGAATTGACAAATGGGTACTGCAGTCCAAATTCAAAATATTAGAGATCGTTGTTTCCCCCGCCCCCTCCTCCTCAGACTCGACAGCTGGGTTGACAGCTTGAGGACACGCATCTTGAGCAAGCGCAATTGACAATGAAAGCCGCACTGTAAGTTGATGAGTTAATTTATCCGTGTTTTAATATGCTGAGGCTTTTTAGGTCAGGTAGAATCTGTTTGTTCGCTGGCTTCCATGGCAGGAATACGCTGTGTTTTCTGCCAACTGGCAACCTGTGGTGTCGAAATACTATTGGGTAAACCGGCAGTGTGCAGTATTACACAAACCAAAACAATGGGAGTTTATGGTATTTTTATGCTTTAGTATAATGAAAAACTTACATACAGCACCTTTAAAGTGAACTACTGCTTTAATAGCAGAAGTTTTGTTCAGATGTTCAGAGTTTCAATTCGATTCTGTCATATTCCATCATCTCTAGTGCAATACTCATCCCTCGTTTGTCCTTGGCTTTTGAGCGGGAGAGACCCAGTGTCCCAATCAATATTTTTGAATGAGCCATTTATGGTTAAGTGCTTTAAAACAGCCACAGAATTAAGTAGAGTGTTAAACATTCTCTTAAATTGTGTTTGACAAATCTGCCATTTCGCTTGACATGGTTTTAGCTGGTCGACTACTGTAGCTAGACAATCTGCTCAGACACGCATTTCCTGACTAATACCCATGGTATTATATTGAAAGAAACAGACTCTGCACTCAAGGTACTTTTTCTAAAAACACGTTGCTGGCTTGCTGTTTCTCCTAGGTTTATTTCCCCATTGAAAATAAATGGAAAGCAGAGCTAGCAGTCCACTTCACCATGAAGGGAATGAGAGAGGTCAAATTTATTTAGCAAATCTAGTCACTTCCTTGGCATCCCAAGAGTCCTCTTCTGCCAAAATGTGTTTTAGCCATATGGACTGTGGGCATGAGCTGTATACAAATGGATGTCCTCTGTCTGTACTTGAATGAGTTCAGAAAGCAATGGAATGAAGCTGCTTTCTACTTAAATTGTTTCAGATTTTTTCAAATAGCCATTTAGTTAATAAATTAGTAAATTGAACAGTTAAAACTGATACAGTTTTATTTGAGTTGTTTATGGATGTTCTGCAGATGTTCAAGGCTCTATGGTTGCAACAATCCGATTTAAAGAATATATTTCCTGAGGGAAGGTTATGTATGTGTCTCTGGCCAAGGCTGCTGCAATGCCTGTTTAAACACACAAACACACACACACACACACACACACACACACACACACACACACACACGCACACACACACGCACACACGCACGCACGCACACACACACACACACACACACACACACACACACACACACACACACACACACACACACACACAGAGATTGTTCCACATCAGATTGTTCCATTAGAGTGACAATAGAAGCTATTGAACAGAACTATTGAATTAGAAAAGTGGAACTACAGTAGATTGCTGAATAAAATCAGTTAAAATATTTGTTCAGTATCAACCAGAAGAACAGACAAATACTGCAACAAAGAAAGCTCTCTTTATGAGAATTACAGATTGTCAAATTCCTCCATCAGATCTCAAACCTGTAATAAACATATACTTTTTTTGGTCCAGATCAAAAGAAGCAAGAGAACCGAACTACAAGTGTGAACACACCCTAAATGTCTCACCATGAATAATCCTAAATGTTTTATCAAATATTGAAATGAAAAATCTTATATGTTTGTTATAATGATGTGAGTTGTTTGTCAGTTGTTGATTTTCCATACTACTGTATGTTACAATTTGCTTCCTTTAAATACATTGATCTTGCCATGAAAATGGCCATAGTTTTGTTTGTTTTAGTTTTCATGGGCATCTAGTTTGTTTTCATTAGTCACATGTCTTCATTTGTTCTATTTTCCCGCCACAATCTGTCACCATGGACACTAACTACAATCATCACAGCTGTTTGTCATTTACCTCTGTGTATTTAAGTTCCTGCCTGTTTTCAGTCCGTGGTCTTGTATTGTCTATGTTAAGTGTGTGTTTGTTGCTCAATGGTCACCATGCTGTTGGATTATTGGTAATAGAACTTCGTATTGATTATGTTCATCTTCCTCGTCTGTTTGCCAGAAACCATATGTGACACTGTACAGCAATTAAATCAAACAAATATCACTTTATTTTTCACTTGTTTAGAACTTCATATGGTAGATTTTGGTAATTGTCATTTGATTATTTATCATTGACGGGTCCAAGAATTGCTTGCTGAAAAAAATATTGGCTAAATGTAGTTATACTATTGTAGATTTTTGTTGGACCCTTATTTTGACCAATCAGGAGCCAGAATCTATCAAATAAAAGAGATTCAACAGGTAACTGTGTTTGTGCTCAGGGCGTGCCTCATGTCTGATCCTGTTTAGGGTACTATGTGAGTCATGACATCATACATCACACTGAATCACATTCAAGGAGCTTTAATGACTCTTAAAGGAACACACCGACTTTTTGGGACTTTAGCTTATGTACAGTATCCCCCAGAGTTAGATAAGTCCATACATACTATTCTCATCTCCGTGTGTGCCATAACTCTGTCTGAGCATACCTGCCAACTTATCAAAAAACCTTGGAGTGAGATTTTTTTAAGGGGAGATCAAAATTGGAGAATTGGAATTGGAAACAAGAATTGGAATTCATTTGGTGTTGTACCCATGTTGTACCCTGCATTCTGGTGGTTTGTGGGGAGGCCCAAAGCCGTTGATATGGGCAGCCTAATGGAGATGGATAATATTGGTTACATTCTGTGAAGCAGACATAGCTGAAGGTTCGCCACAAGGAAATTTTGGATTAAGTAGATGTGATTTCCTGCATTCTAGTGGATTTTGGGGTGATCTGCTAAAGATGTGCAATACCTGAACTTATTCTGATTCATGTTCGGCATCATGACTTGAAGAGCCTTCTAGACTTAATCTAAACATTCAACCAGTAAACTATTGTTGTGCCTAAATGACTGCCTATAGGCCTACCACAATAAAGCCTTATTCATAGACCAGTGTTTAAGGTTGATTGATATTTTGATTAGAATGGTATTAAACTAATTCTTAACTGAAACCTAGTCTATGTTGTGAATAATTGTATTCTTAAGATCACTTAATGATTTATGTTCAGCCAAAAACGACACAAGATTAGTTAGGGACATTATTCTTCATGCAAAGCCTCCCACCACATGGTCCATCAGAAACAAATAAAGTGCAATACAACTTTTTCAAGCAATAAAACAGATGAATACATTACAAAAATAACTAAAAGTGAGGCATAATCAGTATCAGATGCAGATCAGGAGCTGGGTAAATATTACAGGTTTTCAACTTTTTAATGTCATGTTAGCTAACGCGTTCTTCATGTATTGTGCTAGTTTAGCAATTAAAATGTTTGGATCGGAACACAAAAACACAACATTTGTTAGTTAATAACAGGCTTCATGGTTCTTGAATTTCAGACACAGTATTTAAGGATTGGCAATTATATGAAAACAAACATTGGTCTTATAAAGTGCTTAAATTAAACTAAATTTAAGAGTAGTTAAAGGCGAATTCAGACGAATGCAAAAGAAAAAACCCTATTTATACACAACTTACACATACACGCAGTGTTGTTAATGTTAACTGTTGGATTGATAAGCTATGTGCATTCAAATAATGTAGAATAATAATGTATCTAGAATAATATATATAATCATATTTTAAATAAATGTATAATTTATCATTTTGACTCCTATTCCCTAGAAAATTGTTTAAATTCAGTTATGTGATGTTGATCATTTTATAAAGCTTTTTTTATAAAACAATTGCAAAACAGGATGATTTTTGATCATTTAAGTTTTCAAATAATAGGCTACCTATTAATGATTAGGCCTATTTAAATCTTGGTTTGAATAAATAGTCTATATTGATGTTTATTAAACACATAAGCTAATTTATTACTCATTTTATTGATTTATTTTGATGGCTGATTGGTTTATGGTTTATGATTTATTTCCAATTAACTTGTTAATGAGTTCACTACTTTCATTAAAAGCTGAGCGCTGAGTCTGTAGGGTTCTCTGATGATAATATTAATGATGTTAAAATAATGTTAAGATCTTTAACCTATATTTTTTTAGCATGCAGAATTATCTACCATTAATGATAAACTAAATCCTATAAAATCCTCTTCTTCAGTCTATTGCAGATAGGCTATAGATATTCATACATGCATGCGTATAACATACGGTTGCAGACCACAGGCAACATTTTGAACGTTCACAAAATGCGTTCACGACCGGCTTTGACCGTTTGAAAACGGCCCATAGAAACAGTCGCTAATGAGGCATCTACTTATACATATCTATGGACAGCAGCGCATCTGATTCGTATTTAAATGGTCTTTTTGCGGTTTAATATTCACAGACACTAGTCTATATCACAAGATGCGTTCTAGGGTTCAGTTGCGCTCATCAGTGCCATACCATCGGGGAGTTTGAAAAGAACGAACGAGTCTCTGCCCAAGATAGGATTTATTTATTTTTTTGTGTGAGAAATTGGATGTGTGGCGTGAGTGCGTGTGAAAACAGGCAAACCCGTGTGTCACACGGCGAAAGCGTGAGAGTTGGCAGCTCTGGTCTGAAGCATCCACCGCTAGCCTAGCTTAGCACAAAGACTGGAGGTAAATGGCTCCAGCTAGCCTACTGCTCAATAAGTGACAAAATTATGCCGATATTGTCCTATTTGCTGCGTTATATCATTGCGCCACTGCACCCATGGTATGCCAGCAAAGTTCCTTGATTATTACGCAGGAATGAGAGTATAGTTCCTACTAGCCATATCGGCCTAGAAAATCTCAACTTTTCATTTTCCGTCGGTCTTAGTACACGATGTAACTATACACATCACAACATAAATAGGAAAATGTTGCCGTTATTTTGTCTCTTATTGAGCAGTAGGCTAGCTGGAGCCGTTTACCTCCAGTCTTTGTGCTAAGCTAGGCTAGCGCTGGGTGCGTCAGACAGAGTTATGGCACACACGGAGATGAGAATGGTGTGTATGGACTTATCTAACTCTGGGGGATATGGTGAATAAGCTAAAGTCGGCGTGTTCCTTTAAAGCTGTGACATGCAGATGATAATGTCAGTGCAATGAATGAGAGAGACAGAACAGAGTGTAACATCCTTCACAAACGAAGTCTCTAAAATCTAAAAGTAAATTATTCCCGAGATGGAATGAACTGCTAAAATATTAAATACTGAGGTCAGCCATTATGGAATAACCCAGTTCAGCTTTCCTATAATTAGACAGAGGCAGAGTGGTTGCCTTGGAAATGAGTTATTGACCTTGCACAATGAAGCCATATCAGAGTAACACCAAAATAACACATAGGCGCTAGGGATATGCATTTATCATTTGGACTTTTCCCACTAATGAGAGCAGCTTGGCCTTAGCTCTGGGGGTGAGAGTTCAGCCATGATGATCTCATGCGCATGTGCACCACCATGTGTTGAAAGTGAGTCACAGCTGCTTTACAAATGGAGTTTGGTGCAGCCTCTAGAGGACAGGAGCAGTGAAGATGTGTCATGGAAATGATTTGATTCAAGAAATTCACAGTTTGACACTCTTTATTGCTTGAACTGTTTATTACATTATTGAAGGTGAATTATGTTTTTCTCTTAAACAGGTATAAACACGTTTGATTTAGAGGCAGCTCGGGGTATGTCATCATGACCCGTCTCATAGCAGTTGACTGATACTGACCCTGCGTATGTTGAGCAAAGCGGCGAGGGTCGGGTCCGCCTCAGTCTCGTGTGATTGGATGCTGGATGGAATCAAGGTGAATGGAACACAAAGAGCAGGAGCTTAACCTGCCAGAGGGAGATGAGACACGGTGAGTTATCCTGTGTGTGTGTGTGTGTGTGTGTGTGTGTGATTACCGTTTATAAAATACATTAGCTCTTAAAGGGATCGTTCTACCAAAAATGAACATTCTGTCATTAATAAATCATGCTGTCATTCCAAATCAGAATAACTTTCTTCTCTGGAAAATACTTTTTTTTTTTTTTTGCGAAATATCTCAGTCACAAAACTGTTTGGTCACCAACATTCTTCAAAACATCTACTTTTATGTTCCACAGTAGAAAGAAAGTTTTTTTTGGCTGAACTATCCTATTCTAACTATATAGAATAAGTGTTAGATGTTAGTTCCTAATGGAAAATATTTCAAAATATTAATACAGATTTTAATATTATTATTATTATTTTTGATAAACCCTGAGTATATTATGAAATAATGATGAGTTGACTACAAAATCCAGCATATTAACTATAATCAGATTATTTTGTACGTTTGTTTACATTTGCAAATTTATGTAATATAACTTTTAACTCAAATTGTTATGCTGAAACTTTAATAATAACAATAATAATATATATGACAAATTCTAAATTAATACAAATAATAACGATGATATTTATGATTGAGTTTTTAATGATAAAGATTATGATGATCAAATTGTCAGTTATTATCAAATACTCAATTAGAACAATTCAAAACAGAAGGGTTTTTCTCTAATTGTTACACTTACACCTTACCACATAAATGGACATGTAATATTGTTTTGAGTTGAAATTATTTTATTATGTGAGATGAAATAGGCCGCGGAGTGATAAGAGAGACATAAAACCAGATTGGCAGGCAGGTACAATGGTCAATAATAGAGTGTAGCGTCATTATGCAAACATATTTGACTGCTCAATGCTTTGACTGAACAGTCAGACTCAAGTATATAATAAATTCAAACATCAGCATCAATGCAACGTTTAAACGCATTAGAAGGAGTCATACAGCACAGGAAGCAGAAAGTATTAACCAAACCGAGTGTGATTTTAATCCAGAGTGCCTGATGAGTCGTCCGAATGTGTGAAGAGTTTTATGATTAGATCAAACGATTAGATGAGGAACAAGACAAATAGAGAGTGAGATTAGAATGCAGAAGAGAGAGAGGTACGGAAGGCAGATGGGGCCACTGTGTAGCAAGGGACAATTCAGGACACTGAATCATTACGACAGTCGGTGGATTGTCTGTGACCAGTGTGTGTTACTGAGGCAGAGTGTGTATGCGTGTGTGTGTGTGTTTGAAGCTTTTCAAGCACGTGTCTCTCACATGTGCTGCCTCATGGTCTCGCCCTCCCCCAGTCTTTCAGTTACTGCATGCACACAACCACACACACTCTCACACACAGTTTTATGGCCCTGTGGGTCAGTTGTGGGATTATTATGCAGCTAGAGAACTTTCAGACGGTTCCCTGAAAGGCAGATTTGTCCTGCACCCTGCTTTGCCTTGACCCGCCATTTAATTACGCCTCTATAATTTGATTAGCAGAAAGCACGCGCGAGTGAGCATTTAAAGGCTTATTCACTTTGAGCGTGCGCGTTGATCTCTCAGCGTCTCAACTCCTCTCTCTCCTTGAAAGCATGTGCAGGAATCAAAAAGGAGGAAGTGGAACTTTGATGTCCACCCGTGGACTTTGCTTTGATGTGTCATCGGCTCACGTGTAGCTTAAGCCACGAGACAGAAACTCTCATTTTTAACTGGTTCACCACCAAAGAAGTATAGCACGTCTGTTAATAGTGTGTGTGTGTGTATATATATATATACACACATATATATATATATAGAGAGACAGAGAGAGAGAGAGAGAGAGAGAGAGAGAGAGAGAGAGACTATTGAGGGGATGTGTGTAAATAAGCAGTGATTTTACAATAAATTAATCGTAAATCTTTTTTAATTTTTTTTAGTTTGTTTATATTTTTACAAATATTTTATATCCCAGATTTCCACTGTATATTTATATACATACATACATACAAAAAACATTTTTTTTTATTATTATTATCAAATAAATGTTTTATAAATAGTTTATAAATGAAAAATGAATAACAACAAATGATTATCATCATTATTATTATTATTCTAAAAATAAATGAAAATCTATAATAATAATAATTAATAATATTTTTATTCAGTAGCTTATAAGTTTGATTATTATTATTATAAAAATTATTAAGGACAAATATTAATTCAGAATAATGCAAAATATTAGTATCTTTAACTAGTGGTCTCAGTATTTTGAACTCCTCTGTGTACTTGACTTAATTTGCATTGAATTTATAATGTGTCCTGCTCTAACATAGTTCTGTTGATGATTTATGCATTAATATATATTAATATGCTAGAAACCCTGATGCTGAATATTAGTATTTAATATTTGGAGTGTGTGCAAATGACAACCTGTAGCAGAAACAATGAGAGAGTGAAGAGGAAGATGAGAGCCAAGGGTAAGTGATGGGGGAGAGGTGGGGCTTACAGGGCTGATGCACAGGAGCTGTGGCAGGAGGAGGAGTGCGTGTGTGTATGTGTGTGTGTGTGTGTGTGTGGAGGGAGAGAGGGATGGGATGGGGTTGGTGAGAGAAGTGTCATTCTACAAGCTCAGTCCTTGTTACTGCAGATAGATTGCTGACAACTTGGCAAGAGGAGGGAGACGGCAATCATGCACATTTTACAGCCCTATTATGTCAACAGGTTAGATTATAAATGTTCTTTTTCCATCCAACCCATTCCTTCTGTTTGTTCAGTTGTGTCTGTTGATGTACGGGCAGATTGTTAGTAGGACTTAATACTCTTCTGTCCAAAAGGGTAGAGAGAAAAGATTGCTTCAAAAGATCTTTGTATTACTGTGTGCGTGCGTGTGTATGTGTGTGTGTGTGTGTGTGTGAAACTCAAATCCTACATGACTGATGATGTTTTATAAATTGCATTTGATTGTAAGTTTTCCAATGTTTTTTAGTTATTTATGACGTTTGCAGTCATGTTGTTGGCTTTGAGTTCAGTAGATTGTCATGTTCTGGTCATATGTAATCTAACAGTCTTCATGCATTGCAGTATATCAATAATATAACACTATTGAGTCTTCATAATTATTATGTTGAGTTATATTGATATGGATACTATCGATGTCGATGTGTTCAGCTCCATACACACAAGCATTATCTCGCATGAACTGGACTGTTATCTGGTTCATGGAGGTGGGTCGGGTTCATTTGCTGTATGCTACTAGAGAGCTCCAACTGTAAACGGGGACATTTGCTGTTCAATACCAAATGAGGTACTTGCACAAAAGTGCTGCTTGTGTCTTTTATCGGGGTTTTGTAGTCATGAAGGTAGTCACATGAATTTAACGCTTAAAACCGGTTTGAGGTTTGATCTATTGCTGTTAGTTTTACATGGTGATGCAACACTATTGACAGACAAATTATGGCGGTCAGCTGAGGTGATTAATGCAGTGTGAAATTATTTTCAAACAGTGCCACCGCATGGTCACCACGTGTATTTATTTTCCCCAACCCTCATGTTGTTCTAACCCGGTGTTCTTTTTTCTGTGGAACATAAAAAAAGATATTTTGAAGAATGATGGTAACCAAACAGTTATGGTCCCCATTGACTTTCTCAAAATATCTTACTTTGTTACACAGAAGAAAGAAAGTCATACAGGTACAGGATCACTTGAAAATCACAGGCATGTGTGCTGAATAAAGTTGGAAATAATTGAGAGTGGGTCCTTAAGAGCAGGGTTGAAGACCTCTGGACTAGTCTAACATAGAAACAGTTCAACTCTAAAGGGAAGCAATGTGTTTTTGTAAGAAAAATATCCATATTTATAACTTTATAAACTATAATCAGTGGTTTCTGGTAACAGCTGTACGCGAGTCTAGTTGCGAATACGTATTGACGAACGCGGAAGCACAGAGGACAGAGCAAAACAAAACAAAAACTTGAGTTTGTCTACCTCACCTAAACTTATGCTACTTTTCTTACAAAAACACATTGCTTCCCTTTAGAAGGCCTTTTTTAACACGCTGGAGCTGTGTGGATATCTTTTATGATGGCTGTATGCACTTTTTTGGGCTTCAAAATCTAAGGTACCATTCACTCCCATTATTAAGCTTGGAAGAGCCAGGATATTTATTTTAATATAACTCTGATTGTGTTTGGCCGAAAGAAGAATGTCATATACACCTAGGATGGCTTGAGGGTGAGTAAATGATGGGATAATTTTGGGGTTAATATTAAAGGACCTATCAACCTGTGCCATCTAGAGTTTCATGACAGAACTTTGTATTGTCTCAGCCAATGGTGTAAGTTTGTTGCGGGACTGTCTGTTTGTCTGACCAATGACAGACAAGTGGAGTGTTTGGTAATTATTCTGTTTGATGATGCTATAATAGTATAATTTTTTACAGTTAGGCCTGATAATAGATAATGTAAAACGTTCAAAAGTTTGGAGTCCGTGTGTGTTTAAAAAAAAAAAGAACTTTTAAATTGAGCAATGATACATCATATTGATCATAAGTGACATATAATGATATAATGTTACAAAAGAAATGTTTCAAATAAATGCTGTTTATTCAAACTTTTTATTAATCAAAGAATCCTATAAAAAAAAAATGATTGTGGTTTCCACAGAAATATAAAGCAGCACAAATGTTTTCAACATTGATAATAATAAGGAATGTTTCTTAAGCAACAAATCAGCATATTAGAATGATTTCTGATCATGTGACACTGAAGACTGGAGTAATGGTGCAGAAAATTCAGCTTTACCATCACGAGAATAAATTACATTTAAAATATATATTCAATTAGAAAACATTTTTAGAAATTTCACAATATCACTTTGATTTTTGATCAAATAAATGCAACTTCTTGGTGAGCATTAAAATCTTAAATATTGAATGTCATTCGGACTCCAAACTTTTCAGTTGTTGTGTATATAGGAGGCTTTTTATATTTTAAATAGCTTGTGTGAAATGTCAGTCTTGTGAAACAGTAAATGAAAATCTGCTCATTTCTGATTTTACTGTATACTCATCTCTGCTTTCTCTCTCTTTTTCGTCAGGTGGCCGAATGGAGTGAAAAGAAAAAGAAAGAATAGTCAATGCTCTATGAAGAGCACGTCTGGTAAGGATTCTGGAGTCTAAACCCAAATATTTTGGGCTTATGATGCCCAAACGTACCCCCTCCTTTTTGAGCAAAGCGTATTTTGAAATCAACTTCCAAAAATAAATATTGATATCTTTGAGAGTTATGTTAAAGCATGATTATTGTAGGTAAAAAGTATTTGTCTGAAACGCATGGCAGAAATCACACCAAACATGTCTATGTTTAGTCAGTTCAGTAGAGTTGCACCATCTGCAGATCATTTTGGAATAAAAAAAAAATTCTGTTATCATCTCCTCACGCTCATGATGATTGAAATATGTATGACTTCCCAGAACACAAAAGCCGTTATTAACACACTGATGACAATCAGTGCTGTAGAAATGATCTCACAGGGTTGTAGTGTTGGTGTGTGTGTGTGTGTGTGTACTCTGCCGTAACAACCCATTCTCCTCCTCCTCTTCTAGTGAATAGCATCTCTGTTCTAGGGTATGTTCCCAGCTACCTGGAGAAAGATGAGCCATGTGTGGTGTGTGGGGACAAGGCCACCGGCTACCATTACCGCTGCATCACATGTGAGGGCTGCAAGGTGAGATTTCCAACGCATGAACTGCTTGATTCTCAATCACAGTCTGTACTTTCTCATTAATTTGCTTCCTTCTGCTCCTAGGGTTTCTTCAGGAGGACAATACAGAAGAATCTTCACCCTTCCTATTCTTGTAAATATGACAGCTGCTGCATCATTGATAAAATCACCCGCAACCAGTGCCAGCTGTGCCGCTTCAAGAAGTGCATCTCGGTGGGCATGGCCATTGACTGTGAGTGTTTTATGAGGATTTTCCATAGACATAATGATTTGTATGCTGTCCCCTAAACCTAACCCTTACAGAAAACATTCTGTGCTTTTTCCATTTTCAAAAAAAACATAATTTAGTATGATCTAGTTTCATGGGGGCTGAATTTTTGTGAAATATTTCAGGTTTTACCATGCTTGTGGGGACATTTGGTTTATAAAAATCTTTGGGAAGAGACTTCAATCTAAAACCTATAGAAAATGTTTTCAAATGCTTACACTTTGTGTATACAAAACATTAATTCAGCATAATCTGATGTTGACATTTCTGTCTTAGTAAAAATGATTAGTCTCTGAAAGACATTGTCAAAAAATAAATGTGGCCTTTGAAAAAACCTGCTATAATCTCCTTACACATAACAACATTACATAACATTGTCTGTCGTTTCCTGTTTAGTACTGAGAGTATTAAATGAGTGATTGTGCGAGTGATTCATGTCCCTGGCAGTGGTGCTGGATGATTCAAAGCGTGTGGCCAAGAGGCGTCTGATCGAGGAAAACCGGGAAAAGAGGAAGAAAGAGGAGATCGTGAAAACGCTGCACAACCGACCTGAGCCCACAGTCACGGAGTGGGAGCTCATTCGTATGGTGACGGAGGCTCATCGCCACACCAACGCCCAGGGCCCTCACTGGAAACAGAAACGCAAGTTCCTAGTAAGAGGCCTGGTTGTGTCTGTATGTCTGTGATCATGAGAAAAGCATTACATGCAAAGCCTTATTTGGTGGGTTCCTGCAGACTGCAGCATAACGATTTAACGAAGTACTACGAAATAGAGAGAGCTTTGATGATAGCTTTTTCTTCATAGAAATTACATAAAAAGGAGATAACGTTGGTCAAAACCAAGCGGCAACCTCCCGCAGTTTCTCTTGAAGCCAATACGGAAGTGCCTTAAACTGCAATTCATCGACTGGCCGCTAGGGACAGGCTCCAGAAGGGAGCAGAATCTCATTGAGCCCCATGTTAAAATGCCCAACTTTACAGCAGAATAAAGCATGTTTACAACCTGGTACAAATTGTGGTTTTGGTCTATACGGCTCATTTTGCCCTTCATGAGCCGTATATATATTGCCAATTTTCTGTTATCCGGGAGTGACGCGCGATGACGCGCTGCCAAGATGGCAACGGCTAGCTCGTCCATACTTTGCGCTTCAGAACGGCTCATCAGAATCCTATGGGTGACGTCACGGACACTACGTCCATATTTTTTTACAGTCTATGGTCAAAACCTGACATTCACAAACAAATAAACAAACGCCATCTTTATTTTTTTAGCTTAACTGCCACAGAATTGAATGGACAGGATTATGGGATATCAAAGGCAGTGAAGGATACATCTATATGCAGCCTTTAAAATTCAATCAGATGAATGTATCTCAGGAGACAGGAAGTGGAGCTAATGTCTCGGTTACGTATGGTAACCCTCGTTACCTGATGGAGACAACTAGCTATCCTTGGGAGTCCCAATCACCTCTGAGAGTATCAGAATGAAATTGGAGTGTGGAATTTGCATGTCAATCCATGTAATAATAATAATAATAATAATAATAATAAATAAATAACAAGAGTTATTTTAGTTATTCAATGTAACCACAAATTAACCATTGTTTTGCTTCCATAGTTTAACTATATGGTATTTGTGTGGTTATACAAATGCTTATCAATAGCATAATTTTCATAAGGACATGTTTGTGCTATACATTATGTGCAAAAAAAGTTACTAAGCAAATCCCTACATTAAAATTATATGAAAGGAGAAAAAAAGAAGAAGAAAAAACACTAACCCAGTGTTACCACACAAGAGGAATGTTCTGCTGCAGGAACACACACACACACACACACACACACACACACACACTCTCTCTCTCTCTCTCTCTCTCTCTCTATGGACACAGTACCTGTTACTGTCATTTCTTTATCCTGTAGAAACTTCTTACATTTATATTCAATTACACGCTGTTATCCCTTTACAGTTCCTACTCTCATAATACTTGAATTACATGTTGACTTTTAAAACTAAATTTAGCGCCTAAAGCAGGTATTTCACCGAAATGTATGTTTTTATTGTTAATTGTCTCCTTCTCTAAAGCATTCTGTCTGTTTCGTTCAGTGAATTTACACAGACTGTCAGGACCAGGATGCGCTTTCATGCAAAATGGAAATACTCGCATGAATTAGTAACATTTACAGATGATATAACTGCTGTTTCCACTCCACTATTTCTAGATGTGTCAACAAAAATGTGTTATTCAGTGCTGTAATTTGGCGCGACTGGTGGAAGCTTTGCGTACAGAGAGCAGACCCGACTAATCGATAATGAGAATCGTTATCGATGATTTTCATTATCGATTTTATCGATTAGTTGTTGCAGCCCACAATGAAACTAAACCGACATAGAACTACACAATTCACAAATTTGGTAAAAATGAAAAGTATTGTTTCTTAACATTTCTTTCACTCCAAACCTTCACTATTTGTCTTTCAGCCAGAAGACATTGGGCAGTCTCCAGCACCCACATCAGACAACGACAAAGTCGACCTGGAGGCCTTCAGTGAGTTCACCAAGATCATCACCCCAGCCATCACACGAGTTGTGGACTTTGCCAAAAAACTGCCCATGTTTTCTGAGGTCAGTGTCTGCTGTTGTAGGGTACTGTTCAAAAAATGGCTCAATTCTCCATTGGGCCTGAAAAACCCTCTGGACAGCCAATAATTATTCCATAAAAAACATGTTCATAAATAATACTGCGCTGTATTATTGCAGCAATTGTCATACAAAGACCTCTGTGAAAGAGCAATTATCTGCTCGGCTCCAGCTGTTCCCTGTACTGAACCACGACTGCTTGTGTGTTTCCTCTAGTTTCCTACCACATTTGAGTAATGGCTTCATTAAAACATTGGCTGTGATTTATAGGCTGTTGCTGTGCTTTGAATCACTTGTTTTGCTAAGGGTGATGTTTAATTGCACTAGGAATCCCAAAAGACCATATTTTTTTAAAGCCAGATTTGTCATTTTCGGAAGGCAGGACAATAAGGATTGGTTTTCTGTTTGAAAAATTCAGATTTCGCTTACCAGCCAACATTTTATCTGGCTCCAATTCAGACAAAAACAATTTTTTCCAATTAAATTGTTATAATAATTTTAATTAATTATAAATGTACATTTACACTCATGGAAATCATGGAATTTGACTTTTTAAATGTATGATTTTTATATTTATTGATTTGTTTATAATATATTTGGCAAGCAATATTAAAATATGATGTAAAATACTATTTATTCAGATATATAAATGAAAAAGTACATTTATTATAATTTAATAGGAATTCCAGTACAGCCAACAATTTAATAAACTGAAAAAATGATGGCAAAACTATGACAAACATTACTTTGTAATTGTCAATCCAATGTCAGCTATGTTGTTTTTTTCCTTATGACCCCCTAAAGTTGACGAGCACAATTCTCAATCAAATGGCGAACCATCCTTGTTTTTGAGCTCTGAAAGATATCACGTGTTCTGTAAAAGCACAAGAATCACTTTATTTTCTTCCACTGGTGTCCAGCTGCCCTGTGAAGACCAGATTATCCTGTTGAAAGGCTGCTGTATGGAGATCATGTCCTTGCGTGCGGCGGTGCGGTATGACCCAGAGAGCGAGACGCTGACCTTGAGCGGAGAAATGGCTGTCAGTCGTGAGCAGCTGAAGAATGGAGGGTTAGGAGTGGTGTCTGATGCCATCTTTGATTTGGGCAAGAGCCTGTCACAGTTCAACCTGGATGACTCGGAGGTGGCCCTGCTGCAGGCTGTACTGCTCATGAGCTCAGGTGAGATGGACAGAGAGCTTCTATAGCCATATATGGGAGCTCTGTCATCATTTACTCACCCTTGTGTCGTTTTCAAACCTGTATGACTTTTTTTTTTCTTCTGCCATGGAACACAAAAGGAGAATATTTGAATTTCAAATTTCAACAGTTGTTGTTTACTTTCCTTCCGCTGCAGCTTTCAAATCAAATATGTTGTCCTAAGGCTACGTTCCGACTGTCAGTCCAAATCCGATTTATGTGCATTTCCGATCAGATTTAGAAAGTGTGAACGGCAAAAACACATCCATTTCGAGTTACATTCATATGTAGTTTGAAATCCTATCGCATTTCTGGAAATCCGTTACAGTCTGACCTCTCTGATCTGATTTCGCATAGTTTATGTGACTTTCTCACACCACGTAAAATGTAAACGTCAGACGTTGTAATAGGAAACATAATTGCACTGTCAGTCCAAATAACCGGATTTGGACTGACAGTGTGAACATAGCCTTAAGGCCTGTACACACCGGGACGAATATCGCGCGTGCTTATCGCCAGCGTTTTTCGGCGCGTCTTGAGTGTTCACACCCAAGCGATTTTCACTGGCGATGCGCCGAGTGTACGTGCAAATTTAGTAGATAGCACTCCCGGTACACAAGGTGGTGCTGCGGCACTTTACGCTTATGACACTCGCTTGTCACACAGAAGGAGAAGAGAGACAGTATTTACGTCCTTGCCAAAACCATAGACATATTAATTCTATGGCCAAAACCATTCACACACTTTTTGCTAACTGGCAATCAGCATTAGCAGCTCATCTTCTTCTTTGTCTATTTACTACTTCTTCGTCATATCAATGTGTGCTCGACAAGACCGTTTTATGCTTGAGCACCACCAAGTCGTGTTTTACTGTCACTTCAGCAGCTCCAGGCATGTGAACAAAAGCACTGATCTCATTGGTCGGCCAGTTTTTAATGCGCCACGACAAAAAAAAAAACGAACCCGAGCCGTTTTTTTTTTTAAATGACGCTTTTACGCCTGCTGTTTTGCGTGTCGGAGTGCACACTCACATTGGCGCTCTTTGTTTAGTCACGAGGCGTTAAACGTCGGCGATAAACACACATGAAAATCGTCCCGGAGTGAACAGGCCTTCAGATGCCCATGCAAGGTTTGTGACAAGACAAACAAATCATTGATGTTTGAGCTGCAATATTAACGATGGTTTTTAGTGAATAACGACTTTAATTTTAGTTGGTTCCAAACACAAAGCTTTTGTGTATCCATATAGCACACAAGTCATATGTACTACATTTATGGTGCTTTTATGCTTCAAAAGTGTGGGATCAGTACGATACTTTTATTTAGCAAGTATACCTTGGCTTTAAAGCGACAGAAAGGACATTTATAATATTAAAAAGATTTCAAATAAATGTTGTTCTTTTGAACTTTCTGTTCATCAATGAATGAATCCTGAAAACAATGCATCATGGTTTCCACAAAAATATTAAGCAGCACACTTATTTTCAACATTGATAAGAAATGTTTCTTGAGCGTCAGATTATATTAAAATGATTTGTGAAGAATCATGTGACACTGAAGACTGGAGTAATGATGCTGAAAATTCAGGCTTTGCCATCACAGGAATAAATTACATGTATACTTAAAATATATTAAAATAGAAAAGTTTTTTTAATTGAAAAAAATGTTTCACAACATTACTAATTTTACTGTATGTTTTCTTTCATTTTGTGTCTACTGATGAATGACCGAAGAATCATGGCCAAAACAGTATTACAAATAACTTGTTTAAAACACTGTAACATCCATTCCTGCTCAAGTGAAATCTTGATGTATGACATTTTAAATATAACAGTAGTCTGTTAAACATAACCGTAGTGTTGTAGTACTCGATTGTAGTCTTGGTCTTGTCTCGGTCTCGACTGCATTTCTCCTCTGTCTTGTCTTGGTCTCGGACTTAGAGGACTCGGGATTTTATCTCAAGACCAGTCAAGACCACAACTGCAAAGATATCACTAAATTGTCGGTGCATTGTCTGATTTAACATCATTCATGTGATTTGATGTAAAACCAATAAAAAAAATCAATAACTTCTTTGTAATGCGATTTATTTTGTTACTGTGCTGCCTTGTTCAAAATCAATGCAGCGCCCAAAATTAATATAAAAGCCCACAAAATTCTGAGATTTCGTTTTTTATATATAACATAGAATATAATTAAGCAATATCGCAAGAGCAAGAGAGCCGTTTTCATGAATATAAGCGTGATTGCAAATGATATTGATTTATACAAACATTCAATAAACAAGAAGTTAATATTAAAGGACATTTTAAACTGTGTCTTTGCTAATTCGGTCTTGGTCTTGACTCGGTCTTGTCTTGGTCTCGGCACACGCTGGTCTTGGTCTCGGTTTAGGTGGTCTTGACTACAAACCTACATAACCGTAGTGAAATGATTTACCTTTTTGTGCAAAAAACACAATATAAGACTTATAAAATAGGAGTTTTGCACACCAGTTATCAGTTTCTCCTTTTGTATTCAATGGGAAAAATAACATGTGTTTTAAATCAAAGGAGAGTGAGTAAATGATGAAATCCCTTTAACTTTCCATTATCCCTTCTGTTATGACCTCCTGACAGCATCTTTAAAGACTTTAATTTTTGTTTAATATTCCATAACACAGATCGTTGTGGACTCACGTGTGTGGAAAAGATCGAGAAGTGTCAGGAGATGTACCTGTTAGCATTCGAGCACTACATCAACCATCGCAAGCACAATGTCTCTCACTTCTGGCCCAAGCTGCTGATGAAGGTGACGAACCTGCGCATGATCGGCGCCTGTCACGCCAGCCGCTTCCTGCACATGAAAGTGGAGTGTCCAACAGAACTCTTCCCTCCGCTCTTCCTAGAGGTCTTCGAGGATCAGGAGGTGTGATCGAGAGCCACAGGGGAAATTGGGGAGGGGGAAAGGGGGGGGCAAAACTGATCATGAATTTATTTTCACAAAGCATACCAGAAGCATTTGCTTTTTGCATCCTCATGCAATGCCGAATCGGGACAAGTACTTTATTTTGCACCGTCAGTCCCTCATCAGCTTTGTCTGGGATATGTTTTGGGTTGTCGGCTTCCACAGCTTTCGACCCTACACAGTCACTTGCCATTCAGATTCCTCCCACAGACGGACAAAAAGCTAGCATGCATCAACCTACCTCTCGTACCAACATACCTCCCATCCTCAGAAGGAGCTTATTATAAAAGCGTGACAAAGAAATCCACTCTTTCAATATCACAACCTGTTTCAGAAACGCTAGCTGTTGTTGTATGGACAGAGGAAACTTCTTTGAGCAACATCAAACACCTACATTTGGGCTCTACACTATTAACCTACAAAACAATGCTAATTTTCCACCGATTACAGTAGTATTTTAGCATTCATCTTCCTCTTTGCACGCATTGAATATCTCCTTTATAAACACAACTACCTGTGTGCACTCGTACACACTGTGCATACATTAATATGTTGTGTGAACTTTTCATACCTCATATACACCAGCATACAAACATACATGTAGCAACATGTCCATACATGTATGTATGCTCACTATTCTCCCTGCATCAACTCATCTTTCTTCTTAAAATGCAGTGTATACGGTTCTCAAGTACCTTCCTAGCTATCATATCCACTTGCATTGCCTATGTTACTTAAGCTGAACATTTTGTGACCTCTCGCGTCACTTTCTGCCGCGTGACCCATATAGCTGTCATGAGGTATCGGTCTGTCCTAGTGTTATCCAATTGGACTGACAGATTAATTTACACATATGCCATATGCTGTATTTGAGACACATACATCTCCTCATCATGGCCTTCAGATCGCTCGTTGTGTTCATCTTTCTCTTCAGATGGTAGTACCATAATAGTATGGTATTGTCAAAAAAAAAAAAAAACATGATAGAGCCATGGTACTTGGAAATACTCCCCCTGAAATCCATCCATCCTTCCAACATTAGGAGTACAGGGTGGAAAATTATCCCAAGATAATTGGGAAAAAGTAAATTTGTGAAAATCTGAATTTGACAGATGATTAATAAAAGTAGAAGCTAAGGGTTAGATAATAAGAGTTGTAGGGTACAACTGGGCTAAACATCAAAATAAGCACTTCCACTATCAAACTGTTTATTTAATTATTTTATATGGAAATATGATTAAAATAAATACTAAAATAATTTTAGTGTAGTATTTAAGAACTTGTGGATTATGGATGTTTCACAACTGAATCTCTATTGTTATTGGAGCAGTCTATGCGGGCCCACCTTTTAGCCATCTTGGCTTCGGAAGTTTTTTTTTTTCCCCATTCATTTTCTCCATAGGAATTTATAAAAATGATTTTGAACCAAACTAACCAGCTCCAAGATGTAACGGCATCAGTTAATAAACTTTCAAATAAACAGAATAATAGTCGGTATGAAATGAAAATTCACATCTATTTTCCAAATGCATGTTATTGATCTTTCATTTACATACGTTTCTTCTTTCTTTTTTTTACCTCCTGTATGTATAATCATGTCGTAACTCAATCTTCCAGTGACTTCTCTATGGTGATGTATCTTAGACTTATCCAATCATTAAGTCTGCTTAAACCCCACCCCTTTCTTAAAGTTGACAGTAAACTCAGATCTGACTGCATCCAATCATCAACCAATGAAAGTCCCCACCCTGCATTTTCTCCTCCGATAACCCATTTCAATCAGATGAGCATTACAATACAGAAAAAAATTCTTATTGGGGAAAAAATTCGATCTTTTACCTGCGTAAACAGCAAATTCACTAATTGCCAGTTTGCTGATAAACTGTTGGCTTAATCACCATCAACAAAACTGAAAATCATATGCAAGTATTTAGTCTCTAAATATATACCGGTGCTCAGGAAAGTGTTGTAGTTGTTTGGTTTTTTTGCTATTCAGTGTTTTGGGAGGGACTTTTAGCCCTTTTGTACCCTACATCTTTAGTGATTTTGAAAGGAGGGAACTTACAATCTCCCTAACCTCCTTGCAAGAGGAAATGAAATGAGTGTCACTTACCTCGCCATGTCTTCAAACAGACTCTACCTCACCCCTCATCCCTGCGTACATATTCATGCTTAACCCTGTACATAAACGTGCACATTTACACTAAAAAGTCACATAAACGTGATGGCAACCTCACTCATATGTGTATACTGCTTTCCCTTTCACTTGTGATGTGGGACCAAGTGTCAGTCTTGTTCCCTGTTTCTGAGGACAGTAAGAATGTGCCAGGCTGAATGAATTCCGCAGTGCTGTAACCGAGCTAACGGATTGCTCAGCAGATTATTTTGCTGTAAGGAAGCGCTGGAGAGGCAGCACAGGAAGATGGCTCCTGCGAACCTCATTCCAGTCCCTGTGTCTACAAACCTGACCCCGTTCACATGCAATCGAACATCTCACACAATAACTTTTACAAAAACTTTTGCCCAGCAAATGACACAGCCAGACCCCCAAAACGCCTCTTCAAATAGTTTAACCAGCTTTATTTTTTTTCTGGTTCAAATGCATAGCAGGGTTTCAGTGTCCTTTTTGACCAATACCGTGTCAGTATGGATCCAGGAAGTGACACATGAGGGACAAAAAGGCAGAAAGGACATCCTCACTGTGACAAGCTAAACTCAGGCACGGAACTCCCATGAGGCCCCAGGCCATGCACCTGACTCAGGCTCAATCCTACCCACCAGCATTGCAGACATGCACTGCCCACAGTCACAATCTACAGCACCAGCAAGGGTCAGCGCAGCTGATCCCTGCCCACAAACCCTGCTCTTGATAACGGGGGATCAGGAAGCTTTTTTTTGCTGGATGTACAAACCTGGATTACAGCACTTTTATTAGAACAGAATTCGGTCCTTCACACCTAGCCAGCCAGCCAGATCATTAATATGTTGATTGAGACTTTGACTCTTAAAGGGGTTATATCATGATATTTTTAAATAAAAGTTTATTGTGCTATGAAATCATACTGTAACTTCCAGAACTTCTTCCCTCGTTCAGATTTAGGGGCCATCTACACAACACCGCTTTCAACTAAAAACTGAAAAAATTGTGTGTCATTTACACAACTTTTGGGGGCCTGAAAATGCAAACTTTTGAAAAAAGGTTTCAAAGTGCAAGTTTTTTTTAAAAAAATGATACCATTATTGTCTCCGTGTAAACTACTAAAATGTGAATTTGTGAAAGCGGTGATGTCATGTGCATGCGTATTACTTGTTCAGTCCATAAAGTGGTGCAGGTATGGCGTAAATTTGTAGGCCAAAATGCAGAAAAGAGTTAGCATTTTAGCACTTCCAGTTCCACCGTCCGAAAGTCAATGTTTTTTTTAATGTTATTTTATTAAATGTCTGAAATAAGGTCTGTGGTTAACACAAGCTCAAGATACTTTCACGTTTTATTCTACGACATGAAATGCATCAGAATTCCCCCACTCTTGATTTTTTGAAGCTGTTATGTTGCTAACAAGTGGCTAAATGGGCCTAACAAGTGGCTAAACGGCAGCACTCCGAAAGGGTAAACTCAGTCCGCTTTTACAGCTTCGTTATGCTTATAATTGTGCTCATATAAACTATTCTAAATCACAATTTCTGGGGAAATGTTTTTGAGTTGTCGGAAGCTTAGTGGTTGAAGTCGTTGGACTGTGGTGTAGTCCGTTTATAGCCTACCTTTAGCTTTTTACTTCTTACGTCTGGCTTCAAATTTCATAAAGTTGTGTTCATCTGTGAGAATTAACTTGAAGTATTATAAACGCTTGTTGATCACAGAGCTTGTTTTATGCGATAGCCCATGGAAAAATCCTATTGGGAACCAGTCGGGGGAACCAGTATGATGTTAACTGATTGAATCGGATGAGAACAAGAAAGTAATTTCTCATTTTGCATGCAACAAAAAAATATGTAGATGACTTAAAGGCACAAAAAACCATTAAAAAATTACATTTGGACTATTGTTGGAGCAAAAAGAAGTAAGTGGACCTCAGGGGGAAAAATGTAAATAATGCTATGACTCCTTTAATAGGTCTTAAAAATGGTCTTTCAACAGCCGTCTGGAAGATTCATTCGAGCTATTAAACTCCTTATCATCTACATGTCCACAGTCTGCAATGTAGCAAAGTCATTTTTGACTTCCGTGTGAAGACCTGCCATTCCTTCTGATGAGGCATTAAAAAAAAGAAAGAGAGAAAACGCTCATTCTTTACTCAGAATACGCGCTGTATTTTATGCTGAGTAGACATGACACATTTGCAGGCTGTTTATGGAAGTATGAACTGGACTGTGAATTTTCAGCGAGTGGATTGTTACGAGCTATTGTTCAAAGCAAAACTAAAGTTTAATTTTAGACACTGTGCTTTTTTGTAGATGCTTTTCAATCTGAACTGTACTGTGGGTTTGTAAGTTCTCAGTGTGGACGGCCATCGTGCTTCTCGTGTGTTTGATTTGACATATAGGGATTCGATAAAAAAAACAATGACTTCTGTTATTTAAAACCTTCATACCTCACATGCAAACGATATAGGATAGCAAGTTCAGCGTAGAATCGTTCTCACATTTCTGACAATATTAGACAGTAATTCTCACTCCTCCAGTAGGTTATCTTAGCCAACACACATGCTGCCATGATGTGTTCAGGCTGGAGCGAATGCTGAATGTTAATTAAACAGATTTTTATCCAGCTATAAAAAGACACATCTGCAGCAGATCTGAAGAGAAGTGATTTTTTTTTTTAAAAGCTAAACCTCAAACTACAATATTCAACAGGGTCTAATACACAACAGGACCTCAGTTACTGTAAGAAACCATCCTCATCCTCACCACAGGCACCTCACTGGCCTTTGTTTTAGTGAAATAGGCCTTTTTTATGTTCGATAAGATATATCTGTGCATTGTTTTTATTTGCATTCTCTCCACCACAAATAGCTCTATATAATGACAAAGACCGTGATGCTTGCACAAATGTTTGTCTGTCGTATTCTTGCTTGTGGAGCATAATCGATGTGCTTTACACTAACCATGCTAATACAGGAAGTTGAGATGCCCTCTCCTCCATTGGTCGGTGGCACACCATCTAGTCCAGCGTGCAGAACTGCTGTTAAGTCCTCCTTTGTAGCATTGTACATTACCCCTCTATGAAACTGTCATAGTACCAACCTATAATGGATGTTAAGGGACTGTGAGTATCCCCCCCACAATGCCTCTGTTCAGTGGATTAGTGGATGCAATGCAAACTTTTTTTTCCCTTTTTTTATATTTCAACTTTATTTGGAGAGAGGTGAAATAGATTTAACTGATTCTCAAACTGCTGACCATCATTGGACTGTAGCTTGGTCAAAATATATAGGCTATATTTTTAAGGTATTTGCTTTCAGCTGTTATATTTGCATGTCGTAAATAATTTTACAGTTAAGATAATATTTTCACATGCAGGAACAATGTTTAAAAAAATCTGTCCTATTTGCAGCTAAACAATCACAATATATTAAAATGTTCAATACCAATCAGATGAAAGCAGAAAATGTTGGAGGGGTTTCAGAGTAACTCAGGTATGTGTGCTACTTTTCACTTTAAAGATGTTTAATAAATGATTGTTGTCTGTTGTGAGGACTTCTTGTGTTTGATTATGTAGTTATATCAAAACCGTTTTATTATCATGGGCTACCAAAAGTGTTGTGTATACGCCTATATGTATTAGCACTTATTCTGAAGCGTAGCCAACAGTCTGTACTAAATTTCTACCTACACGCCTCTGATTAACAGCACCACTAGAGGGCAGGAGACACTTCAAAAATGCAGAAAACTATCATTCCAAATGGCATACTTAATGCTTTCCAGAATTGACTTGCCGAACTATTATTTAGCTGACAAAAACACAGATTTCTTTAAATCACCCAGCCTTCCTTCGCCTTCCAGCCAATCGTTTAGCTGGCAGAGCTGGCGCAGGAATCCATCATTGGGTCCAATCTCCCGTTTCTCTCTTACTGTGGCCACAGCGGTTCGTACATCCATCCTGTGCTGCAGCATCAGGTGTGCGATGACTAGTGCAGCCGAACGACTGTAGCCTTTCTGACAGTGTACGTACACTTTACCTATAGAAGAAATTAGAGACTGTGAATCAGTGCAGCATATTCAATTCTCAAAGTAACTTTTAAGGTCAAGGCCATAGGTCAAGACACTCAACAGTGGCAAGGAAAAAGCAAATTCACGAGAAAATGAGTAGGCGATTTCATATGATGAAAATTAATGTAAAAGATGAATGAATATTAATGTGTAAGAAAAGGTACGATTTTTAGAAGGGTTTAAGCAGATCCTAGGCTACTAATGAGATTGAATTCGCCAAAAGGTAACATGGCTACAAATTACGATGCGAGTGTGTTGGGAAAGCTGTTTTGACTGAAAAAATAACTGTTTTAGCCACAGGTAGCGCACTGTGAGCGGGTAAGACAAATCGTCAGAATTCAGGTCCTCGAAAATTAGATCCAGCGGCGCTTCAAGAATGCTAACATAACAGTCCAACAGCACTGGTAGTTTTCCCTCTACATTTTGTTATGTTACAGCCATATTCCAATTAATTATTTTCCTCAAAATTCTACAAACAATACCTCATAATTACAATGTGAAAGAAGTTTGTTTGAAATCTTTGCAAATTTATTTTAAAAAATAAAAAAATGAAAATCACACGTACATAAGTATTCCATGACACTCAAAATTGAGCTCAGGTGCATCCTGTTTCCACTGATCATCCTTGAGATGTTTCTACAACTTGATTGGAGTCTACCTGTGGTAAATTCAGTTGATCGGACATTATTTGGAAAGGCACAAAGCGGTCTATATAAGGTCCCACAGTTAACAGTGCATGTCAGAGCACAAACCAAGCCATGAAGTCCAAGGAATTGTCTGTAGACCTCCGAGACAGGATTGTATCAAGGCACAGATTTGGGGAAGGGTACAGAAAAAGTTCTGCAGCAATGAAGATCCCAATGAGCTCAGTGGCCTCCATCATCCGTAAATGGAAGAAGTTTGGAACCACCAGGACTCTTCCAAACTGAGTAATCAGGGACAGGGAGGTGACCAAGAACCCAATGGTATCTCTGACGGAGCTCCAGCGTTTCTCTGTGGAGAGAGGAAAACCTTCCAGAAGAACAATCATCTCTGCAGCACTCCACCAATCAGGCCTGTATGGTAGAGTGGCCAGACGGAAGCCACTCCTCAGTAAAAGACTTTGCCAAAAGGCACCTGAAGGACTTCAGAACACAAGAAACAAAATTATCTGGTCTGATGAAACAAAGATTGTACTCTTTGGCCTGAATGGCAAGCGTCATGTCTGGAGGAAACCAGGCACCGCTCATCACCTGGCCAATACCATCCCTACAGTGAAGCATGGTGGTGGCAGCATCATGCTGTGGGGATGTTTTTCAGCGGCAGGAACTGGGAGACTAGTCAGGATCGAGAGAAAGATGAATGCAGCAATGTACAGAGACATCCTTGATGAAAACCTGCTCCAGAGCACTCTGGACCTCAGACTGGGGCGAAGGTTCATCTTCCAGCAGGACAATGTCCTTAAGCACACAGCCAAGATAACAAAGGAGTGGCTACGGGACAACTCTTTGAATGTCATTGAGTGGCCCAGACTTGAACCCGATTGAACATCTCTAGAGAGATCTGAAAATGGCTGTGCACCAACGCTCCCCATCCAACCTGGTGGAGCTTGAGAGGTCCTGCAAAGAACAATGGGAGAAACTGGCCAAAAATAGGTGTGCCAAGCTTGTAGCATCATACTCAAAAAGACTTGAGGCTGTAATTGGTGCCAAATGTGCTTCAACAAAGTACTGAGCAAATGCTGTGAATACTTAAGGCTGATTTATACTTTTGCGTCGGACCTACGCCATATCCTCTACGCTGCAAGTTTTCATTTTCATTTTTCATTGATACTCCTGCGTTGTTGTTCGCGTCAGTGTGCAATTACACATGCAGACCGCTAGTAGGCAGTGTCCCGGGCATGTTGATGGTGTAACCCACAGTTTCAAGGCAAAAGCCGAAGAAGAAGCAACTTGTTGTGTACAATGTCGGAGTAGCAGCAGCAGTGATGGCGGCAAATAGATAGCGACTTTTCTTTCAGCTTGAGTTGTTGTATCTAATACAAATTAAGCATCTTTAGTTGATTAGTAGAGTTAAATAAGAGGCGATCTGGTGCTGGAATGCGTTTTTGAAATCATGCAGAGTGCTCGTGGTCACTGTTTTCAGTATTGGTGGCTCGTGCACAGACAAGCACTTCAATCAATGGTTGACACGGAGACTTTATTCGTTCCGTTGAAATCACAAAACGAAATGCACCCAAATGTGTCCCTGTTCTTGATATACAATCACTGATTAACATCTTTGATTTTAATGAGAAAATAAACAAACTATGCAATGGTGGCTTAGAACCCAGAACCTCTGGCACGCTTAACAAAAACTCTACAACTAGACCATCAAGAGCTCACACACACTCACAGCGGATCTATGTATTTATTCACTAACATAAAGAATCTCTGGAGTATAAAATATTTTGTTATATAGCAGATGCATAGCAAATGCAGAGCATTTCTGGACACGCACACACACTCCTTTTGCAGATTTTTTTATTTATTTATTGACCTGAGGGAGGGGTTCTGGCAGAGCAATCACAGCGCTTGCGGTCCGCGTAGAATTGACGCGTTGTTACATTTTTGGAGAGGTGCACGTCAGGGTACGTCGTAGGCTACACTGGCAACACAGCCTACGACGTACACTCGACGCAGAAGTATAAATTGGACTTTATGTACACGTGATTTTTGTTTGTTTTTTATTTTTTATAAATTTACAAAGAACTTCTTTCACGTTGTCATTATAAGGTATTGTTTGTAGAATTTTTAGGAAAATAATTAATTTAATCCATTTTGGAATAAGGCTGTGCATAACAAAATGTGGAAAAAGTGAAGCGCTGTGAATGCTTTCTGGATGCACTGGAACTGGAACTACTCGATACGAACCGTGGTCTCCAGCATAAGATGCAGGCACGCTAACAAGGATGCGATAATGCTTTAGCTTCCTCTGGAATTTTTGGTGAATTTTCGCAGAAATAGACAAAACTTTGTCTAAAATGCAAGTTGGTCAAAATTAACTTATTGTTTATTGAACTGTTGTATAAAAGCAATGTTACACTCGCAACCTTGCTCATGTTCTTGATAACAGCACTCTTGCTAGCATGATATTGTATTGTTATTGTTAGCTTATACTAGGCTATCCACATTATTTTTCAATGCGGAAGTAAGCTATTTTCTGTGAATGTGTGAGACTTCCAATTCATTAGCCACTTTAGGGAAATAACGAGAAGAATAACAAAGTGCTGTAAATGTTCAAACTATTTGAACTACAAACCAGTGTGTGTATAATTACAACAATACATTAAAATAATAGGTTTGCAATATCAAGCAGCATTAACAAGCCTGTACAGCTAAAAAAAAACTGGAAGCGGTTGACACCGTAAGCCAGACACATTCAATTTTCAAATGGCCGTGGCCAGTTTTACCTGGATATTGTTCAGATAAAGCACCTTTTTTTTTTTTTTTTTTAAAGGGATAGTTCACCATAAATTAAAATTCTGTCATCATTTACTCACCCTCAAGTTGTTCCAAACCTGTACGAATTTCTTTCTTCTGCTGAACACAAAAGGGCATATTTTGAAGAATGCTGAAGAATGTCGGAAACCAAACAGTTTATGGACACCATAGTAATTCCATTATATTTGTTTTCCCCATACTATGGAAGGCAATGGGGTCCATTGACTGTTTGGTTAACCATATTGTTCAAAATATCTTCTTTTGTGTTCAGCGGAAGAAAGAAATTCATACAGGTTTGGAACAACTTGAGGGCAAGTAAATGATGACAGAATTTATTTTTTTGGCTGAACTTACCCCTTTAAGGTTGATATTGATAAAAAAACAAATTAGCAGTGAGAGCAGGGAGCAAGCAAGTAGTGGGTCATTGAAACATGGGATGAGAAAAAGATACACTTTTTACTAAGACTCCTCCCACCTTTCATTGCCAGAGCTCTTTCAATGAAAATAGAAGCCTCTTCAAAATATACGCCGAGGTTAAAATGGTCAGTGTCAAAGGCTGGTATCCCATGATAGATGATCCCCGTGACTGCGTAGAACTCTGCACCCGTGTTCACGTGCATGTCCGATTGGCCTTCTGCAGCATTGAGGATGTGTGTCACTCCCAGCTGATGCAAACGTGTTACATTTGTGGCAACAGTCCTGTTGAGATACAGGTGTAATATAACAGCCTACTCAGTTTAACTGATCTTTTTCAGTCCCTCAGTGAGTTAATAAGTGCGTCGAGCATAAGAGGGCGCCATTCACACGTGGAAAATAGGCCATGTTTATTTAAAGCCTAGCTTGCCCGTGGGAATTTGCAAAAGGACACGTGATCGTTTTTTGAATATTAGCTTATCACATAGGAAAGGCTAAACATAGCTACAACTGCAAAATGTAAACGTTTGTTGAGCAATGTTGCTATAAGGTAAGAAAACAATCCACCCACTACATATCTGTAGGCTATGTGTGAGGACTTACTCATTTCCTAGGAGTATCCCGGGGTAGACTTCGTTAAAATGTTTGGAGGGCATACAGAAGTCTCCGTTTTCATCTGTCAACAGATCATTGAGCTGTTGAACAGACACTTCATAGTCTGTCATGTTTAGCTGATGATAAATTGCCTTTCACGTAGAAAATCTTGATCCTCAGGCCTCAATGCTGAAGTGATTTTCTGTAATCCAGTTCCGTCTTCATCTAGAGTATAATGGTCTAATGTTTTTAGTCCAGAGGTCTATCCACCTCAACATAATACTAAAGCTGTTAGTCTGTTAGTGGCTTCTGTTTGTTTGGCCTAGAGAGAGTTAACTTCAGTCAAACACTCAATGCTATCATGGTGTGTTTTCAAACCACTAGGTGGCATCAGACAGTCTGTCTTCTTGGACAGAGAATTAATATGATGGAATATAACCTATAAGAATACAACGTTTTTGGACTTTTGAGATGAAATCCATTTGTCCTATGGCATGACATGCTGTACCTAATTTAGTTAATTATTTTATAGTTATTATGCTTGCAACTGTTTTATTCTCTTTTATTTGTATTTTTATATATATATATTCATTGTATTCGTCACGCTGCATGGACATACAACTCGTCATATATATTTTCCTAAAATTAAATATTAAATTCTTGACCATTAAATATTCAGCACTTTCAAGTGTATATTAATAAAACGGTCAAACTGAGAAGTTTGGATGCCAAAGCAAGACTGTAGTATAACTGAGGTTGCAAGCTTTGAAATATTGGATAGACATTCAAGGCAGTCAGACAATTGCATTTTATTAAAAGAGTTTACAAAATCCATGTTTAGGTTAGGCTGTCTATTCAGTCTTTAAAAAAATCCACCACAAAAACCTGCAAGCAAAAAACAAATGTCAGCAATGTCAATCTTCATGATGAAAACACTGGGGAGGAACTCGAAGAACATTTGGCTGAGTAAACCGTAGGCTACTAAAGAGTGCGGTCGTGATCTGAAACAGAGTAAACTGGAAGAATCAGTAGAGGGGATCTGGATACGAAACCCCCATCACATCATCTGAGTTCTGGCCATTGGGTCTTGGTGATGACCAGGGTACCAGTGTCCAAAAGAGTTCATATATCCTCCAGAGTGGATGGGGGCACCTTTGGTTGACATGGAAACCTCCCACAGGGGCGCCATTCCTGGTGAACACGGTGGTCCCGAGGCAGAAGCCGCTTGAAGGTGTTCTCCTTCCGGTCCGCTTGAGCCATGCTTCATTATCTTCTTGTACTTGGAACGCTTGTTCTGGAACCATATCTTTACCTGCAACATTTGCATTTGGATTAGAATTTGTGCTTTCAACTGTTTAACTGCATAGTGTAGAGCTAATTTGTATCATTACAAGTCAAGCAGGACTGGAAGGAATTATCTAAATAAATGTAGAACGACAAGCACTTTTCGGGTAGGATATGTGTATGGTGATGTTTCAGACATGGGATTGTATAGTGCATAACAGTATATTTTATTAACCGGGACTTTTTTTTATTAACTTATTTTTTTCTCATTTAAACCACATTTTACTATAAAAGTATATGTGTTACCTTACATTTAAACAAAAATACCATGTATTGTTCCGTTAGATGTAATTACACTCTTTACTATTTAAGGTAAATTAACTTATATGAACAGATTTTAATATTTATTTTATGTTTTCAGCTAAAATTACTAACATTTTTTGTTGTACTTTGTATGATTCTCTTTTACTATATCAACCACAGGGTGGCAATACTTATTTTGTACTGAGTTCTACATGCAGACACTGATTTTCAGAATTGCTTAGAAGTTTAAAGTGTGATTTTTGCCAGCTTTGATTCAGCATGGTTTTTTGTGCTCCAACAGGGCTTCTGCCAACACCAGCACGCCTTCAGCTTGCTGCAAGTGAGTGGGGGGGGGGAGCTTGACAGTTTTTTGGATGCAGCAAAACTCGCTCATTTGTGATCAGTCCAACTTTTTACCCAGAACTCTCCAGCACAAACTTGTGCATGCCTTTTCAAGGATATATGATAAACAAGTCTTGATATTATACTCAGGGTTTTTACTTTTTTAATTATGTAACCATAATGTGGAAAGTTCATGCTAATTGTGAATTTACTATGAATTGTATAAAACAGCGACACCCACAGAGCTTAAAATCTTCTATAATGAGACATAATTAAAGTCATGTTTTCCAAGAAACTTTTAAGATGGATTAAACTCCAATTACCCATTTAACATTCTCATGCACACTGACACCCAAAATAATTATTTTAATTTAGACTTTTGTGTGATGTTCCTCTTGCCCCATTTTTATCACCTCTGTCAAGTGGTGATGCCTTTATTTTTATCACTAAAATCTGCATGTATTATTACCATTTTCATAAATGGATTAAACAAGCCGCCTGGACTAAAAGGCAGGAACAGGTGCTAGAGGCAACATTCACTTTTTACTCTTTAACTGCAGCGATCATCTTCAAGTTTTGTCTGTTCTGCTAAAGAGATAATCATCTGTAAATGTCCTCAGAAGAAACGATAACACTAATCAATAAAATAGGGGAGTTTTTATTGTATTGGAGGTAAAATATATGCTATACAGTAAATCATTGGATTTTAAATTGCTCATTTAAGATTCAGGATTAATATTTAGTTCACTTCAGAATTTATTACTCAGGTGTTCATAGTTTTATATTAATATGAGGGGATAAATGGCATTGAGAAATCTGTTATGTCTGCTATGATGTTAATACAGAGTAAAATAAATAAATATAATATTCAAAAAAAAAAAAAAAGAGCCATCACAATATATTACAGGAAGATCAAATAACCAGCACAAATGATTAAGATAATTTGTTAATCAGAGAGTTAGGCTTCTGCATTACCAGTATCTGCGTGAATCATAAAAGCATTTAGTGACTTCATATGTTGTGATTGTAATGAATCAATAGTGTATTCAACTTATTCAGACAGAAAAGCAGATCATTTCATTGGAAATGTTTACCACTTCAGAGCATAAATGCTTCTTTTATACTGCTTTATCTGAAAGGGTATTAGACAGATTTAGATGTTGCTTTAACTATGGCCAATTTTGGCCATTAGAAAATAAACCCACTAAATAAACTTTTATTTAATTTGTCTACTAACAATGTGAGCAATGGACATATGAAACAGGAGGCATTTTTATATTTTTCTGAAACAACTTGAACAATCCCACCACAGCGGTTTCCTCACATCTCAAATCATGTGTTTATGTGGCGGAAGTGACATTTTAAGCATAATTTAACAAAATAAAAGCTTGATTGGAAATGATGCACAATAAAACTATTTCACTTTTTTTCATAATCTTTGCTCACCATTTTAATTTGATAAATAGTTATTAGAGACGAAATTGTTGCTTGTGGGGAAAATGATGGTAGAATGTATCAATTATTGTAATAGTTTTGTTTCACTTTTTTATTTTGTTTAATGGTTCATGTTTTTATATTGGAAGTGTTTTACAGCATTTCCAAACTCAGACTTTCAATCTATATATTAAATGTTATATATCACAAACTATATTCAATTCTTTAAAAAAAAGTAGCTAAATAATTGGAGGCATGGTTAAAGGTTTTTAAGGCATAAGTTTGAATAGAAAAAAAAAATATGACATTAGTTTTTGAGAAGTTGTAGATTTGTATTTTTAATTATATAAAAGTGCCCGTTTGAAAAGCACCATTTCACTAAAAAGTGCTTTGTATTTTGCGAGTTAGGCATTGTTTCAACGTGTGGGTGGATGGTTTGTCATTTTTCTAGAAGTTTCAGTGTGTCCTTTAATTACAGTTACTAAAATGTAGGGTGAAGTCAGGTGAGCTGGTCCACCGAGTAAAATGGACATATAGTTAAATGGGGGGAAAGATAAGTGTCCTGGCATGCTGTTTGCTTGACTTTTCAATAAGATATATTTGTAAGAGACATCTATAAGTAAGACATTTCATATTCTGATTGGTTTTTGAAACTTTTGAGTTTTGCTAAATAAGTATTTTGTAATTTATTATATCTCGCTGCCCATTACTTGTACTCAGGCACTGAAAGTTATTAAATGCTGCTAAATATAATGCAATAAATAATTACAACTTTAGTAAGACAGGGTTTCAGAAATATTGATGCTCAAAGAGATTAACCAGAAAACATATGTGGACAAAATTAAACATGATTTATGAAACTACTGTCAAAAAAAATGTAGACACAATCTGAGTACCTAATCTTGGGTTGTTGCCAGTGTTGGGTGTAACTAGTTACTACGTAATTAGTTACTGTAATTTAATTACTTTTCCCTTGAAAAAGTAAAGTAAGGGATTACTCATATTTTTTTTCTGTAATTGAATTACAGTTACTTCTGATGTAGCTAATTGAACTAAATACTAAATAAAATCACCTATACCACAACAGTGGAATTAACATCAAAATTTGAAGTCTAACTATAAAATGCATGTCTTTATGTTCCCTTCTCACATTTGTAATACCCTGGTCAGTTAATAATAATAAATGTCGTTTTTTATTATTTATTTGAATGAATTAAAAGAGCCGTTTCATGTCTATCATTGAATCGCTTAACTCAAGGTTGATATAGGATTTAGAAAGTGATTAGGAATTAAATACTTTTTGGAGAGAGTAATTTGTACAGTAATCTAATTACACTATTGAAGATGGTGCAAACTCCCTTTTAATATAAAAAGACAACTTCATGTGAAGAATCATGGGACGCTGCTGCAGGTAACACCGAGCCTATTTGTGCTCCTTTCCTTTGGTTAGAAAAAGAACAGCTACACAGAACAGGATTGCAACATCCGCACTGCACTGAACGACTATTCCCATATATCTGCATTGTGCATCAGATTATCATTTGTAAGTTTATGCAATAACTACTTCTGACTACCATTATGCAACCGTAGCTGCCATGCTTTTGATTTTTGGAGCAGATTAACCGGTCATTGAAGGAGGAAGGAACTCGTTCTCACCTTTTGTTTCGTGTTTCTCACTTTGCCATCAAGTGCAGGGTCGGCCCATACTTTCACAAGAAAAATTATTAAGAATAGCCTATCATATCGTTTTATCTTGCCTATCATATATTCCGCGTTTTACTGCTATTTTTACCAACATTTATCGACTAAATTAGCGTTTCAATACTAATGGACGAGAGGTCTACAATTAATGCCTTTTCCACCGTTTTTTCGTTCCGTTGTCTCTGATAAAGGATTCGATGCTCTCGATAATTTACCAACACTTATGCGCAACGTGGCGCAAAGATGAAATGCACTTTACGCTCCAACATTTTTCTTCCTGGTTCATCTTGAAGACTTCACATTGTTTCTATTGTTCTTATCTAGACTATATCAACTTTCTGGTAGCCTAGTTATAGAAAAAAATAAAGACCTTTCATTCTTCTTATAGCCTAAAGCAATTGTTCTCATTTGCGAACGTGCAGACACATCTATAGGCTACACATGGCGTAAAGACAGAGCTATTTTTCTTCATTAATTCAGTGCTGTCATATGTAGGCCTACATACCTGTGTTTGTGTCAGACCCAGTTTGGCCGCCAGATCAGCGCGTTCCGGCAGCGCGAGGTACTGGGTCTGTTGGAAGCGCTGGTTGAGCGCCTGCAGCTGTAAGCTCGAGTAGATCGTGCGGGGTTTGCGAATCTTTTTCCCCTTTCCGTTCAGGCGGATTTCTCCACTTTCAATGGAACTTTGCTTCTCGGAATCTTTATTGAGAAAATTAAATATGACATGATATAATAATGGGCTAATACTAATGGTAGCAATAATAATAGACTATTAATAATCATAATAATAATATCAGAAATAGAAATAGGCTAACTGTTAAAAATGAAAACAACAAATTTAAACAAATAGGCTATTCTGTCAAAAGAAAAGAGGAACATTTGTCAACCGCAAGACAATTTCGTTAGCGTTAAATAGACCTAATAATTTTCCCTGGGAAGGGTCTGAAATGGCAGTGAAAATTCTTGCGTGTTATGAATAATTTGTAACTTTATAGTCAAACTTCACGTCAATGAAAAAGTAATATATAAATAAAATAATATATAGTATATAGTAATATATAGTGATATAATATATAAAGTAAATATATAGCTAATTAATAAAGCTTGTCATATGAAGACTAACAAGCATTGATATCTTAGGGCTTTGGCTATTTCTATTTTGCAATCTAAAGGCAGGTTGTGTGTGTGTGTGTGTGTGTGTGTGTGTGTGTGTGTGTGTAGGGTCCGACAATTAGCCTACTTGATTTGTTAATTGAGGTCATTACAAATAGCCTATGTTAACCCATATTGCGCCTATACAGCAGCCAGTAAAGTTTACTAATAGCATTATACAAGAATGTATAGATTCAGAGTTGGGTCAAACTAAATAAATACGCTCATTTTTAAAACAATCGTTAAATCCGTTCATATAGCAATTTATCGTGTATTTTCTCTCTTCTGTCTCTTGTTTAATTCATAGATTGTTTAACTTAGGCTATAGATTGTTTAATTCAATGGGTCGTTGCAAATGAATGGGCATTTAAATGATTTAACGTTATTGATTAGAATTGCGTTAGGATTAGATCATTAAATTAAACACACATTTAAAGAGGAATATCAAGCCCAAATTATGCGTTGCTATCTTCAGAAATGTATTCAGTTATTTAGGAAAGACAAAGACAAAAGCCAAAGCAGAACGGAATTTAGTAACACATTTTTTTTGGATCTGTGGGTGAAGAAAAAGCGCACTTTACCTGCATCCTCCACTCTTGAATGACCGACTGCGCTGCTGTGTTGATAGGGTAGGTAAGCTCCGGGGTGGTGATGGGCGCTGGGATAGTGGTAAGTGAGCGGACGGCCGTACGAAGCAGCGCCAGAAGAGAAGGCCGCGTCGTATTGCGAATGTGCGCCTTGATGCAAACCGTGCACCGGATAGTGCGCGTGAGACACACCGGGTGAATGCTGCTGGTGAGACTGGTAACCGTGACTGAACTCCAGAAATGCCGATTTTGACGGGTCTGAAGCCACCAAACTTTCAGACAGTGAAGTCATAGTCATTGTTTAGAGTTATGTCCATTAGACCGGTGCATCATTAAAAGTAGCATCTATTTAGAAGAGTCATGTGATTTCCATCCCTTAATGAGGTCCATTAGAGAGATCCATGTCCGTGAAAACGCGAGGCGCATGAGTTTGCTTTCGTTTTGACAGTGAAGTATGTGAAGTTCATCTCACTAGTCCCATCACATACTGGAGTTAATTCCAGCAGTGAGAACGCGCTCTCTTATTGGCTGAACGCGCCGTTCGCGTCATTTCTTTAGAGGCGGTGACGTCAGGAGTGTAATATGTAGGCTATACGGAACATCGCAATTCCCACGTTTGCAGCAAAGTTTTTGGATGTAGGCTATCACTGAGATGTAAAAATCAAACATTTGCTTCGTTGGACTACTATTCTGTTTAGTGTCAAAGAAATAAAAACAGAGTAGGCTATTTGGAAACTCTTCTTAAAAATATAAACTCTGAACTCAGAGCATGTCGATAAAAATTCAGGCTGACAAGTAAATAAAATCAGGTCCATTGTTATGTAGGCTATAGCCTGCGGTCAAAATGTAAACCTACATGGTAATACCTGCACCTGCGGTTGCCATACATGTACCGCTGTTAAAGAAAGAGATAGACGTTGTCTATCATTTTGGGACTGTAGGCTACATTCATAGGCTATAGACTATGTCATTTAATATAGCCTAATCGTAATAGCATATAGGCATAGCTACCAACCTGATAATAAAGTATTTTTTCACCGAGAATAACACAAGTGATATGGATAGAAATATATAAAAATACTAACCTATGTGACAAAGACAAAACACCACCAGGTTAACATAGCTAAAACAATGTAGGCCCTAATCGTTAATTTAATAACATAAAATGCTATATTAAACATTCTTTTGTACAAAAATAAGAAGTAACAAAAATAATTGTACTTATGAAATGTATAACCAGACCTATAGCCTACATCCTACTTTTTTTTCTTGACTATAGCCTAATTTTAACAAAATTAGTTTCTATTCTCTGCAAATTATTGACCTAATTCAACATTTGTATATCCAAACAGTAGGTATATGTATGTATTTCGATTTTATAGTTTATACAAAAAAAAATTATAACTAGGCCTACAGTCTTTTAGAAAAAAAAAGCCTAGAATATGTTTACCATGATGGTTATTTTTCGTTAAATTACCCGCGTTTTAACATTGTAGTTTCTAAATCCGATTATGTTATTGCAAAACAGTTTAACAGTTTTGTAACAAATTATTAGGCTATTTGATGAGGGAGTCTGATAGACAAGACAAAGTGCATGATTGCAGCATCCCACGGCTAATTAATCCGCCACGTTTGATTTCCGTTGAAACTCATTTTTATCGTGGTTAAGGGGAGGAGAGTTGAAAAGAGCCGCTATTGATGCACGATGTTTTTACATGTTTTGGTTGAAGGGCACGTGCTATTAAACCAAAATAGTGACGTGAGGAGAGAATTATACAGATTATAGATGCTTTTATTCTGTGCCAACATTCCTCAACACAGGTACATCCAACCGACACGCCCAGCCTCGATCCAGACAGTATTACAACGCTGATGCCTGGCATTTAATAGCCAAACTCGAGGAAACATATGGGAGAAAAAAACAAATTCAATACTGTATACTGTATTAAAACACTAGTAAAAGGAGAGTTTAATAACTAAAAATGTATATTTAGTCAGCAATGGCACTTGAGGCAAAAAAGGACAGAGGTGAGTGAGAGGGAGATATAAAAGCATAGAGTATGAGTCTGACAGTGATTAAGAGATACAAGGACAATGGGCCACAATAAGAAAAAGAGAGGATACAGCATGAGATACACAGAGAAAGAAAGAGAAGTGCTCCATCCCAGTCTGTAATTATGTGTACATTATAGAGGCGAACAAAGCAAGCCCCTGAAGTCATAACACAAGGATACCTTCACTTTGGTTTTCATTCACACTGGGGGAAAAGAGGTTAATAACAATACTCCTTGTCTTAGGCCAGACTAGCTGGCGTCGTCAGTGTGTGTCTCTCTCTCTCTTCTGGTTTGTATGCATGTATATTTCTACACTCTGTTGCCAAGCTACTGTGTATGTGTAGGCGTGTGTATGTCACCTATGATTTGAGGGCAGGTGATAAATGCTATGGCACGTGTTTCACTGACTTAAACTGAAGACCAGTGCTGACAAATGCTCTGGTGATGTAAACTAGGCTAACTCTGGTGGATGAGGAAGAAATAGGTCATATCACAGGGCCAGTAAAATATGCTTTTAAATATGGGAGATCAATTAGATCATCTTGTTAAATTGGCAGGCGACCCAAGCTCGTTAAGTTCTTTCTTATTATTTGTCTTGTAGGCTAGATCCTAAACCACCAAGAAGTCTAGCCATAGGCTACATTCAAAAGTCCGTTCAGCTGTAATCTTGTTGACACTGTCAGTTAAAGATGAATATAGGCTAATCTCGTTGTCAAGTTGCTAACTCTCCTACCTTGCTAAATTAATTAATTGGGCTATTTCTTTCTTAGGAGAAGAAAATTGTCCTTTTCGAAGAATCCTCTCTGGAACGCGAACCATAAATGTCATTTTCAACATAAAACTATTTCGGTTGACCCACCCATTACTAGAGGTTTCCAAACCATTTTAAACTTTAAACCAAAATGTACTCAAAAGGGCGACTGGACGCGTGTGTGTGTGTTCTGAATTGTATCGCAGATGATAATGCTCATGCACAATGAAGTGACTCGAATAAAAATGCGCAGGCTTATGCGTGTACTGACAGGCTAAATATAGGCTACTTGACACTATATTTCGCCATCCTAAAGATCCATCAAAGGGAAGTTAATTGTAAGAGTTTAATAAAGAAGCACGCTAGCTTGGCAACTCACACATCTAAAAGAGATATCTTCTATAATTATAAAGCACGACATGTCCTCGTCTATGTCATATTTCATGTGTTTCTGTCAAATATTTAGGTCTACTCGTTTTAACGAGGTAGAGTTCTGCAATCACAACTTTTCGTTTTCAAGACTATAGCCTACAGGATGTTCTCGTGGACTATTTTAATTCGGGATTAGCCTATGTTATTCACATATGAAACAATCTGGCACCTTTTAATTATTAGGCCTATATTAGCTAAGGATTTTTGATACGTGATAAATCATGTCAAATCAATTTGCTTTGTAAAAAATATTTTCTAATGCAGTCTGCATGTTTATACAAAGTGTTTATTAACGACTCAAACAGTTGTAGCTATTCAAGCAAATCTGAAGTTTAGTGGCTTAATTTTGTAATGTGTTTTTATGTTTTCAGCATGAGCTCTTGAAACAAATAAGATGATTCACTTGTATATAGTTTTAAGGCCATTATTACAAGTCGCAAATTTCCCCAAAGTACTTGTTTAAAGTGATTTAACCCCTTCTCGTTCAAAGTGTGGTCCGAATTGCCAGTGTAAAAAAACAGCTCGAGTTACATGGAAATAATTGCTCAGATACATTTTGGAATATTGAATGTAATGTCTTTTTAAACAGAAATCTAGAAAAATTCTCATTGCTATGAAAATACATATGAATGTTAATTTTATTTTGTCTTAATTTGTTAACATTTGTTAACCTCAATTTTGTCTCCTCCAGTGAAAAGGACGTTACGGATCCTCTCTGCATGATTGGACACTTTCAGTGCTAGTAGATCAGTCCAATGCATGTCAAAAGATTGTTTGAGGATGAACATGTGAACCTACATAAAAATCAGTTTCTGAAGCACTTTGTATGACCAAATGACCCTGAAGGGTTTTTTTTGTCCCTAAACATCATGTCTAATAGCGACAGGTTAGATTCAACCTCTGACACAAAAATCTCTGACCTCAATATGCGCAACAGACTTGAATGATCACAAGCACAATTCAACTTTTTCTGGAGTGAATGAGTGGCTTATCGTTCTCTGTAAATGGCAATTAGTTTGAACAATAGCAGATATTCAGTCTTTTGTATGTGCTAAATGGTGAAAGTGAATATGAGAGATATCAGCATTTTAGACTGACCCCCTGACCCTGCACCTCACCAGTGTCTCAGGTGCCTTTGCCTGTCAGTGTAATTGAAGTGCTTGATGAGCACATTTTAAGTCTGTGAATGTGTTTTAAAACTAGCTGCAGGGTTTTGGGTGGTTTAAGGCACTGCTCAAGCTGGGCGGTACACCATAGAGACAGATTGTCTCCTTCTGTCTGGTGGCTGCCAGGAACATCAAAGGTGTTGACGTGAACTTATTTGCCTTTGAACATTGCCGAAGTTCTCTCTACCTTACACTGGTGCTCATTCTATTTCTGTCTTCTCACTCCCTCTCTGTGATCTGCCATCTGGGAGCAGGCTCTGGCAGGTCTACCCAAGCCTGCGGCAGCACACGGAAAGAAAAGAGGGAAGTGTTGGTAGATGGCAAAGCAAGACTACATGTGCTGGGAACAGCATTTGGGAAAAATGTTCTGATGTAACAACTTTGGGGATAGTGATGACCATAGCATGCATCCATCAATCCATACGTTCCATCAATCCATCCATCGTTCCATCTGTTCCATCCATTCGCTGTTCTATCCATTCCATCCTTTCCATCAATCCATCGCTCCATCCGTTCTGATGTTCCATCTATCCATCTAGTCGTTCTGCTGTACCATCCATCCAATCGTCCATACAATCGTCCGTCCATTTTGCATTTACCCAAAATGTTTATTTTAAGGTTAGGCAATTTGATTCTTGCCCACTGAAGTACATTTAGTAATTTTTTTATTTGATTCTATCTCATTACTGAGTTAATTATATTTTGCAAGATAAACCAAGAGTATACATTTCATACACATATGAAAAGATAGAAAGGAAAGCAGAGCTGTCAGAAAGCTTTTATCTTTTCATACACATTTCTTTGCCTGATTTTCAGATTTCTAAAAAAAAAAAAAAAAAAAGGTTCTATATGACACCAAAAATGGTTATTCGTCGTAATCATAGAGGAACCACTTTTGGTGCTATATAGTACCATATCTTAACATGTTCTGTATATGGTAGCGGTGCTATATAGCACCTTAGTTAGCGGTGCTATAGCACCTTAGTCAAATAACCAGTGAAGAACATCTGAAGAACCACTGAAGCACCAAAATTGGTGCTATATAGCACTTAAAAAGTTTCCCCATGATTACGAGCCAAGAACCATTTTTGGTGCCATATAGAACCTTTTTTTTAGAGTGTAATTTCTCATTGATGCATATGTTTAGCACTGTGGTACACAGTGACAACCTTGAACAGGTTCACATATCTTCTCTTTCCTTAAAGCTACACTGTGTAACTTTTTTAGTTTATTCTTAGCTAAAAACAGTTAGTTCTTTCAAAAATATATGTGCTCATTAATGTATATTTACTTCTTTCAAGTAATAAAGTATTCTCGTAAGTTTATAATATGCCATTGAAAATACATACGGGTAAGGGGTTCGAATGCGGGTCGCCATGTTGCCCCTCCATCTTGAAAGTACATTAACCATAGAGGGACATACCCGTAAATTCAAGCTTTGCCTTTCGCGTTTTAACACTCGATGGCACCGTGTCGAATGTGGACGAGGTCAAAATGGAAGCCATGTTAATCTTGGACTAAATCGGCCACCGTAGGAGTTAAAACGAAATCGGAATTGAGAGGAACAGAAACTAAAATTCACTGGATGGTCATATACCTTTTCACCACTAGATGGGGGAAAATATCACACAGTGTAGCTTTAATAAAACAATTTACTAATTGTATTAAGTATTGTGCAAGTGGTCATTACTTAAACTGGTAGTTAAATATACCTTAAGCACTAAGACCAAACCCTTAAATGCCAGTAAAAGCAGTGAATGTACAACTGACTCTTGATCGAGTTATTACTATAATTATTAGCCTATTGTCCGGGTGTGATTGTTCTTTTTTTTTTTTTCAAATAAAATCCTACAAGTAACTGATTGATGTCAATACGTGTTTGTTTGTTCATTCATTGATTGTTCCTGTATTTAAAGGCTTGAAATTTTTATAAAAAATACCATAGAATACCATTAGAATTTCTGTATTGCTTGTTCACTCCTCTGACCAGGAACAAGGAAAACTCAGCATATAATACAAACTGGAGCTATTAAATACGACTCATGAGCTTAATTATATGACATCAGTTGTTGTCCTTTTTTTTCTCACAAGCATTCAATGTTTACAGTAAATAGGGAAATGTCTGATTGTTTGGGTACAGTACACACTCCCTGTTCATGTTGGCTGAACTGCTGCTATACTCCAAGTGGGGATTTCAAATGCTGTTGTAAAGGTTTTGAACGATTTCCAAGAGCCACATCTCTGTTACTTTCGACTGCTCTACATAACACTCACAAGTAATCTGCCAGAGGAATGTAGCCAGGCTATTCTGACCGATTATCCAAATCCGCTTTCAGCAGTGGGTGTGTCTGCACTGAAAAAACAAGCAAGATTTACTTAATTTTTCTTTTCTTTCAAAGTTTTTGCACACATATTTTTAAGTAAGTTTCACATACCGAATTAAGTAAACTGTACTTAACTAAGTTGAGTAAAATTTGAGTAAAAAAAGAAAATAAGTCATTTTAACTTGGCCAGTAAAATTTTTAGTAATTTCTACTTAGTTGAAATTTCCTTTGCAATACATTTTACTAAAGAAAAATATAAAATTAAATTAAACCACACTTTTAAAGTGTATGCTTTACTTAGATAATCTAAGGAAATAACACAATATTGTAGATACCATATCTACGTAATGGAAGTAACTCAGCTTTTGAACACAGATACCTGAATACTTTGTACACAATACACAATACACAGTGACGGTAACATTTGATGGACAGTTTTTGAGTATGAATGTGTCAGAGTAGAAAATACCTCCAAATGTCACAAAATGGCAAGTTACTAAACCTAACAACAAAAGCAATGATTAAACAGTGCAAATACAGCTGGAAAACAGCGAAAAATCAACCTCCTTAATTATTCAAACTCCAGTGCATGATGGGAGCACCAGTATCAGAAAAGTTGATTTTATAACGATGATATTTACGCTTAAATTTCTACAAGCTTGAATTAAGAATTTACTTACTTTTTTTTTATTCTTGCCTGAACACATTTTTTGAAATTAGAAATGTAGAAATTACATTAGTTTTTTTCTGTAGTATTTACTTCACCACAAAATCATTTTTATCAGTGTATGTCCTGAGGCTCCGCTTGCAGGTGGTAAGAACTTAATCTCCCAGTACACACCCTCTCACATACTCATTTTTAAGGTCATCAATCATTTAGGGGCTAACATTACAGCTGAGTGTCAAAATAAACACGTCATGTAAGAAGATAAGAGCAGAGGAGATGAAGATGGACTCAAAATTTGTAATCTAAAAACACAAAGCACATAAATGCAATTATGTTATAAAGGCGTTGGTCAGCATGCAACACTGAATAATTGTGAAATAAACAGTTTTCCGTTTAACCATGTTATTGTCTTCAGGTCTTTTTTTGACCCATTTTTATATATGCCAAATAGGCTATTTTGTTGTTTTAACCATAATTTCAAGAATACCTAAACGAACACAATAAAATGTTTAAATCTCTGAATTAAAATTGATCAATTTATATTTCTTTTTACAGAAACCGTGTTGCTCTGATATTTTAATGACCAGAAGGGCGTCTTTGGACGCATTGAATCATAATGGCTTAATTCACAGTCTGTGTAAAAAGCTCCTTAAGACAAGAGGGTTTAAAACACCCCACGACTGTTTAGATACTGAGGAGTCTGACTCCGCTATTTTTGAAATCAAAATTGAGCTTTTATTCCATGCAAATTCACCATTAGCAAATACACACTTTTAAATGTTACAGTCTTTCTATTCCAGGAATCCAGAGCAAAAATATTGATGACATACTGGAATACACATATTTTTGCCCAATCAAATGCTCAGAATGACAATATTTAAAACAATTATGTTAATCAGTTGTTGATTGGATGGAGGCAGATCAGGTGAATGCATACTTGCTGTTGATTGGAGAGAAGTCATCTCATCATGTCATTTCACCAAAAGATTAAGCTATGATATTTTTACTTAAAGTGACGAGGTAAATTTTTATTTTTATTTTTTATAAATGAAGCATATTAATGAATGAAATCAATAACATGCATTTATAAAACTAAAAATAAAGGTTCCAAAGGGTTTTTGTGGAGTGATGTCATACATAGAAGAACCATATTTAGTTCCCCAAAAAAACTTTCAGTGAACAGGTTTTAAAAGAACCATTATTTGACTCTGAAGAACATTTTAATAATCTAAAAAAATCCCTTTTCCTATAAAGAATCTTTTGTACAATGGAAAGGTTTCATGGGTGTTAAAGGTTCTTAATGGAATCCTCAATGCCAACAAAGAACCTTTATTTTTAAGAGTGGGGCTTGAACCGGAAGTTCGTTAAATTACACAAGTAACAAAAATAATTATTTATTATTTTCATTTATTTTCATTTAACAAATATGCCTTGTATAACTCATATACTCAAAAAAGTATTCTTGACTTATACTGACAGAAAGGTTTATGCATATTTGGCCTATACACAGTGCACCCGGAAATTATTCACAGCACTTTTCCACATTTTGTTATGTTACAGCCTTATTCCATATAATTCTACAAACAATACCCCATAATGACAATGTAAAAGAAGTTTGTTTGAAATCTTTGCAAATTTATTAAAAATAAGAAACGCAAAAAGTCACATGTACATACAGTAAGCATTCACAGCCTTTGCTCAATACTTTGTTGAAGCACCTTTGGCAAAATTTACAGCCTCAAGTTTTTTAGAGTATGATGCTACAAGCTTGGCACACCTATTTTTGGGCAGTTTATCCCATTCTTCTTTGCAGGACCTCTCAAGCTCCATCTGGTTGGATGGGATGCACAGTCATTTTCAGATCTCTCCAGAGATGTTCAATCAGGTTCAAGTCTGGGCTCTGGCTGGGCCACTCAAGGACATTCACAGAGTTGTCCCGTAGCCACTCCTTTGTTATCTTGGCTGTGTGCTTAAGGTCATTGTCCTGTTGGAAGATGAACCTACGCCACAGTCTGAGGTCCAGAGCAGGTTTTCATCAAGGATGTCTCTGTACATCGCTGCATTCATCTTTCTCTCGATCCTGACTAGTCTCCCAGTTCCTGCTCCTGAAAAACATCCCCACAGCATGATGCTTCCACCACCATGCTTCACTATAGGGATGGTATTGGCCAGGTGATGAGCGGTGCCTGGTGAAAGGTGATTCTGAAATCCACTGCCGCTTCAATATAATTGTATAAATCCTAATTTAATTCATAATCAAAGCCTTAATCAATATTTATCTTCCTGTATTATTATAATGATTTTTAATGACTCTTTCCAGTTATGATTTTGCTCAATCAATAGGACCAATGATTGTTTCTTCCTTTATATTTTCTAAAGTTTGTGTTTTGTCTCTGAGTGGTGACTGAGGGTCTGTCCTATGTGGGTACCTTATATAGACAGGTGTATGCCTTTCCAAATCATGTCCAATCAACTGAATTTACACTGTAAAAAATGTAAGGCCTCTCCAATTCAAAATTTTCTAGTGACTGATCACATCTAAATTTTTCAATTGGCCAAATTGAATTTCTGTTAATTGAATTGTATCCATTGAAGCAACAGTCTGTTAACATGGGCTCAATTAGAAATAATATGTTGAGCCAATGGAACATTTTAATTTTTAATTTACCAACACTGTAAAAAATGTCAGGCCTCTCCAATTTAAAATTGCCAAATTGAATTTCTGTGAATTGATACAAGTAATTCAATTTGGCCAACTAAAAATTTTAGATGTGACCAGTCACTAGAAAATGTAAAATTTTGGATAAATGTTTTACAGTGAAACTGTGAGTTTCAATAAGGAAAAACTCTGAATACATTCAAGAAGTCTCTGCATAACAGGATGTTTTATGTGGTGAAGAAAACGCGGCACTTCATAGGCTAAAAACCTGACATTAATGACAAAGTTCCCCTGCATCACATCTGGCAAATGACAGAACAGAAGGTACTCCATTATATAATGAGGATAAGACGAATGAATGGATGAATAAGAAAATCACGAGCTTGACGTGTTTGGTATAAGGCAATAACTTAAGCCCTGAAAGAGGCCGACGCCAAATGCAATCGAACCGTGTTCAACGGTCGCATGCCGCACATATCACACAAATGACTTAATTTACTTATTACCTATTATTTTAGATATATAAGACATGAGGAAAATAAAACTATTGGCTACCATTAGATAATTATGTGGTAACCGAGAACACACCCGAGAACTCGTGATACTACAAAATGTCTTTTAAACTTCATACCGGGTCATAAAGCAAAACTCTGGAGAATAATGTCAGTGCTCAATACTCACCAATGTCTTGTGACGATGAATATCTCTATTCTCTTGGGAATGTTTGTTTCGGTCTTCAGCACCAGCTGGTTTGGCTCTGCAGTCTGCTCCCGCACATTTGAAACCTCCACACAAACGGTTTTCTTCAGGCGCATTTTGCGCACTCGTATACAGTTTCTCGGACGTAGGACTTGTTCATCCAACATGGATTTTTCACTTCGACTTCATAAATTGACTGAGCACAATTTAATATGTTCGGTGAATATACAATTTTAATTTAGAGTGAAGACGTTAAGCTATGATTAGTACAATGCATCTTTTTGCATTGGGATAATCATTTGGAAGTCATTTATTGGACCAATATGTAGCTAATGATACATTTTCACAATAAAAAATAAATAAAAAAGTTACAGTGTAGTTTTACATACAGTCTTAAATAGTTTGAAAACAGACAGGCCCTATGTTCCTAATTCTGAATATCTTTTTGTGTAGGCTAGTCCACTGGTTGTGAAATTTACTTCAAATCTAATTTAGGCTACTCTTTCCCTGCCACTGACTGAATTTTCCATCTATCCATATTTTTACTTTTATACAGTAGGGGGCACTATTACGTATCTTCTATAACAATCTTCAGATCAAAACATAGGTGAAGAAGAAACAAGTGATAGAAGATAATTAGCAGAAAAAGGCTTTAAAGTATACCAGAATTAATGTTAATGTCCTTCTGGGTAAAGCTGAAATTAAGGACTTAATTAAAAAGATAATTAAAAATAGATGGCAAGAGTTGTGGACACAGGAAGGAAAGGGAAGAGATTTATGAAATAGATAAAGAAGTAGGAAATGTGAGATGTGTGTACTTGTAACAAAGACTCAGGTAGATTGGGATCCATGTGCAGTTTATTAAAAGATCAATAACGGGATAAACACTCAGAAATGCAGCTGGGGCAAAAAAGACTTCGCAATGAGTGTGTGTGTGATGAGTGTGTGATATAGTCAGTGTAATTGGGATCAGGTGTGCAATAATCAGTGCCAGACTGTGGGTGCTTGCGAAATGGAGTTCGAATGAATTAGTACTGCAGGTGAGTGAGACCTCCGGTGGCTGATGGTGGAATCTTCACCGGTGTTTGTGACAGTTGTCCATACCATTGATGTAAATTGGGACCCTCGTCAAAGATGATGTCTTCAGGGAGCCCATAAAATCAGAATACGTAATGAAAGTGTTCGGCGGTGAAGCTTAGGTGGAGGGATTAAAGAACATCCTTTAGAGAATCGGTCAATCACAGTTAATATGGTGGTGTTACCTTGTGAGGCCGTCAGACCTGTGACGAAGTCAATGGCTATATGGGACCATGGTCATTGTGGGATGGGTAGTGGTTGTAACAGCCCTGCTGGCAGCTGTCTCCGGGTCTTTGCTGCGGCACGTGTGGCATGCGTTCACGAAGTCGATGACATCTGCTTGTAATGTATCTCACCAGAATCGGTTCCTTAACAGCTGAGTTGTGGTCGTGATTCCTGGGTGCAAATCACCTTTTCTCTGAGTTCTGGTGGAACAAATGTTCGGTCGGTTGGGCATGCTGCAGGGGGTGGATTTTGGGCATGTTCCTGTGTGATTTCTGACATAATGTCCCATTGAACCGGGGCCAGAATTAGAGTGGGTGAAATGATGTCATCTTGATGGGAATTCTGTCAACATCTTTGATGTTCTTCGAGCAAACAATTCCTGTGTTGGAGGCATCTACTTCCACTACAAATGGTACTTGAGGGTCAGGGTGATGCAGGATCGGAGCGGACGTGAATTGGTTCTTCAGGTTGGTGAATGCTTGTATTGCGTCAGCGGACCACCGCAGCTTGCGGTTTCCACCTCTTGTCATAGCAGTGAGTGGTGCAGCGACTGAACTGAAGTTTCTAATGAATCTCCTGTAAAAGTTAGCAAACCCCAAGAATCTTTGCAGCTCCTTTAAGGTCATTGGTCAGAACTGCCCGTACCTTCTTTTCATCCATTGCCACTCCCTCGGGGCTGATGATATATCTGAGAAATGAGACTCACATGGTGGAACTCACATTTTTCGGCTTTGGCGTATAACTTGTGGTCAATGAGACGTTGCAAGACTGTACGGACCTGTTGGATATGTTCCTCCATGGTGTTTGAGTAAATGAGGATGTCGTCAATGTATAACACCAAACATTGATTTAGCATGTCACTGAAGATGTTGTTGATGAATGATTGAAACATGGAAGGACTATTGGACAGCCCGAAGGGCATGCCTAGATCATATTCATAGTGCCCGTTGCTTGTGGAGAAGTCTTCCACTCATCCCCTTCCAGAATGAGGTTGTAGGCAGATCGGAGGTCAAGCTTGGTAAAAACTTTGGCAGTCCTGAGTTGTTCCAGAGCAGCAGGGATCAGAGGTAGTGGATACCTGAACTTTACTGTTATGTCATTTAAACAACGATAATCAATGCAGGGACAAAGACCTCCATCTTTTTTCCCCACAAAGAAGAAACCGGCGGCTGCATTTGAAGTGGATGGTCAAATAAACCCTTCAGCCAGTTCCTCTTTGATGTATTCCTTCATTGCTTGGTCTTCTGGTTCAGACAGTGGGAAGATGTGGCCTCTAGGTGGCGTGGTGCCCTGTAGGAGCTCTATGGCACAGTCGTTGTTGCGATGTGGTGGTAGTTGTGATGCCTTGGTTTTACTGAACAAGGCGTTCAGTACAAGGCGTTCAGTAAAACCAAGGCATCCCAACTACCACCTCAAGGCGATGAGCTTTGAATACTCAGGAGGCACCCCCGGTGAGGTGTTGACGGTGTTGTTCATGACGGTGTTTCTTATGGGAAGAAGCTTGGTTGAGCGCAGGCATCGGGAGTGACAAGTGGAACCCCATTGAGTGATCGGTTTAATTCGGTGGTAGTGTATTGCACTTGACCGGTCCCCAGGGGGCGCCCGTCTAGCACGGCCACTGCCAAAGGGGTTAGTGGTATGTCAAAGTTCCTGACCAGTTCTTCATCAATGAAGTTTCCTGCGGTCCAAGAATCAATTAATGCCTTGGTCGTAATTACTTTAGACTGGTGAGTTATCGTGACAGGCAAATCAAAGCAGTAGTTGTGGGAAATAGCTGAGACTAGTAAACTCACCCTGCTGGACTGTGTTTGCGGAGGACGGGTTGAACCCTCAGCTTTTAGGTGTCCAGCAAGACCACAGTAGAGACACAGATGGTTCTTTCCACGGTGATCTCGTTCCTCCATGAAAATTTGAGTGCGTCTGATTTGCATGGGTTCCTCGTTACTGTTGAGTGGACAGGTGAGTTGAAGGTTACTACTGGCTCGCTGATTTCTTTGAGAGCGGATTAAGTTGTCGATGCGAATAGACAGTTAAATGAATTGGTCTAGGTTTTTATCTTCGTCACGGCAGGCGAGTTCAGAATGTAGATTGTCGTTGAGAGCTTGGCGGAATAGAGTTTAAGGTGTCATCCACCCACACTGTTTGTGCTGCCAGAGTGCGAAAAGTGAGAGCGAACTCCACGGCCGTACTCTTCCCTTGTCGAAGTGCGAGCAGTTGTTCACCAGCATTCCGCCCTCCTTCAGCATGCTCGAACACGGTGCGTAGACGTTGGATAAAATTTGTATAAGTGATTCTCTCAAGGGTTGGGTTGTCCCAGACCACCATTGTCCATTCGAGTGCCTTGCCTGTGAGAAGAGAACATATCAGTGAGATTTTACCAGTGTCATTCGAGTATAGAGCGGGTTGTTGAGCCAGGAAGATGGAACTCTGCACAGAAAAAGCCCTTTCACGTGGTTGGAGTGCCGTCGAACTTCTCAGGAAACGCCAAGCATTGGTTGCTTGTTAGCGTGGTGACAGGTGTGGGTTGAGATACCTGGCTTGGCTGAAGCACTGGTGCACTTGCTGCTGACAGTGGGAGATGAAGGCTTTGCACCACCTTGACCAGTTCCTCAGCCATGTTGGTCAAACGACTGAGCTGCTGTTAGTGAGCCACTTGCTTGTGCTGAGAGTTTGTTGGAGAAATGCATGAAAACTGCTGGATCGGTGTGTGACGAAGTCTTCTGTAACAAAGACTAGATTGGGATCCATGTGCAGTTTATTAAAAGAACACAAATTCACAGTATAAACAGGCGTGGGTCAGTAAACCGGGGCAAACAGCAATATCAAAGGCATAGCAGAAAATATGGTCATAACAGGCAACGGTCAGGGCAGGCAGCAAATAGTCGAAGTACAAAGTCCAGGCAAACACAGATCAAGGGGCAGGCAGCACAGGGTCAGGAACGATAGTCGAAGGCAGCATCGACGCACAGGCAGATCAATAACAGGGGATAACAGCTCAGAAATGCAGCCGGGGCAAACAAGACTTCACAATGAGTGTGTGTGTGATGAGTGAATATATAGTCAGTGTAATTGGGATCAGGTGTGCAGTAAGACTGTGGGTGCTTGGGAAATGGAGTCCGAATGAATTAGTACTCAGGTGAGTGAGACCTTTGGTGGCCGATGGTGGAATCTTCACCGGTGTTTGTGACAGTACTCTACAAAGGGATGACACAATAATTTCACAACTTCGTATTGGACACACAGCTTTGAATTAATCACTTTTTAAAATTGGTAAACATAATACAGGATAGTATAGAATGAGTGGATTACCAGAAACAGTCGAACACGTTCTTCTAAAATATGTTGTTTATAATGAAGAAAGATCTCAGCTCATGAAGAGGTTAAGGCTGGGAATGTGACCACTGCTTTTTTCCCCCTTGTCCGTCAACACTTCACACTGGTCTACACAGAAATGCATCAAAGCTGGTTTGCCAACCGCTTTTAAATTAAGAAAAAGTGATAGAAGATTGCTTACACAAATTAAAATAACCCTATCATCAAACATTAAAGGGTTATTTCACCCAAAAATTTAATTAATTACTTGACCTTTGTTCATCTTCAGAACACAAATTAAGATATTTTTGTTGAAATCCGATGGCTCAGAAAGGCCTCCATTAGCAGCAATGACATTTCCTCTCTCAAGACCCATAAAAGTTATTAAAGACTTCGTTAAAAAGTTAATCTCACTACAGTGGTTCTACAATAATTTTATGAAGCGGCAAGAAGAAAAAAAAATTAATTACCGACTTTATTCATTTGTTCTTGTCTTCCGCCTGGGCCTACTAGATCTCTAAATTTAACAACAATCACATCTGGCTTCATGCTCTGCCAGACATCTGCTTTAGAAAATATCATTTTCATTTACATTACACTGTCAACAAGCTGTAAGAAATCTTTACAAAACCATTTGAGAGTCAGGTGACTTCAGTCCAGAGTATTTTATACTCTGTTATCATTCAAGGTATCTTCAAGCTGGGTATCTTTGTCAAAGGAAGGGATCGTAGTTTGATAAACTCCAGTGCAACAACATTTGACTTAAACAGGTTTACTCTACAATCGGCTACTTAAAGAGGTACTTCACTTACTCAGGTTACCAAGGAAACAACTTTAAGAATTGATAAGAATTCCTTGAGGCCTCTGGTGGACTTTGCCCATTATCACTAGTTAAAGAAAATCACAAATTAAAGGTTTAATTTGCATTTACAGAGGCTTAAAAAATGTATATAATATTTTTAAAACACATTAATATGATTTGAAGACACTCAAAGACTTGCTGAGGAGTGTGAGAATGCTGCTTCTCACAGACTCACACCCTTGGAAAAGAACCAAAACAACACAGACAGATACACAATGTACCTAGGCAAACCACAGGCTGAGTTTGCACTAAATTGATCAGGCGTCAATATAATTCACACCATTGAAAATCTAGGTGTCACAGTGTGTGCCTAACCACAGTGGTTTGTGTAGCAACATTTGGCATTAATCAAAAAGATACTTTGTTTGACAGAATCCAACACCTTGACTCAGTCTGCTTGCGTGCTTTGTCACCACAATTTTAGCATAGGTCGACTTGTGATCTTTTTGGCCTGATATCAAATCCTCACCCATAACACGCCGATGGTGAAAGGGGAACCACACTTACACAATATACAGAGACACCACATCAAAGGCCCTGTTTAAAACGGGTATTAAGATCCGCTTTGGTCGATCAGATCACAAGCAGACGAAGGAGAACTTTTGCCCACTTTCAACCATTCTGTCCTGATTTCTTTGAGGGGAGGGTCTATGGGCGGGTAAATGATTGGATTTTTCAGATGTTTCGATCTAATGAACGAAATAAGCTCATATAATTTACATATAAACATGACCGGAGGAAACAAAAAAATATACGTAGAGCAGTAGCTTTTGTTTCTGCTCTGACAGGAATGGTGACAGAACATTGTGGTTGGTATGTTTTTCGTCATCAAACCAAACTTTGGTCTCTAGCCAAAGTTTAAATGCCGTCTGGCTAGCTCGCTTCCAATAATGTTTGCAATAATGATTTAGGTCAGTAGGAAGAGAGTAGGCGGTCTTCCGTGGCTGTTTGAACGCATACGACCACATGAGCGTTTACACTACAAAAGCAATCCGGTCTAATGTTTTTTCAACTACCTGGAAGTAGTCGAAAGTTGACAAGCTCAAAATATTTTAGGCCCATTTACATCCGTACTTAGCATCATCCTCCTGTGATCCGATCGGCCAAAATGCATCTTAATACCAGGTGTAAACAGGGCCTAAAAGTGTGTGAGAGTCTATTATTAAATTCTTATATTTTTGGTGCTTTGGTGTGCCAACTTTATACAGTTCATTTTTTTGTGTTCTAATAATTTCCTTGGTCGAGCACCCATTTTGAGCATTTTGCCAGTGATGTGGGTGCATTTGTTTTGTTATTACTACATCTAAAAGTAAAAGAGAGATTTGCTGTGATGTCATTATTATTTAATCCCTGGAACTGGTGTCATCACAAAGCATTCTTTCCCTTTTGAATGAGAACTCACACTGCGTCCTAGGACACTAAAGGAGAACGCCTCCAGCATGACCGGTGTCTGAAGCATGTCAAAACATGACAAAATAACATTGGCCGTAGACAGCATATGATGTCACTCACTACTGGTGCGACCAGAATATAAATAGGCTGACTGTAGTACACGTCATCCTCTTTCTTGTCTTCAGGTGCTGTTTGTTTTTACTGTTTGGAAGGCAGTTATGGCAGTGAAAGCTTTCCGGAAGTGCGTACATCTGTGTCAGCGCTTTCGGACACCTGATGATACACACGATATGTGCGTGATATGTTTGGGCGAGAGGACTGAATGCAAGCATTGTGAGAGTTTCTCTATGAAAAAAACTCTGCTCTCGTTTGTCCCTTTTCTCAAGGGAACTGGGACAATCATCTGTACCCCTGGGGACCAGGACCTGCTGCACCTGAGGCGATGAGGAAACTGAGATAGTGGGGCTCTCAGATGGAGCTTACCAAGAAATTCGAGAGAGGTATGGCGATTATTCATTGTTTGATAGCTGACGAGGGTGAGCGAGTGCACAGAGGCTTCAAGCCAAGAAGAGCAGGGGTCTCTTCCTCGATCTTTCCACCTCAGCATGCAGATCGGTAAGAAACGGAAGGCTCATGAGAGTTGGGCGATATGCAGCCCACATTCATCTATCCATTGTGCACCACAGACCCTGCTCTCTGTACCATCAAGGAAACTGGCCTCTCAGGCCTCTCAGAATCTTCCCAGGTTGGCGCTATTGAGTCGTTGGCTCTCGTGAGCCTCCCTAACAGAACTGGTTATGGCTCATCTCATTTTAGAGAGTCATTATATTGAGACCTCCCTCTTTTCAGAGCTCAGCCTGGGCGGTATCGAGTGGTCAGGCTCCTTTTTGAGCCTCCTTGGTAAGCAGTCCTTAGCGCAGTCCTTAAGGCAGTATTGAGTGGCCAGGCTCCTTTTTGAGCCTCCTTGGTAAGCAGTCCTTAGTGTAGAATATAGATAGGTCTCCTTTTTGCTTTAGAGAGTCGTCTTATTTATTTATGAATTAGCAGTATTGGGTTTTAGAGCTCCCTTTGAGCATAGAATATAGATAGGCTTCCTCTCGTTTAGAGAGTCGTCTTTTTGTGTCAGGGTTCTGCCCTGGCAGTCTTGTCTGTGTTGTCATTGTTTAATGTTGCTATGTTTGTGTTGTGTGTAAGCATATGGCTTTGTCTTAGTTTGTGTTTGCCATGTGCTCCTCTTGTCCCACCTCCTTGTTTCCTGTTACCACACCCCGTTGTTTAGTCGGATCTAGTCCTCGTTTCACTAATTGTGCTCACCTGATTCTCATGTGCTGTGGTCCCTTTATATTGAGCTCCTTTCCCTCTTGTCTTTGCTGGTTCGTTGTGTGCATTTGTTGTATGCCTTGTGTCTAGCTAATCTTGTCCTGGTGAGAGTAGGTTATCTCGTTTTCCCAATCCTTATTTTTGCATTTCTCTTGTTTTGATTTTGTTTCTCACTCTAGTTTCCAGTTTTGTTTTTATTTAGTTTCACGTTCCAGTCATTTATTTCTAGTATTTATTTGTTTTATTTATTTAGCTTTTTCTCTCATTTGCTAGTTTAAGTTTACTTAGAATTTTATGTTTATCTCTTCTGTTTCCTTTTTAGATTCCAGATATTTAGTTTGCATTTATCCCTATTCATAGTTTTTATTTTTTGCTTCTGTTTGTTTATCTCGTTGTCTTGAGTCGAGTTTTGTTTGTTGTCTTGTGGTGGTTCCTGTCCTGCATCCTGTTCCACCCTGATCATTGACTCTCTTGGCCTGGCAACCAGTCTGGTTCTACGGCAAGTCACATCAACTGTCAAGCCTGGTTCCCTGAGCCGCTGCCCTGTCTCCATCATTGGCCATCACATCTTTGCTGTCTCAACCCTGACCAGCCAGTTCTCCCATTGTGTCCTGACCCTATTGTTTGGACTTTGTTCCTGCCTCACTATTCTTGTGCTGTGTCTATTATTGTTAATAAATTTCACCCCCCGCTCATTCTGCATCTGGGTCCTCGCTCTCAGTACCGTGACATGCTGAGGCCTCCACTTCCTAGGGCTCTGCTTGTATAGCAGTATTTCGGATTGTTAGGCTCTCTTTTCGAGTCTCTTTGGTAAGCAGTCTTTTAGCTAGGCTTCATCTCATTTTAGAGAGTCATTATGCTGAGGCCACCTCAGCCAGGGTGGTCGTGCCAGGTTGAATGGCTCTCTGTGAGCCTCCTTGGTGGAACCACCTTTAGGGGAGCATTTCTAGGTTTCCTCTCAATTTAGAGAATCGTCATACTGAGACCTCCGCTCCCCAGAGCTCCGCATTAGATAACATGTCCAAGTTGGGTGGCTCTCTGTGAGCCTACTTGGTGAGGTGGTCTTTTAGGGTAGAGCGTAGTTAGGTTTCCTCTCGCTTTAGAGGGTCGTTATGCTGAAGCCTCCGCTCTGAGAGCTCCATGGAGGCACTAGACTGGGTCGAGGTTCTTTTTTTTTTTTTGAGTCTCTCTGGTCTTCACGGTGGCATTGTTAGACTTCCTCTCGCTTTAGAGAGTCGTCCTGCTGAGGCCTCCACCCCCAGGGCTCCACTTGGATAGCGTTGTTGAACGATAGGCTCTGTTTGAGCCTCCTTGGTAAGCAGTCCTTAACATAGAAAGTAGCTAGTCCTCCTCTCACTTTAGAGAGCTTCTTGATGTGGCCTCTGCTTTTAGAGATCCCCTGATTGTTGCTGATTGTCTCTCCTCATGAGGCCTCCACTCTTCAGGGCTGTGTCCCCTGTGGTGACTGGCTGGATATATCCCTGGCCATATTCCCTTTAAGGTATTCTTTGAATACCAGGCCCTACACTGAGCTGGCCTATGTTGCCAGGGAATAGAGTCACAACGACCGGTGGTGCTTACCGCTAGGATGGGGAACTGTGACTCTGTATCAATTCTGTTGAAGTCATTGACTTATGTCAGCCATACGACACTCATCCCTTCTGCATGGGCGGAGTGGGCATTTGTTTCCCATTAGCGTCCTACGATGCAGTATGAGTTCACATTCAAAAGGGAATGTCGCAGATTACAAATGTAACCATGGTTCCCTGAGAACGAGACACTGCTTGAGGCATGCCTGCCCATATCTTCTTAGGACAAGAAGTGGATGACGCGAAACACCGGGCACCCTATATACACTCTGGTCACACAAGTAGTGAGTGACATCATAGGCTGTCGCCGGCCAATGTTATTGTTGTGTTTTGACACGTGCTTCAGACTCAAATCATGCCGGAGGCATTCCCCATTAGCATCCTAGGACGCAGTGTCTCTTTCCCCTTTTTAGAAGTTTACTTCTACCCTCATGATGTTCCAAATCTGTATGACTTACTTTCATTTGTGGAATACAAAAGGAGAAGTATAGCAGAATGAGCTGCTCTCTTCCAAATAATGAAAAAAGTGGAGGACAGGAGCCATCAAGCTTCAAAAGGGATAAAAGCTTCATAAAGCAGTCCATATGACTTTTACACTACATATTAGTTATTCAGTAGCTTAAAGGTGTCATGAACTGGCTTTTTAATTTTTTTTATACTGTTGTCTGAGGTCTACTTGTGACGTTTGCGTGTTTTTTACATTCAAAAACATCATAATGAATAAGTAATAGGCTATTTTCTGCCCTGGTTTTGAGTTTTCACCTCTGAAACTTACAGGATATTCTTATATCACGATGAAATTTTATTTCAAGGGCTGAATGATAAGTTGATTTCTCAATTCATGAGCCCTTTAATATGAGAAATAGATTCATTAAGTATTATTTTGTTATGTATGTAAAAAAATCCTCAAGAACAGTATTTATTTGAAAAATTTATCTTTTGTAATATTATAAACGTCTTTACTGTCATTTTGATCAATTCATGGGATTAATGCATCCTTGCTGAATAAAAGTAATAATTTCGGACCCACTTTATATTAGGTGGCCTTAACTACTATGTACTAACATTTTAATTAATCATTCGATACAATGCACTTATTTTGTACATACATGTTTTTACATTGTACTTACATTTTAAAAAATACCTGCATGTAATTACATCTGTAACTAATTTCTGTAGTTACATTTGTAATTACACAGTTGACGCTTCCCTTACACTTACCCATACCACCACACCTGTCCCTAACTTTACCCGTATCCCACCTCAATATCAGCAAAAGTGTTTTGCAATACAATTTGAACACGGTAAGCACATTGTACTTATTTTTTAATGTAAGTACATAGTACTTAAGGCCACCTAATATAAAGTGGGGCCATCATTTTTTTTCTAGAAAAAAAGTGTAGGAAAATTCATACAAAGAATTCAGTGTTTCACTCAAATTTAGCACAGCTATTATGCATTGTTTAGGTTTGACTACAGCTTTTGGAGACATGCTGTAAAAACACAAAAATAGTTAAAAGGAACTGTACTTTTTCATGATACATTCAGACACTGTATACTTTGGTTATGTATGGTCAGAGGCTGATTAGACTCATAGATAAGTTAGCCAAACTCCTCCCTGTCTGACCCGGCTGCTGCCATTCCTCTCCGCCATGCCCTCTGTGGATTGTGAGAGATGGCAATCTGTCTGTGGCTGTGCCCTCCCCTGTGTTTACCCGCCCAGCGGTTTCATCCTGGAGGCTGATCTGCAGGCTTGGGGCACATATGGGAACTGGTGGTCTGCTGGTGGTGCCCCTTCCTGTGGCTGTGGTTCATTACCCTCTGTAATCACAGCACTGTGGGTGTCTGAGCTACAGGGGACCTGTGTGTCGCAATGGGCATCAGGACACTCAGACAAACAAGATGATGCCAGACGAGCTGATGATCTGGTGGTTTCATAAGGAAAAATAATATGTTTCCACAATAACTTGCAAAACCAATTATTAGCCAATAACCTGTCAATAAAAAAAAAAAACATTGGGAATATGTGGAAAATGAGGTCCCCATAAATGTCGAATGTAGTTGAATGAATGAATTACATGAAGATATCATCATAGACAGACAGGTCTTATATGATTATATTCATTTGGTAGATTCTTGAAGGTTTTAAGGTTTTAAGTGGTTTAGTTGTCCTCATTTATGCCAAGCTATGACTAAATGATCAGAAAGTGAATTTACATTTCTATTTTATTTATTTATTATTATACAACAAGGTCATGTTGGGGATGTGTGTATGATGCTATTTTGAAATTTTTTTTTTCAATTAATTTTACAATAATGCAGTGTTACATCTTTTGTTAGAAATGCATTGCTCTAGATCTGTTTGTATAAAGGCTAAAGAAAAGCACCAGACACAAGGCAAACATAGAAAGAGAAAAAAAACATTGGAATTTTTTTCTCAGATCTTCAGGGTTTTGCAGCAATTATTGTGGAGTGTTACCAGATGTCTCGTGGTGGAGGTTATCTTATCCTTGAGCTTTGCTTTGCTTAAAGCTTTCTCAGATTAAAAAAACAAAAACACCATGCAACCATTTGGCATCAAGTTATGATTTATGGTGTCATCCACAAGGTACAGCTAAATCTGTAAAAATACAAATCTTACTTGGTCTGTCTTATAACTTTTCCTGAGCTCTGCTCTGTATTTTCTCTCTTGACTTTATTGACGGCCCATCCCGTAGTGGATTGCATTTCAGTTTTCACCCTTTCTTGGATCATGCGAATTCACCTTAATCCTCAAATTGCGCTGTAAATGTAGCTGTACTAGCGGTTCCTTGGATGAAACATTTACTTAAACAATCTTTTTTAGTCATTTGGGGTAGTCTCAGTTATTTAACCCTGGGGTGGTTTTGATTTTATCCAACAGCGTTTCTCAGAGAGAGAGAGAGAGAGAGAGAGAGAGAGAGAGGGCTCTGTTGTTTTTGGATGAAGTAATATCATGCCACGTTTGGTCTCGAGCAATTTTCGGTGTGACAGCTTAGATTTTATTCAGAGAAACATGCGAGACTTGTTTCAAAGCCAAATCTTCAATACCCTCGAGAGTGGGTAAATTGCAACGGAAGCCTGTGCTACTAAGCACCGGTTGTTCATTTTACAGATAGGGATCAGCAGGCAAAAGAGCGCGGAACACACATCTGGGAGGTTTGATGCAACGTACATGAGACGTGCCATGAAACACAAAGGTTTGCACTGGCTATCTTAATTGACCTTCGCAAAGTCAGCACACGTAATTTTAAATACAGCATAATCTATGTCGTGCAGATGATAATTTGAGTAAAACAAAAGCACAAAGCACTGAAAAACATGATATGGAAAGAAACTTTGTGAGGCAAAATGGCAAAGAATGTCTGGCACGAGAAGAAGATGGCAAAGTCTGCTTTCTCCAGTCTGAGGTGACAAAGAGCCTGTTAAGTCCCAGCGGGAGGTGTAATTGAGCCATAATGAAACATTTTATTGTCTAGTAATTGTCTGACAAAAAAGAATAGCATTAAAACCAGTACAAACGCACATATGCACTCACATGTGCACGCTTGCATTGGTATAAATTCTGTTTTGAAAGCTGTAGATGCTGTCCAGTAATTGAGTCTGCGAGATTTGATTGCATTCTTGTATAACTTCTGTCACTTTAATGACAGGATCGCAACCCACACTGTGTTGTGTGGAAGCCTCCAGCCCTGTAACTTGGAGTTCACGGAGGCATTTAATGAAGGACCTGCAGATTTAAGAAACAACATTTTGAATTCAGTGTGCGGTAGGGCAAGAGCACAGAGGTGGAAAGAAGGACTTAATAGAGCAATGGGTGAGGAGGGGAGAGGGAGGTGCTCAGGAATATCATTCACTGTAAAAAATAAAATAAAATAAAAAGGTCACATTTGTAGTTTAATGAAAAAAGGATTATATCTAATAAAACCATCTTAGTTGAGCATGGATTAGTGCTGGTTTGGTGCTGGTCAAGCTGCTTGACCAAGGTAAACTTTATAGTTTAGCTAGTTTAGATGCATGGTAGAGTATGCAGTTATCATGCAGATGGCAAAATATGTTTTTTTTCAACATTAAGTAAGTAAATAAATAAATACAGGTGATCTTTTTTTAATGATAATTATTTTTATTTTGAGAATTTGTTAGGACAGACATACAGGTATTGACCCAAGCTTGATCCGACGGCTGTGGCAGGAGCTCCGTGTGCTCAGAAAGCAGTTTAAGCAGGCAAAGGAGAAGGATAAGGCTACCCTGCCAGAGCTCCAGAACATCTTAAGGAGTAAGCTCTCTACCACCCGTCGAGCTGAGTGGCACAGAAAGAGGGGCAAGGAGAGAGCATGAAAACGTGCAGCCTTTATAGCGAATCCCTTCGGATTCACCAGGAGACTCCTAGGACAGAAGCGTAGCGGCCGACTGACCTGCACTAAAGAAGAGTTTGATAAGTACCTCAGTATTAGCTACAGTGATAGCGCATGAGACCAGGACCTCTGACAGTGCAGCACTTTGATAACCCCACCAGAACTTAGCGTGGCATTCAACCTCAAGGATCCAACCCTGAGAGAGGTCCAGGAGGTTGTCAAAGCAGCTAGGAACAACTCAGCACCAGGTCCAAGTGGAGTGCCCTACGTGGTCTACAAGAGGTGCCCTAGACTCCTGCAGCGATTGTGGAGACATGCAGAGGGTGTCTGGATTCCTAAGGAGGAGAACTCAAGCAACGTCGTTGCTCGGCGTATGACGGAATTCCTCCTGCAGAATGAGTACTTTGACAACGCTTTACAGAAAGGTGGGATCCCGAAAGTGCCAGGCTGTTTTGAGCACACAGGAGTTATCACCCAGCTAATCCGGGAGGCTCGAGAAGGCGACGGTGATCTAGCAGTGCTGTGGGTCAACCTTGCCAACGCCTATGAGTCAATCCCGCACAAGCTGGTAGAAACCTCACTGACCCGACACCTTGTTCCAGACAAGATCAGGGACCTCATTCTGAACTACTATAACTGCTTTAGTTTGAGAGTCACCTCTGGATCAACAACATCTGCATTTTATAGGCTGGAGAAAGTGCACTCTGTGATTATTCCTATCTCAGTGATTTTGTTCGCCTTGAATATGCCATGAATATGCTAGTTAAGTCAACAGAGGTGGAATGTAGAGGTCCTCTCATCCGGTCAGGTCTGCGACAGCCTCCCATCACAGCATTCATGGACGATCTGACGGTGACTACAACAGCCGTACCAGGCTGCAGATGGATCCTCCAAGGCCTCGAACACCTCATCAGCTGGGCCTGAATGTCCCGATCCCTTGTGGTGAGGAAGGGAAACGTAACCGACAAGTTCCGTTTCTCGCTGGGAGGAGTCCAAATTGAATTAATGACAGAGAAGCCAGTTAAGAGCCTGTGAAAAATCTTCAACAGCACACTTGGGGACACGGCCACACTTCATGAAACCAGGAAAGAGTTGGACGCCTGGATTGCTATAGTGGACAATTCAGGGCTGCCAGGAAAGTTAAAAGCCTGGATTTACCAGCATGGCATTCTGGCGTGACTCCTCTGGCCACTGCTGGTTTACGATGTCCCCCTAACTACCGTTGAGGGCTTTGAGAGGAAGATCAGCCACTCTCTGCGTAGGTAGTTGGGTCTCCCTCGTAGCATCAGCAGCATATCCTTGTACAGGAGTAAGAACAAGCCACAACATCCCTTCAGCAGCCTGTTGGAGGAGTTTATGGTTTCCCGACCAAGAGAGGTGCTGCTGTACAGAGAGTCAACTGAGACCAAAGTTTCCTCAGCTGGCCTAGAGGTGAGGACGGGTAGGAAGTGGAAGGCCCAGGAGGCAGTCGACCAGACTGATGCATGGCTGCGGCACAGTGTGCTGGTTGGACAGTGTGCTGGTTGGACAGTGGCATCAGGACGTGCAGGGCTCGGCCAAAGACTCGATACGATAAGGCCAGGGGAAAGGACGGCGTTAACTGGTCCAAGAAGAAATCCGAGCTGGAGTGGAGAAAAGACGCACCTGTCAGATGGTGGGGATGTGACAAGAAGGGTCGTGGGCGCGATGGAAACAGGTGATGGACTGAAAGATCTTGTGGTCTGAGTTGTGGAAAGCAGAGCCACACTGGATCCAGTTCCTTATCCAATCAGTCTACGATGTTCTCCCCAGTCCAACCAACCTCTTCTCCTAGGGCCTGATAGACACCCCTGCATGCCAAAAAAGAGGATCCCTGAGCACATATTAAGCTGCTGCCCTAAAGTCCTGGGAGAGGGACGTTACCGGTGGCGCCATGACTAGGTGCTAAGGGTCACGCAGAAGCCCTCAGCACAGGGATCTCTGTTAGCAGGCACCAGCAGCCAGCACAGCGCTCAATCACATTTATCAATGCTGGAGAGAAACCACCACGAAGTAGAAACCCTGCAGGGGGACTTCTAGCAACAGCCCGGGACTGGCAGCTAAAGGTCGACCTGGGAAGGCAGTTCAAATTCCCAGAAACCATCATCACGCCCACGCTTAGGCCTGATATGGTCCTCCTTTCAGAATCATCAAGGCAGGTGGTCCTACTGGAATTGACTGTGCCCTGGGAAGACTGAATGGAAGAGGCATTTGAATGGAAGAGGGCCAAGTACGAGGAGGTGGTAAAAGAATGCCGTAGTAGGGGATGGACCCTGCAGTCACTCTGCAGGGCCCTCAAGCTCCTGGAAATCAGAGGACTGCACAAGAAAAAAGCCATCAGGAACATCACCGATGCCACTGAGAAGGTATCTAGATGGCTGTGGATAGAAAGGGGTGATCCGTGGATCACACAAGCTACCTAGACACATGTCGGCCACTGATCATCCCTGTCTGGGTCACCTGGGCGAGGGTGTATGATGTTGAAAGACCTGAAACACCCTGACCCGAAACAAGCTTCAATCACTGATGATGTGTCTAGGTTGCACCTGTAAGGTGTGTGCTAAAACCTTATGTCAAATTATTTCAAATTAAATTAATCTCAAATCCTCATATGATTTCAAATAAAGTATGGCTTTAGCTATTGACAAAAAATTAACTTAAGTTCATTTGACTGGTTCAAATAAATGGTATTACAGAGAAATGCTGACAATATTAGTCTAAAGTAAACCATTGACAAGTTGTAAAGAGATGAGGTCTCAGTAAAGTGCACAGTTTGTAAGTATAGCTTTGCTTTAAAGGCACAATATGTACGTTTCGCCACTAGAAGTTGCTTATTCAAAACAAAGGCATAGCTTAATGATGCCAAGAAAGTAATCCAACGGTCTCTGGTATCCAGAAATCATGTTCATGAATGACTGAATGTATTAAAGTTGTATTAATGTTGCGGTGGTATGAAGCAGGATGTGCCAAGAGCCCTTGTGAGCGAAACAACAGTCTCTGAGCTTTTATTATGCCTAACCTGCAGTCGGCCACTTGCGCTCATTTCGTTGCATATGTTGGGTAACACAATGCTGTTTTACATGATTAAAACAATCATACTTAATACATTTGAGTGTGTTGAAGGTTATTATTGTCACAATTGGTTGCAGCAGATGAGGAAGCAGGATCCAAGTGCAGTTATTTAAATAAACTCAAAACGTCACAAATACAAAATCATAGGTACAGGAACAAGGCTCAGGAACAGAACAACCAACATAACGCAACGCAACGATAAGAACTGACAAAGAACAAGACTGAACACAGGGTTTAAATACACAGGCAGATGACACAGCTGACAAGACTAATGAAACACACCTGAACTGAAACTCAAATCAACATGAAAAACTACAAAGAGCTACAAAATAAAGCACAGGAAACACTTCAACTTAAAAGTCCAAGGACAGACACAGAGCACATGCGACAGTTATAATGTTACGTAATGTGGCTGGTATGAGACACTTGTTGCACTTTGCAGTAATTTAGACCGATATTAGAATATCATATTAATAAAAAACTGGATGACTAAATGACAGTTGTTAAATAACATGCAATTCATTTTAAAATATATTGTGGAGAAAGCTCTCTCTGATTATGTTAGCGATTCAAGCAATAAGACCCACCGTGTTGCGCTGTATAACAATGATTCGTTTTCTGTTGATAAATGTATATCCAAACAGTTGCTCGCCTGTCTAAAATACATACTATATTAATGTGTCTTTGATGTTTCCATGGTTTCTACGGAAATCAAGGGTCGTGCGGATATGACGTCATTGACAGGCACAAGGACACGGTTCGTAACACTGGTTAAAACGGTTGATTTCTCTGGATTTAAACATTGCTGGAAACGTTTGGTTAACAAAATATGTAACATTGCTCTAGTTTTTGGATATTTTAATCTAAAAATCGTACACATTGTGCCTTTAAGCAATTTCAGCTGAGGACTAATGAAAATGTTCCCTCTTTGCTATAAAGAACAGGGCCCGTATTTATCAAGCTTCTCAAAGTACCATTTTAGTCTTAAATGCTGAAAATGTGTGAAATTTACTCCTACTAAAAAAAAGGTTCTATATGGCACCAAAAAATGGTTCTTGGCTCGTAATCATAGGGGAACCTTTTTAAGTGCTATATAGCACCAATTTTGGTGCTTCAGCGGTTCTTCAGCGGTTCTTCACTGGTTCTTTGACTAAGGTGCTATATAGCACCGCTAACTATACAGAACATGTTAAGATATGGTGCTATATAGCACCAAAAGTGGTTCCTCTATATAATAACGACGAAGAACCATTTTTGGTGCCATATAGAACTTTTTTTTTTTAGAGTGTACTTCCAAACTGAAGTATAAAAGCAAGTTATCAAATTTCTCAAAGCTAAGAATCACTCTTACTCTTCTAGCTATTTAAGACAGCTCGAGAGGTCTCTTAAGTGGTAAGGAGTTGCCAGTAGGGGCTTGTGATGGCACTAAGGAGGAGACAGAGATGTTTTTAAGAGAGAGAATGTTTTTGAAATGTTTGACGACGAGCAGTTAATCAAACTGTAATGCCTATGTCGTCATCCAAAATCCCGTTTGTGGCACAGCAAAGTGTTGTGAATCATCTCTAAGACTGACACTTACGATTTAGTCCTACACTTCACTTAAATTACGACTGGGATGCTTGATAACAAGAATTGTTTTGCTCTTAAGTCAATTCTTAGCAGTATTCTTGCGAGTAATTCTCAGAGGCTTGATAAATACGGGCTCAGGTCTGGAATAAAATTTTTGATAAATTCAAAGTAAATTGTGCCAAACTTGTGTTTGACTGGAGTACTTCCCCAGTGTTTGATGAGTCCATGACAACATCACTCACATAGAGAAACATGCTTGTATGCACTTTATCTGAACGCATATGTGTGTTAGTGGGAGGGACAATCGAGGTGGCAGATCGGCAACCCCCCGGCCTGGCAGCAGATGGCTTCAATTGAGCAGGAGATGGTGGGTGGACGTGCTTGCTGGTAATTACTAGGACACCCCTATATGATTCCTTAAATAGTAGCCTTGTTTGGACTAAAAATAAACTCCGGACTACATAAAGGCATCATGACCTCTGACCTTTGACAGAAGGCTCAGAAGACTTTGACCATGGCCCCATAAATAGCCGGGGTCCCATTTACAGCTCACCTGCAAACGCGTACACACGCACACACGCACACACACACACACACACACACACACGTAATGAGCTATAATTGTAAGCACAGCCCCAGGCAGCAGCGTTTTGGCTCAGGATGGATGGCAACTCCAGTTTAGATTGCAGAAGATTGTAGTTCCGAAATCCAATTCAAGTGCTGTAAGATCAACCTCATTCACAACATAAAGATAAAGTTATCAACTTACAGCAGCACATTGACATAACAGAATACATGGAAGTTTTGCAGTAAGGCATTTGAAGGACCCAGTGTCTTCAAATATTGAAATTTTTAAATCGCTTCAGGTGTTCTGGCAGGTTGTTCAATAAACATGCACATGTGAAATAAGTTAAAACCACAACTATAATGACACAGAGGAATGATATCATTGAAATCACATTCAGAACGATTATTCCAGCCAATCAGAATTTCAGACTTTAAAGAGCTCGAGTGTTTAAAGTGGCAGACAAAATGCAGCACACACGTATAATAAACAGGACGCCAATATAGTTATCATTATCATAATAGTTTTCGTTGTTGGTGTGACCTGGCATATAGTCCTGGAATTTGATTTAGTGAAAGTGTTTGTATCACTCCTGCATGTTTGTACATTAATGGTGGGGATTTTTTCTGTGACTTTTTTCCGCATGGTAAATTGGTACACCAATATTATGGCGACAAATTACTATTAATATTAGTTTTTAATTCATTAATTTAACCGATTCATTCTAAACGCTGATTCATTCAAGGAAGAAAACAGATGGCTGTCTTTATGAGCGAGTCATGGAAGTAATTCAGGAAGTAAACGCTCAGAAAATGGTCAGTTGAGCTTCAACACTTTGGAACTATTTTTGTTAAAGGAGCAATAATTAATGAAAATAGTGTGTCTAAGTTACTCAATATTAAGTAACTGTTTATTGAACTGTTGAACAAAAGCAATTTCACACTTGTAATCGTTCTGTTGTTCTGTTCTGCACTCTTGCTTGTGTTGTAAGGGGTATTACTTATATAAGCTATTGAGGGATTTTTTATAGTCTTTTATATTCTTGCAAGCTAATATAATTGGATTCATTACCATATTGATTTTTTTTTCAATTCAGTTTTGCAAGCCCTGCGAAATATAAATCCCACAACCACTATTTCTTTTTGCTGTGGCTTTAAAATGTCTCTGTCTTTCTTAAAAACACCAGAGAAAGTCACCTGTCTAATGGGCTGCAACAGATGTTTGGATCCAATTGAAGGTCTAAAACAACACAGAGAAGCACAGACACATGCACACAAACCAAACCTTCTCGTTTCACCTGGGAACACTCTATATCCAGCCGTTGCCCAAAACCATCCAACCTGCATGAACTTTGACCTGGCCTTCACCAAGCTTCAGCCAATAGTGAGCTGGTATGCCGTAGACATAAAGACAAATGGCCCTATCAGTGTAAAGTGCCTAATGACTGACAGGTGTGTGGGGTTTGGGGGGGTTTGTGTGGTCAGACACATGTGGTGGCCCTTGATAAGCCACTCTGAAATGAAAGGGCTCATTTGTGGGTGCTCCGTGGATCGGGAACCTCACCTCCAGCTGAGAGAGGAAACAGGTTGGTTTGCTCCAGCAAAGCTATGAAAGAAGCAGACTCTACCACACAACCATTATGCAGACTTGACCATGACTGACAAGTGTACTCAAGCGTACAACCAGCATCCAGGATGCTTTTCAATTATGGTTGCCTTGCCATAAGTTAATTATCATAGTGGATCATGAGAACATGAGTTCTCTCTCAACATTTATGCAGTATTGGGATCATTCATGTGTAAATGTGTTCTTTTTCTCTCAAACTTGTAAAAAAAAATATATACAAATCAAAAAGCTTACATTCATATTGCTGACGTTTGACGTGTGTTGTGTCAAGTCTGAGCACTCTGTGGGACATTAAGAGTTTTTGAAACTCTATAGACGAGATTTGTGAGATTACTGTGCAGATTATTGTGCAGCAGACTTAAAAAAAAGTCTAATTTGCTCTCCATTTAAACTCATTGCTTCATTGTTTTATTAATGTACAGTATACAATACCAAACAAAAGTTTGGAGATAAGATTAAAAACAGAAATTAATACTTGTTGACAGTAAAGACATTTATAATGCTATAGAAGATTTTAAAATAAATGCTGTTCTTTTAAACTAAAGAAATGAGGTTTTCAACATTGATATAAATGTTTCTTGAGCATCAAATCAACATATTAGACAAATTTCTGAAGGATCATGTGACTCTAAAATTTCAGTTGAACATTATAAAACGAGTCATGTATTAAATTATAACACAAAGTGTTTTCAAAGACATTATTCTGTGCATTTTGGAAAAGGGAAAATGTAACCTTATTTTATTTTTATTAGATTTTTTCTTTATGCGGTAATCCATTTGGACGCATTCACTGCACTCTCCAGAGATTATGGCACGTCTTTGTACCCAGTGGCTCTCCCTGAGACTATAACCGATGATTGTTTCAGTATGGCTGTTGGTCTAAAGCCTTAGGAGTGAAAAGTTGTTTGGAGTCCGTGTTTTTTATTCTATTTAATCTATTTAATTAAAATTGAGTATAAGAAAAGAGAGAGAGAAAAAAATAAAGGCGTATTACAACTGATTGACATACATTTATCCAAACCACTCACTCACCAACATCTGTTAATTTAAAATTAAATATTAATTTAAAACTAATTTTAAATTAAAAAATTAAAAATGTAAAAAAAAATATCCAAAATCCTTGTGGGGACATTTTGGGTCCTCATGAGGAAAACAGGGATATGTCAGATGTGTTTTTTTTTGTTTGTTTTTTTTTTTTATGCAAAAAGTTTTCTGTGAGGGTTCTGATTAGAGTAGGGTGTGTGTTTGTAAAAAAAAAAAATATATATGTTAAAAAAAAGTGGTACAATACAATAGCAAAGTATATATATATATATATATAGTAATATGATGCTCGCTATGGGACCTCATGATCAAGCAAGCTGTTTATGATGTGAAATCAGGAACTGAATGCTTTTGTTGTTGACCTGTTTACACCCCATTTATTTACATTATTTGACTCATTGTTTCTTACTCTAAAGTCAGAACGCCAGTGGTTTTAAAACAGCTGCACTGTAAAACTATTATGAAGGCCAGAAATAAACCATCCAGCTGTTCCGTAATAGATTTGTAATCGCTGAAAGAGAACTTTCCAGCTGTTCTGTAATAGATTTATAATGACTGCATGCGAACAACTTTTGTTTTTACTCTTGAGTCTAATCTACTGCTGTATTCAAGAAGAATTGAGGTTTTCTCAACAATATTGCCTATTAGCATATTTCTCAAAACTAAAATCAAGCTTGAAATACAGCCAACAAGGTTTCAACTGTTAACAGTTTGTGTTGGGTTTTTTATCATTATATTTGTTTTTTGTTTTAAATGTTTCATTCATCATTAATTAATTATGCTAAATTATTAAATAAAGCCTAAATGTAAATTTCATCTATCAGTTATTAACACAACGTACAACAATTCCCCATACAGGTAGGCTACTGCTATAGACATGTTTTAAAACATACATTTAAGCAGCCAAGCTACTTTTATTGGAGATTTTTCCGACATAGTAAACTTGGGCTATACATTTTTAATTATGTATTGAGATGTGAAATGGTTAAAAATAAATGAATATATTCTTTAAAATATGTATTTTTATTTTATTTTATTAGAAATCTTTTAGTTGTGACCTAGAAGGCACTCAAGATATCCAAATCTACAATGGATCTCAACAACCACTCAATTAATAATACGGTTAATTAAAAATAGTAAAACAAACAAATAAATAAATAAATAAAAACTCTATATCCAACAAATATATACAAACATAATCTCATTTTCAATAATTTCTCCACTTCACAAATAGTTAAAGGTTGTTGGGTTGTACTGCCCTCTACAGGTGACATTCGTTGCCTTCATTTTACATAAAGTTAGACCTAGGCCTACTAGGCCTACATCATTAAAAAAAATCTATTTATATCTTTCTGATTTTTATTTTGCTAACCACAGTCATATAATTGATATTAAAATCTGAACATGCAAATAGTTTCACAGACAAAGAGCATTTCTGATAGAACTGTTTAAAGCTAAAGAACCCAAAATGACCATTAAAACTTAAATTCTCCTACTTTCCATCATGCACTAAAAGATTATATTTAGTTACTGTTGCAAAAAAAAAAAAAAAGTAATGCTGCTTTATTTGTCCATCTCTGTATTTTATCAAATGAGAACAATATAGACATATTGGTGTTCACAAACAGAACAGCAAACAAAGCAAATATCCAAGAGTTCAGACAGGGTGTCCTATGACAGAACATGGACTATATGGGGAGTGTTTAGTCTTATTATCAGATGGCGCTCTGCCCACAGGCTGTTCACTTAATGGTGAGATACAAATGTCTGGCTCTACAAGACTAGGGAGTGTTTGACTATTATAGGCCTACCCAGATTAGCATTAATACGATAATTGATAATAATTGAAGAGGCCACAAATGAACAATAACTCCAAATTCAAAGGTTGCGAATTAAATGATTATCTCTGTTGGGGAGCTGAGGAGCTGCAAATGTTAGCATCTAGCAGGTGTTAGCATCATTTAATAAAAGCTTTTCCTTGTTTGTGTACATTTGTACATGTAACCAGATTCATCGTCAGATTCAATCAGCACATCAAGGCCTGTCATACAGCGAACACAATCTCTACTGAGAGACTGACACCCTCATAACCAAGGTGTTTTGAAGTGTGAACACGGATTAATTTGTGCTGAATCTCACAGGATGATAGAGGAAATTGAAAGATATCATTTCAGGAGGATGTCTGATATCAGACAAAGAATTTGCTATTGGATGCATAAATTCATGTTCCTGGAATGCTTTAAAATGGTAGTTAAAAATGATCAAAGCAGTTAAGAAAACAAACCAAGCTTGACTAATGGCAGATGGCAGGACCCAAGGTTTCTTGGCAATACAAAATCCCAATAACAACAAATTAGGGTGCAGAACTAGTAATTTACCAAGCTATTGCAATAGAATTCTCAAGTATACACCGAAACTTGAGTTTCTTTTTTTTCTGTTGAACACAAAAGAAGATATTTTAAAGAATGTTGGTAATAAAGCAGTTGACGGTAGCCACTGACTTAAGGCGGGGGAAAAAAAAAAACTATAGAAGTGAGTCAATGGGGCCCATCAACTGTCTGGTTACCAACCTTCATTAAAATATCTTCTTTTGTGTTCAACAGAAAAAAGAAACTCATACATGTTTGGAATAACTTGAGGTGAGTAAATGATGACCGTTTTCATTTTTGGGTCAACAAAGTTATCCCTTTAATGAGCTCAAGTCTCATTGTGTCCGGTAGGTGGCGATATCTTTGTTTTCGCTTCTCGTATCTAGACACCACAGATGTAGACGGAGCTGTGCATGATTGGCTGTTAGATGTCTGTTTTGGTTTTTGGTGAATAGTCAGTACACAGTCTGTTTGCTCGTTAATAAAACGTCTTTTTGAAATATAATACAACACAGCATTAACGATACGACAATATTTTTTTGACAAAGGTCATTAGAAAATTATACAATCGGTAGATACCTTGAATGTCGTTCCCCTAAACACGATGGTGTTCAAATGTTGTGCATATAACTGTAAAAACACTGCTGTGAGCACTAAGAACGTCTCATTCCACAAGTAAGCACAAAGCTTTCACTTTACATTATGTTTTAAACGTTCTTGACGGTATACAATTGTGTTCATGTTCAGAAAATTGTTTCATTTCAGGTTCCCGCTGAAAGACCCCAACTTGCTAAAAACGTGGCTTAAAAAATTAAGATGGAAAGACTGGAAACCTGCTCCAAATAGTAAAATTTGCTCTATCCACTTTGAAAAGAAGTGTCTTATTGAAGATGGAAAGAGGACGAGACTTCATCCATGGGCTGTGCCGACCATCTTTTCATTCCCAAACCGTTATCTAGAAAGAAAGGTGCGTGAAACAATTTTTAAGCATAAAAGTAACATGAACATGTGTTTTTAAGGTTGTACAGTATCTTGCTTCATGTACTGGTCACACCAGTTTAAACCATATCAATATAAAATATTATCAGACCATACCAGTCCATATGATGTTTAATATTGAAAGTTTACCTTTCAAGTGGAAGATTAGACTGGGCAAGCCTTACAGCAAATGGACTTTGGCAATATAAACTATCAACAGAGAAGAGTTTAAGTAATATTGATATATTAACTGAGACTATTATGTGTGATATGGTTAATCGTAAGAATCCTAAACATATTAATGACTTACGCCTGATGTATGATGAAATAGTGTATTGTTAGACCTTTCAGTCAAAAAGTAGCTAAAAAAGGGACCGTTTTAGAGCTGGATGGAATGAATATGTATCTGAACTGCATCTGGAGGCTAGAGATGCTTTTAAAGATTGGGTTTTAACAGGTAAAGCTAGATATGAAGAAGGAATATGAGAAGAAGAAACTGGCAATGCTAAATTAAAATATGCTATAGGTTTTATCAAGAGAAATGAGGCAACTATGAACGCAAACTCAATGGCCAAGAAATGTCAGCAAAATAATGCATATGAATTTCGGAAGGAAGTTAAAGTTATTAATAATAGTAAAGTACCATTGCTAACTAGTATAGATGGGGTGGTTGTGGCTGAGAATATTGTTAAATTGTGGAGTAAATATTATGGGGATATTATTAATTGTGTTGACTATGGTGTAGATATAATCTAGATAAAAATAAAAAGCTTCAGGTAGCATTTAATGATACATTAAGGATTTTGCTAAAGCTCCTAAGATGGACAAGTGCAAGCCAAGTGTTTGTTTTCGGTGATGTTCCTGCACGCTGTGTTAAGGCATTATATGTATGATTTTATGTGTCGATTAAGTTAAGAAATACAATCATAATGGTCATAAATGATCCAACATTAAATGATACAAGGTATTCCCCCCTGTTCTGGAAGCACTGGAATGCAAGTTTGTTTGTCTTAAATAAGTTTGTTGTATGTAAATTATGTTATTTTTCTTTTATTTGTGTGATATGGACCTTATAGTCTGAAATAAAGAATTGAATGAAAAATGACAAGTATGCAATTAATATAGGTAATTCTTAAACAATGTGTTTAGAATCATTTTAAAATATTAGGATAATTTAAGTTTAAAGCAAAGCAGGTTAGAATAGTTTTTGTGTAATTACAGTGTGTTACACCACACTTTTTTTTTACTTCTGATTTCTTCCCTACAGGTTAAAATCAACCCTAGAAGCAGGAGAGCTTTGGTAAGTTACACAACCTTCTTAGTTAGCATTTTGCATTATGAAATAATTATTTAAATTAAACATAAAAGGGTGTATTTACACCCACATGCATTTACAGAGAAATTACAATTTTAGAAATAGTTTCATGAATTTAATGTGTAATTATACATCAACACCATACATTATAAAATATATGACAAAGTTTAAGGCTGCATTGATGCTGCATCATTTACACTATACCAAAGCAGTGTCAGTGATACTCTGATACTAGGGGCTGAAGTGGAGCTGCATATTTTAGTATGGCTTTTGTTCAGCATTGCATTTTTACTACAAATTTGGAGGCCTTAACTCACCTGCATATAGATTAGTGATTGGGAGAAACTGAGCTTTTTGAAACAGAATCAATTGAACTGTTTTGCTGAATGTTTCACTGTTTCGAACCACACAAAACATCACCCACTGACGACACCTGCTGGTCAAAACCGTGTAATAGCAACAAAAAGCCCAAATATGTATAAAGACATCTTTTACAATTGAATTGTAAATATTATAGAATTCTGACTTGTAATGCAGCCTAAATCATAATCACACCGTTTTCATTCACTGGCTAGAGGAGAACTGCATTGAAACGTTCTGTATTGTATAAAGCCCTATTTAAATAAAGGTGACTTGACGTAATTAAGCCTTTACTGAAATCATGTGACTTTCGATTCACTGGTTCAAAGCAAAAAAGTTTTGACGCTTATGAAGCGGTGTTTCAAACTTTGTTCATTAACTTTGCCTTGTTCATTAATGATAACCAAATTGTCCTCTTCCCTGTCATTTGCAATTGTAGGGAATAGTTGGTGACTCAAACTCCTCTCTTCAAGCAGCTCCTGATATGACTGCAGAAACCTCGCAGACGTCTAACTCAGAAACGCCTGGGCACAGAACTACAGAGACGCGTTTACACACGAAAAATACAGAAAATAGTTCCAGCCGGACGAGAGCAGACCCACAGAGCGTTTCCACACTGCAGCTGACTGAAACGGAAAAAAGGTCTGCAGCTGCTCATCAGATGCATGCGATATGTTAATCTGTTTTAATTGTTATTCTTTTTTTCATTTGGTTGTTCAGCCCGCCATGGACCATCCTGGGTGATGAAGCTCTGGACAGAAGCATGACTATACCGAGTTTCTTTCACAGTGGATACTGTTTGCCCAATGTAATGAACATTTTTACATTCGTTTTTCATATAAAAAGTGTGTAAAGACATTGTAATCTCATTTTTACATTCCTAAGCACACAAATTTGGTTCGCACCAGTAACATTTATCTGTTGTTTTTCTTCAGAACATTCGCTGGACTGGAGATGATGAATTAAATATTGTAAGTAATCATGTTGTACTGTTGAATACATTTCAAGATGATACATTTTAAATCTTGATGATACGTTTCCTGTTATTTCTTAATCAGATGCCTCATGTGGCGTATGGCGTTCTAGGACAAACCAAACCCCATATCATTGAGGTAAGGCTGTTTACGAACTGCAATGGAAATTTTTTGTCATTAATGGGTATCCGCTAATGACTAAGGTTACATCAGAAAGATTTATTTTGGGTAAGTTTCTGAGGAATTGCATTTTTGCAAAAGTCAACCTATCAGATCCTGTATTGCTTCATGCTGCGCTGTACATAGAGATCTAGTGCAGTTTTTTTTTGCTGTTGTAAAAATAGCCCTTACTGAAGCTGAATTTTCGACATGATCCTATGTTCATAATTTGAGTGTTTTAATAATAATTCTAATTCTGTGAGAATAAGGAAGTCCACAACTATAACTATAACGACACTGAGGAATGATATCGTTGGAATCACAGCTGATGAACGATTGATAAAATTAAAAACATTGATATCCATTTAAAGCAGCAGACAACATAACTGCAGCATTATAACGCTATCGTCCCTTTGTGCGAATGCCAATATAGTTAGTTACCTTTGTTTGTGTTTGGGCCTTTATAGATAATAGAACAGAACAAGACATTTTTTAACTGCAGCAGAATAATAATTTTTTTACTTTCTCTCAGGTTAAAGAGAGGTGGGAATGGCTTGGGCTGGATGTTCGAGGCCCGTTCTCTCCGACAGTAGACAAGCACACGCACATCATGACCCTGACTGACTACCATTCCAAATGGGTGGAAGCTTTTCCTTTGACTCAGAAACTCAGTCAGGATGTGGCCCAGTGTCTTGCTGAAGTCGTCAGTCAGCAGGGATACCCTCTCGGAATTCTCTCCCGGCTTCCTAGGCGGGACCTTTTGGAAGTAAGAGACACGCAGACTACCTGTCAAAAGTTTGGGCTTAGTAAGATTAAAGAGAGAGAGAGAGAGAGAGAGAGAGAGAGAGAGAGAGATTAATACTTTTTATTTAGCAAGAGTGCATTAAAGGATCAAAAGTGACAGTAAAGACTTTTACATTGTTACAAGAACATTTGATTTTAAATAAACGCTGTTCTTTTGAACTTTCTATTCATCAAAGAATCCTGAGAAGAAAAAAAAAAGGTTCCACAAAAATATTGAGCATCACAACTGTTTTCAACATAGATAATAATAAGCATAATGAGCAGCCAATCATATTAGAGTGATTTCTGAAGGATCATGTGTGACTAGGGTGACCACCATCAAACAAACCAAATGTGGGACGATTACTAAGTTTGTGTGGGACAAAGAGGGACATGTTACCAACACTAAAACATAACCTGAAACTGTTGTATAATCTTAAATTCAACATAACTGAGCCCAAAGGCAACAGGCATCATGCAGATAACTACTTTTGACACAGTTCTGACCAAGTGCAACTAAAATCCAACTAAATAAATAATGAAACAAATAAAACAACATTAAATTAGTTATTTTTTATATATATATATATATTATATATATATATATCTGTATATATGTATAAATGTATATATATCACATTTTTTTGGGGGGGATTGTAGTTTTTATTTTTTATATAAATACAGTGTTGGGGGAAACGCATTACAAGTAACTTGAGTTACGTAATAATATTACTTTTTCAAGTAACTAGTAAAGTAACGCATTACTTTTCAAATTTACAACAAAATATCTGAGTTACTTTTTCAAAAAAGTAACGCAAGTTACTTTTTCACATTAATTTGACTGACAGCTCTCCTGCCCCCATGTTGAGAAGAATAAGTGCAGAGGTGTGTGTGTGTGTGTGTGTGTGTGTGTGTGTGTGTGTGTGTGAACATGATGGTTATTGTAGTTCTAGACCAAATGTGAGCATTTATTTATCTCACTTGCACAATAAAGATTCTGTTCTCCTCAATATGAATAAAATCAGTCAAATGCAAAATCAGAGTACTATGCAAAACTCCAATAATTAAATATTAAATAAAACAAATATTTTTATGCATTTAATCTACCTTTATTGACCAATGTCGTGCTGCTGACCTTTGATGATTCAGTTAAGCCATGATCAAAAATTACTAGATTTTTTTTTTTTATTGGTAAAACTTTTCTCCTGCGTCCTATTCTTCCATTATCCAGAATGGCAGCACATTTTTACCTCAGCCTGGGGCTTATTATTTCAATTTTGGTATGAAGAGGTCTTTACATTTGCACAAAAAAGGACTTTTTTTGCTATTAAAAAACAAAACAAAAAAGCAAGCCCAGCCCAGGTGAGAAAAAGTAACGCAAAAGTAACGTAACGCATTACTTTTCTTAAAAAGTAACTAAGTAACTCAATTAGATACTTTTTAAGGGAGTAACGCAATATTGTAATGCATTACTTTTCAAAGTAACTTTCCCCAACACTGTATAAATATTCATTTATATACAGAACTATCCATTCGTTTTCTGACAGGGAACACATGGAACGAATCACCGCTCCACATTTTGATTGACAGCCGTCACAACCTACTAGTGACCGTGTTTACTCCTTTCTTTTCAACCATTGGATATGGTTTAAAAAACGGCTTTTGTATATTTGTGTAAGGCGGGATGTTACTTCTGGTTAAATATAATGAAAAACGATGCCGCGAAAATAATATAAATGCTTTCTTAAAAAGGCAAAAGAACGCATGCATGTTTTCTCAATATGATCATTAAAAATCAACAGACTGGTGAAAATGCGGGACATTTTCTCAATGTGCGACATGCGGGACAAGGGGTGAAAATGCTGTGTGGTACAACGCAAAGCGGGACAGGTGGTCACCCTATGTGTGACACTGAAGACTGGAGTAATGATGCTGAAAATTCAGCTTTGACATCACAGGAATAAATTACATTTTAAGTTTTTAAAGAAAAATATTTTGCAATATTACTGGTTTTACTGCATTTTTTATGGTAGTGTCCATCTAGGAATTCCTTTATCAGTCATTTGTTTGGGGAAATTAACAGTTCCGTTTCATATTGATTAATGGTCATCATTTTCCTTCTTATCTCTCTGTTAGATTAACCGTGAGTTGAAGAAACGGCTGAGATTGAATGCAAATGCCTTGGTGATACACCACCGTCAAACTGGTTACATGGACTTGGTCACCGAATCACTTCTTAATGAGTACAACATCTTCAGACATTTCTTAACTGCCAATATCAATATTGAGTAATTTTGAACTTGAGAAATGTATCCAATATGTGATGTGACTTGATTTAACAGAAATGGCATTTAACTATTTCATGATCAATAATTATTTTTAATAATGGTGGGAAAAAAATCTGTGCTGTAAAATATAATGTTTCTACATGTCCAGCATTACTTTACTGTATATTTCAGGATGCTGGATGAGCTGGTAAAGAAACACAGCAGCATCTGGCACATCCACCTCCCTGCTGCCACTCTGCGCCTCTGCTGCACAAATCACCCCACTACCAAAGAGAAACCCTTCACCCGCATGTATGCCAGTGACCCGCCATTCTCCTCATCACCCAGAGAACTGCCTGTAAGCCACCATGTCACTCACAGTATACAAGCTGTCATTTTCTTGATTTGTACTGTACTGTAAATTGGCTCTCTTGGCAGTTTTGTTTACTTATTCTTGTGTGAATTTTGTTTGGTTGCTCTTTATAGAACAGTGCTACTGATATTCGCTTCAGCTCTTTTGTTATCCCAACCACTGAAGCCAACAAACTAGAAACTGTGTCAGAAACTTCGGTAAGAGGCCTGATTAAAAATCTAATGGGATTCTGTTGTTTGATTGGGTATCCTTTGTGACCATACATTTGTTGTTTTTTACACTATTTTTCAGGTGCACTGCCTGAGGGATCATGTTTTTTCCAAGTAAAGAAACTACAATTTTTGTCATGTTTTCCATGTACATAGACTGTAAATATAGAAGAAAGTTTGCACTGTACAAATATTATAAAGAAATAAAAGTATTTTTAAAACGGGAAAAAAACAGCCTTTCATGTCTTTTGTTTGTCTCTCAAATTTGATTGGCGTTTCAAGATTGATGATATACAGTCCAGTGGCATTGAGAAGTTTCACTGTTTGTATCACTTTGCATGTCTGTTTTTTTTGTGTGTTACAGACAGACTGGGAATTTTAGTGGTGGGAATTTTACAGAACAATAGAGAAGTTATACAACAACCACATTATATGGTTTATTTACTATAATTAGATATATCAAAGCCTTAAAAGGCTTAAAGGGTTAGTTCACTTGACAAGAATACTATTTGTGCACAAAAACAAAGAAAGATAACTACTTTTTCAACAATCTTCTCTTCAACGTCATTCTCCTGTGCTGTTGACATAGTAAATACAGCGCAGCGCTTCCGAGTTCTGCGTCAGAACGGCGGCTCACCATTGGCTAGCTCCTGCGTTAACATCACACACGTGTCATGGTGCTCACGTGAACAGTGTCGGCCAATGGTAAGCTGGCGTTCTGGGACTTGGAGAACTTGGAAGCATTGCACTGTTTACAATACCTCAACGGCATTAGAGTCTGACACATAAAGGCGTTATTTTTGTTTGTTTTCTGCGTAAAAAAAGTATTTTTGTCGCTTTATAAAATTAAGGTTGAACCACTGAAGTCACATGGACGATTTTAACAAATGTTTTACTGTCTTTCTGGGTCTTGAAAGTGTTAATTAAATAGCTGTCAGCGGAGAGGTCCGAGAGTTCTCTGATTTCATCAAAGATATATTCATTTGTGTTCCGAAAATAAACAAAAGTCTTATGGGTTTGGAACGACATGAGGGTGCAGGAATTAATGACAGAATTTTCATATTTGAGTGAACTAAAGCCGAAAATATACTTTGTTTTTTTACCTGCCTTGCAAAGTATTCCTCTTTTGACTCATATACAGGCGTTCAATGCATGCACAGTTTTGAGCAATCTCTCACCACCAGTTACAACCACTGATCTATATAAATGACTCCATGTAGATCAGTGGTTACAACCCATGTAAATACTGCAAGAAAATGAAATGCGCATGTGCAATCCGGCGGTGAGGGTGAGTAAATGACAGAATTAAATTTTTGGATGAAATATCCCTTTAAATAGTACTGATACCAGTAGTGACGACCCCAGCGCTTCAAGTGGCGCTATAGAGCAGTTTTTGACCCATAAGTGAACAAAGAAGAAAAGCTGCAAGTACACGAGTTTCTTAACCCGTTGATGAACTGTGATTAGTGTTCAACCATAGACTGTAAAAAATAGGGTTTAAACTTACTAATCGCTTGCAAAACTGCACCCAGTCTACTTAAATGCATGCAGCTGTCTTCTAAACAAAAGTTGAAATAAAAAAAATATGAAAACATCGGCATTGATTTAAAATGAGAAAAGTAATCGTAGGAATTGGTGGGTGAGTAAACTAAACGCTATAAAGGTTTATATATTTTCCCATGTCCAGCCCCATCATATATGAATTATGAACTGATGTAACAGGATGACAAATGGAGGAAAGACCACTCTGAGTAAAAGCCTTCAGGAGGAGCTTCTGTGTAATAGCTGTGTTATTTCTCAAGACAACTTTTTCAAGGTACCACACCCGCTTTATATATTAATCAATGTGTCATTATTTTTTTTAAGTAGGTAATTTAGACCCAGGCATGTAGCTGACGAATCCTAATTGATTTGTGTCTATTTCTCAGGATGACTCAGTGGTCCCTACTGATACCAATGGCTTTAAGCAATATGACAGTAAGAACAGTTCTCATATTCTCAGCTTTTTTGCAATACAGTGTAAAGTATATATATATATATATATATATATATATATATATATATATATATATATATATATATATATATATATATATATATATATATATATATATATATATATATATATATACTCAAACATCTGGTTTTAGACCACAATAATTATTAAAAAAAAAAATATATATATTTTAGTTAAATATTATTAGTATGTTGTATGGCCTCTTTCTGCGACCAAGACAGCATCAATTCGTCTTACGAATGACTGATAAGTCATTTGAGCAATTCCTCTTTCATAACAAGGGCAAAGTGTGATGCTGGTGGTGGTGGAGGAAAACTTTTCTGACTTGCTCTTCCAGAATACCCCAAAGTTGCATATTTAGATAGATCTGCCTTTGCAGGCCATGGGAGATGTTCAACTTCACTTTCGTGTTCCTCAAGCCATTCTTTCACAAATATTGCTGCGTTTATTGGTGCATTATCATGCTGATACATGGCACCCTCTTCAGGGTACAACGTCTGAAACATTAGGTGCACATGGTCCTCCAGAATGATTCAGTAGTGTTTGGCAGTGACGCACCCATCAAGCACAGTAGGAAATGCCATGACCCCCCCCCCCCAAAAAAAAATGCACAAATTGGACGTGGGAAAGACATTAGTAAACAATATATGTTTCACATTGTCCACTGTTTGCACCAATGAAACCAAGGTTTGGTTTATAGCAGGGCCCTACATGAATAGTGATTTATATGGAGCTCCCGACGAACAGGTTTGGTGTAAACAGGGAAGTCGAGGTGCACATTTAATTCTGCAGTGAGTTGGGCAGCTGTGTGTGCGTGTTTTTTTTTTGTTTTTTTTAAATACAATTTGGGTTAGTACCTGGACATCCCTTTCAGACAGCTTCTTCTTGCTTCGACTGTGCTATTGCTCTGCTAATTCTACCTCCACACTCTGCTCTTACTGATAGAATGTCAAATCAGTGAAGATTGGCCACCAGGCTGTGCCTATACACTAGGTTTCAAATTATTATTCAAGTGACATATCAGAAAGATTTAAGTACAATAAACACTCAAATAAAACCATTTAGAAATTAGTCTTCATATATTTCTAAACCCACTGTAAATGTTTCTCTTTGTGAGCTTTGGTTACAGGTGGCTGAAATGCAACTTACTGCACAAATGCCAGCCTGCATGGAGAGGTTCCTGAGACTCCTGCAGCTTCATTTACCTGTTTGCTACTCAACAGTGATTTTAATACAATTAATTTGTTTAACAGAAACTTTCCTTAATAAGCCTTTATCTGAGCGAATTCTTAAAGGGTTAGTTTACCCAAAAATGAAAATTCTGTCATTAATTACTTACCCTCATGTCGTTGGACACCTGTAAGACCTCCGTTCATCTTCGGAACACAAATGAAGATATTGTAGTTGAAATCTGATGGCTCTGAAAGGCCTCCAATTGGCACAATGCACGGTTCACTCTCAAGACCCTTAAAAGGTACTAAAGATGTCGTTACAAAGTCCATCTCACTACAGTGGTTCTACAATAACTTTATGAATCGGCGACAATAGTTTTTGTGCGCAAAAAAACCCTAAATAACGACTTGTATAGTGATGACCGATTTCAAAACACGGCATCATGAAGCTTCGAAGCGTTATGAATCAGGTTTTTTGCGCACAAAAACTATTCTCGTCACTCCATAAAGTTATTGTAGAACCACTGTAGTGAGATGGACTTTGTAACGACATCTTTAGTACCTTTTAAGGGTCTTGAGAGTGTACCGTACATTGTGCCAATTGGAGGCCTTTCAGAGCCATCAGATTTCAACTAAAATATCTTAATTTGTGTTCCGAAGATGAACGGAGGTCTTACAGGTGTCCAACGACATGAGGGTAAGTAATTAATGACAGTTTTCATTTTTGGGTGAACTAACCCTTTAAGTGCTCTAAATCACTCACAAATCTTTTGACAGTTCAACTATTCAGTTTTCGTAAAATATTAGCTGTTCTTTTGCAAGACATGCTTTTTATCTTCAGAAAGATCTTTCTTCCTCCCCCATATTTTTAATGAGAACTGAGACTTGCTTAATAATGTGGAACCAACTTAAGTAGATTTTCCATTGACGAAGACCTAGAAAACTATTTAACAAACCGGTATGAGATTGGTACCAGTTATCTAAAAAGATATGAGAAATAAAAAAAAAAAACTAAAAAAAAAAAACTAATACTACTGACTAATATAAACTAATATCTGAATGTTTATTGTACTAAATTCCTACTGATATGTCACTTTCTTAACAATTTGGAACACAGATTATAGGTGTGAAACCTCCAGCACTATTTTGGCCAATGTTTGAGTTGCATTGTCCAACCCCTGTATATATAGGATACAATTATTATTAATTTTCTTTACAAAACTCCTCTGCAGGTTTGGATGCCCTGCATATGGACATGATGATGGGAGACATTGGCTTGTGGCAGGAGGATCCTGAGCTCTTCATGACATCTCGTGGTTGTGCAGTGAAATCCACAGCATCAGAGCCACCCAGTGTGTTTGTCCTTATAGTGGAGGGATTCCTCATTTTTAATCATAGGTAATGTTTTATTTTGATTTTAGTTTAATAGACTACCTTTTATGTAAGATAAAGTCAAAGTCATACTGGATGAAGTTTTTGAACACTCTGGAAAGCTAAATTGGACAGAGGAAGAAATTCACTTAAAGTGCCCTATTATGCAAATTTAAATGTTCCTAATTTTGTGTTGGAGGTCTCCTATACAACAGGTTTACATGCATCAAATGTAAAAAAAAAACACTTTAATTTCTCATAATATACATTGCACATCACTGGATTTTTCAATGATTCTCAAATTAGAAATCCCTCCTTTTTTGTGAGCCTGCTCTGCTCTGATTGGCCAGACGGCCCAGTCTGTTACGATTGGTCTGCTGCTTACAGCACATGTTGAAAACGAAACACACATTACCATAACTGTTTTTCAGCTTTGGAGGCTTCCTAAAGCTCAGCGATTGTACACACTGTAAAGACAGTAACAATGGCGTCGATTTTACCATATCAATCCGAGCACAAGTCCGATGATGAAACATTGGAAGAACTTATTCAACCCAAACCTCCATCGTAAGTACTACTTGAGCAGGACGTTTCTCAGTGATACACTTCTCAGTTTTACATACATTATACAAACGCTGTGACGCCAAACTCCCTCGTGGAAGAAGAACGCCGTCCTGTTTACAACTGTGACAATGAGCACTTTCCAGGATCGACTAAACGCTGGAATTTCTAAAGTATGTAAATGTATTTATTATAAATATGTACAATTAATTACACTTTATACGGTCATTATTCGATAGAATGACATACAATTACACTGATCAGCCACAACATTAAAACCACCTGTATGTCCTCCTTGTGGTGCTTAAACAACTCTGATGTGTCGAGGCATAGACTTCACAAGACCTCTGAAGGTGTCCTGACATTAGCAGCAGATCCTTTAAGTCCTGCAAGTTGTGAAGTGGGGCCTCCATGGTTGGTCCAACACATCCCATAGATGCTCAATCGAGTTGAGATCTATAGAATTTGGAGGCCAAGGCAACACATTGAACACTTTTTCATGTTTCTCAACAATTTCTGCAGTTTGGCAGGGTGCATTATCCTGCTGAAAGTGGCCACTACCATCAGGGAACACCAATTCCATGAATGGGTGTACGTGGTCTGCAACAATCTTTAGGTATGTCAAAGTAACATCACATGAATGCCAGGACCAATGGTTCTCCGGCAGAACATTTTCAGAGTATTACACTGTCTCCATCGGCCATCTTCCAACTCTTCTCCAGATAAAGGACGCACGTGCACCAGGTCATCTACCTGATCTAAAAGAAAATGTAATTCATCAGACCATGCAACCATCTTTCATTGCTCCATGGTTCAGCTTTGACACTCAAGTTCCCATTGTAGGTGCATATAGTTCTTCTCTGTGATCAGACCAGGCGGGCTAGCCTTCCCTCCCTAAGTGCATCGATGAGCCTTGGGCACCCATGACCCTGACGCTTGTGAGTGTATCACACAGTTGAAATTCAACCATGATATATATCAAACTAGCTGCAATTTACTAGACTGTTGCCTACCTCCAGTTTGTGTTGCAAAATGGATAAACCATATTGCCCACGTCTTCCAAGCTCCCTGCACGTCCATATAAGCAGGTGCCTCTTTTTTCTTTTCTTTATTACATTTCAGCACACAGAGTTGCACATATAATCAAAGCAGCTTGGTCTTAAGTTTCTCCTGGGAAAGCATGTGTCTTCTTCTAAAACAGCCACACGGCTCAGGGCATCCACCGTGTTTGTTTCACACGTATAGTGTCAGCCGTCAAATCACAGCTCGATGATCAGACTGTATAGTGTGAGCACACAAATTGTGAGATTTGCGATTTACTCGTACAGTGAGAGTTGGTATTTAACAAAAGTATTGCTGAAATTGCACCGTGTATACCTGGCTAAATATATCCCACTTTTTGCCAGGTGCCATTGTAATGATATAATCACCTGTCAGTGGGCCAAATCATTTCAATTTGGCTATAGATTGCGTCATCATGTACATATGCTTTATTTCTCATGTATGAACAGTTTAATGTGTTTTCATGGATCTATGTTGTACTTCCAGGCCTCTTAATAGCTTGTTCAACAAGAAGTATTTCCTGCAGATCCCTTATGAGACTTGCAAGGAGAGAAGAAGGTAGGAACGAGACTCTTGTTAGATGAGTTTGATGAACATCAGTGTTTTGACTGAGACGGTCACCTTCATCTCTTTCTAATCGATAGCTCAAGAGTCTATGTGCCTCCAGATCCCCCAGGCTACTTTGATGGGTATGTTTGGCCCATGTACCTGAAGAACAGAAAAACGATGGAAGAAAATGTAAATGACATAGGTACTGTAATATTTTAATATAATAAGCAGTTCATTCACCTATATTGTGGTGAAGTGTGGCTGAAAGTCTTTGCACTTTTTACAGTGTTTCTGGATGGCACACAGAAAAGAGAGACGTTACTCTCATCAGTTCTTGCAGACATGCAGGAAATGCTAATGGTTACACAGAGATGAGTTATCATGTGAGTAATTCAGCACCAATATCGCAGCATACTTAAATGAGTTTGCAATTAACACAATTTCTTTCTCTCTTTGAATTGAATTCCTAGATTGTGAGAACCAACATTTCAAGCTGACTGTTTCAGCAAGTATACTATAAATGCAGTGTTCATCAGAACATTCATTAATGTCTTATTTTCACTTTCTTCACAAACTATGTCGTACAACAATCTAAAGCACTTGCATTAATAATCCTCAAAATAAGTGAATGAACAGATTTCAATCGACATTTAATCTTAGCAAAATCAGGACCAAAGCACGCACATCACTGGATTTCTGAAGGATCATGTGACTCTAAAGACTGGAGTAATGAAGCAGAAATAAATAGCATTGTAAAATATATTCAAATAAATAAATATTTCACAATAATACTGTTTTTGCTGTATTTTTGATCAAATAAATGCAGCCTTGGTGAGCAGAAGAGACTTCTTTCAAAACCATAAAAAAATCAATCTTAATGATTCCAAACTTTTGACTGGCAGTGGATATCATGTTGTGTGTTTGCATGTGAAATCAGGAAACCATGTAATACACACATGACGACAGTGAGGTGACGGTGGTGCGTAAATCGTTGTACCTCTGAGATTTTCTTATCATGTGCGAATTGGCCATTATTACAGTCGTCCTGTGGTAAAATTACATTACTCCATCTACCCTTGTAAAACTAATCCCGTCCAAATAGGGCTATAGAGAGCATCATACAGTAAATGGAAGCTCACCACAGAGATGGGCACTGGAGTTAGTGACTCGGACTCGAGTCGCATTTTATGAGACTTCAGACTTGACTCGGGACTCGACCTGAAATGACTTCAGACTTGACTCGACAAAAAAAAGACTTAAAAACAACTCAAGTCTTTAATCCTTATCTTAAGAGCTTTATTTTTTTGTTATAATATCTGCTTCACATGTATGTGACATGGTAGATCGGACCCTTGTCATAGAATTTGATTACGGATGTCCGTGTATTGCGCGTAAACTCAGAGTCAATAGAGTCCCATGAAACATGACAGGAACCATATGTTCTCACATTTGGATGTATTACCATGTCAGATCGGCTAGATGCAAAGAATGTGTGGAAAATAATTAAAGACACCGGAACATAATTTTAGTAGACATCGCATCCACAAAGATTAGTGACATTAACTCACACAGCTCGCTGTTTTTCTGTGGTGTAGCTGGGTGGCTCTTTTGGATTACCAGCCTGTTAAAACATGAATAAAATCTAACCTTTAAACCTAGCACTTAGTTTTACTTTTATCAATCTTTTCGCAGCTTTTCTCTCTCTTTAATGTATGTCTACGAGAGAGAAATAGAAAGATGTTAAATAATCCCTTTATTACTTAAAGCGCATATTTTAACGTATCTATTGACTAGAAACAACTAGAAACGTTTGGAGGTTTGATATTTTCTGATAATGTCTGTTGTCAATTACAAATGTGACTGGCGCCATCTTGTGTCCATTCAGCGACTGTGTTGAAAATGACTACTCGTCTTGTTGCCTGGACAATTGTTTTTTAATTTAATATTATAATGGATTATAACGTAACAGGATGCATGTATCACTTACATCTTAGTACCTTTATTACATACAAAACGGATGATAGAAAAGTCATATATTTTGTCTAAATAAAAAAAATAATAATAATAAAAAAAGGATTTTTGAATATTTTTTTTGTAAGACATAAAATTTCTTGAGACTCGACTCAGACTCGTGACAAAAGACTTCAGACTTGACTTGGACTCCAGTGATAATGATTTCAGACTCGGACTCCAGATGAAAGACTTGTGAACATCTCTAGCTCACCCGTACTTGTTTGATTTGCGAGAACAAACATCACTTCATGCAAGCACGTTTGAGCTTCCATAAGAATCAGTGAGGTTTGATAGGCCCTTAATCAATCGGCTTGCATTTCGATAGGGCAGAGCTGATGTGTCAGTAACCAATGAGCTCGCTGCTCAACCTTCAAATACTTGGTCAGCATTTGCTGTAGGAGTTGTAGCGCTTTAAGAAACCCTCCACCTTCCCCAGCTCCACTTGTATGGATCTGCTATGGGTAATTCTTGTGCTATAGTGTGCAGCAGCAGCATGTTTTAGTTTCCTGTGCTTAGATGGAGGACTCTGATTAAGGTACACTTATGGCAATAACAATGAGGTCTCTGCAAATCATCTTGTTGTTGGTTGTTCTTTGTCTTTGCAACCTTGTTGCAAGTGCAGGTTAGTGCTTTGAGTTTTCGCTAATATACATTTTAGTAAGAAAGTAAATCTTAGTTACAGAACTGTACTCGGTCTGTCAAGGTTTGTGGGCCAGTTTTTTGTAGGGTCCTGTGGCCTTCTTGTCAGGATGAAGAATCCTTGAAATATCCACAACAACCCAAAGTGCTATAGTACAGGCCAGATGGCAAGTGCTTGAAAAGGACGTGCTGTTAAATTGACCCTGATTTGAATCTGTGGTGGCCCTATACATGAACTTGAGTCTCTTTGAAGATTACATTTTTGCATCCTCTCCCGCTGCCTAATGCTTTATAATGACTGCATAACTATTAGCTGAAGTCAGATAACATAAATGCATAAGGCCTCACCATTTCTACATTGTGCCAATTGTAACTGTTGTAAAATGTCTGGTGATATTAAGGGGTTAGTTCAACCAAAAATGAAAATGAGCCCATGATTTACCCACCCTCTAGCCATCCTAGGTGTATATGACATCCTTCTTTCAGACGAACACAATCAGTTATATTAAAAAAAATGTCCTGGCTCTTCCAAGCTTTATAATGGCAGTGAAGGTTGCTCTGTTTTTGAAGTCCATAAAAGTGCATCTATACTGCTCCACACGGCTCCGGGGGGTTAATAAAGGCCTTCTGAAGCGAAGCGATGCGTTTGTGTAGGGGAAATATCCATACTTAAAACATTATAAAGTAAAAATTCTAGCTAGGCAGCGTAAGCGTAAGCATTTTGAACTGCGCCAGACGAAGAGCCAGGCATTTTTTAATATAACTCTGATTGTGTTCGTCTGAAAGAAGAATGTCATATACACCTAGGATGGCTTGAGGGGGAGTAAATCATGGGCTAATTTTCATTTTTGGGTGAACTAACCCTTTAAAGCAGCACTAGGTAACTTTTCAACCTTCATAATACATTTTCAAGACTCTTGTGATGATACATCGACTTACAATAGGTTGAATGACACGTCTGCCATAGCCTGACGGGGTCTGTATCGTTTTTAATCGTACTTTTAAACTTCGGGTTTCGGGTAGTAACCCGAGAAAAAAAAGAACTACAAAATTCGACTGCTTTACGGCATATACGTCACTTCCACCACCACCCCCACTTCCTTAAATTCGGACGTGCGAGCCCGAGCCCAACTATCGTTTGTTTGCCGGATGTTATAGTCATGGCCGAAGCAGCACAGAAAAATAAGAAAGCAAAGGTTTTGTCGGAGGAAAGCAAAAAGAGGAAACGAGAAAGTGATCGGATTAAAGGCAGGACGAGGATCAACATTGGGCCAGCGTTTGCTCGTTGGTGTGAGCTGAAGGAGGAGGGGCTACATTCTTGCAAGTAAATACATAAGTTGTACAAAATCATATTTTAGGATACCTAACATGTCTGTGATATTTGTTTATTTGTCTTGCCTCAAGCTATAATGCAAATCGAGTTTTCAAATTTGCAGATTCATCTATGGTAGCTTCAAGATTCAAGATTCAAGAGTTTTATTTGTCACATACACAGTTATATACACAATATACAACTGGCAGTGAAATGTAAACAGGTCCGCTCCATGGACAGTGCAAATAACAGTTACAAGAAATTAAATAGAAATAGAATAAAGTTAGAATAAAAAGTATTAACATAAGTAGAATTATAAATAAATCAAGTAAAAGATAAAAATAGGAAATAAGATAAAAATAAAAATATAAAAAATATGTGGATGATAAGTGAGATAAACTGTAGACTTAAAAATAAGTGGTTAACATAAAATATATAATATGTATATATAAAGAAGTATAATGTGCAAGGTTTATTACAGGTTGTTACGCAGTAACAATAGGGACGTAAAGTAAAGTGCAGTGCAATTGCAGTATGTGGATGTTAATGTTGAAAGACCGTATGTTTATGCGTGTGCGGGGGTGAAGTGAGTCACGTGACTGAGTTCAGGAGTCTGATGGCCTGGGGGAAGAAACTCCTCCTGAGTCTTTCAGTCTTTGCCATCAGGCTACGGAAGCGCTTACCAGATGGCAGCAGGGTGAAGTGAGAGTTTGCAGGGTGATTAATGTCTCTGATGATTTTAGTAGCTCTACCTCTGCAGCGTTTGGTGAAGATGTCCTGCAGAGACGGGAGAGCTGAGCCTGAGATGCGCTCGGATAAGCGCACCACTCTTTGCAGGGCTTTGCAGTCGTGACTGGTGCTGTTCCCGTACCACGCTGTGATGCACTGAGTCAGGACACTTTCTATCGCCCCTCGATAGAAAGTTTTCAGGATGGCTGGTGAAACCCTGAATTTCCTCAGCTGGCGCAGGTGGTACAGTCTTTGCCTGGCTTTTTTCACCTGTGTCTGGTTGTGTGTAGTCCAGGTCAGATCCTCGGAGATGTTCACACCCAGGTATTTGAAGCTGCTCACTCTCTCTACCGGTGTCCCGCTGATCATGAGAGGGGAGTATGACCGATGCTGTCTCTTCCTGAAGTCCACAATCAGTTCTTTGGTCTTGTTAACATTCAGAGAGAGACAGTTGTCCTGGCACCATGATGTCAGTTGCTCCACTTCGTCCAAGTATGCCGTCTCATTGTTGTTGGAGATGAGACCCAGGACAACAGTATCATCAGCAAACTTGATGATGATACTGTTGTCCTGGGTCTCATCTCCAACAACAATGAGACTGCTTGATATTAAAATATTAAAATATTGACGATGTATGGTTATTACCTACCACTCAAACATTGAATTGAAGTATCATATAGATTCTGTAAAACGGTAACCAATAGACTAGGCTACTATAATGACGCTGGCTTGTAAACGTGAGCATCGCGATCATTTGGCGTTTGAAAAAAATAAAACCCATGAAATTATATTCATATGACATGCTGAAACCTATGCCACTGTACCTGGGATGAAGACATTTCACACGCGACGCATGCAGAACACCTGTATGTGAACTCCTGCAGTGTTCAGGGCTATCATAGTTGTCAAGTCAACAAATGCACGTGCGATGCATCCCCTGATGTAAGATTACAAGAGTTTACGACAGTAGTAGAGGACAATACTGTTTCCCAACTGTTGAAAAACCTGTTAAAAAATTACAAATATACATTATCAATCCTTCTTCCAATATGTGTTTCTCTATGGTAAGCCTATTTTAAGCATTTATATTTTTGACTGGATGGGATGGTTTTCATGGGAAATTGCATTCATATGTCATATCCATAAATAGAGAAAAGTCACTCCGGCTACTTTGACACGTGTATGGCGTGGGAGTGGCATAGGTTAGTTGTCACAACTAGTGAGGTTGACATGGAGCTGGCTAAATTTTAAACATCTGCGGAATCACCCGTTTTAAGGCAGAGCAGATATTGAACAGATGAATTGCCATTTGTAGCTCTATACAGAATTCATTGTAAAGCATTATCTATTGTGAAGGGTCATTTCTTTATGGTTGTTGTAGCGCTGTGCTGAAAACTTATTTTCGAGGAATTACCGTCTGTCTATTAATGGTTATAGCCACAGTTAAGTCTTCAGCTAGTCAGCTTGAGATCTTTTCCATTATATCTCTTAAGCTTAGTGGTGAATATTTTATGAGCAGTAGGATAATCACTCTCTCCTTTTTGAGCCGAAGCACAACCAAAAACAATGTTCTCCTGCAAAATGCTGCAATTTGTTATTTAACCGCTAGAGGGACGCAATTTACATAGTGTACCTTTTAAGTGGAGGTATATGATTTCTGCATTTGTGAGAATGGCAAGACTTAAAGGAATTTTTTACCCAAAATGTACTCACTCTCTTGTCATTTCAAACCTGTATAACTTTCTTTTGTGGAACGTAAAATAAGATAGTTTGAGGAAAGTAGTTTTTTTTTTGTTGCCCATATGGAAGTCATTAAGCACCAAAACTGTTTGGTTACCAACGTTCTTCAAAATATCTTATTTTATGTTCCACAGAAGAAAGTCATACAGGTTTGAAACAACATGAGGGTGAGTAAATGATGACAGAATAAAAATTTTCTGTTGAACTATCCCTTTAATGTGGTATATGTAGCATTTTCAGTGTATGCAACTTAAAGGATGTTTCCATTTTGCATTCTTCCATTAAATTGTAGCTCATCACCTCAATTGATAAGTGAAATTAACCGAATGATTGTGTTTACATATTTTGTAAGAGGAACTCTTGGAAATGTTTTTGCTTGATGTGACAGTCTGACGTTTGCTGACTAAGATGTCAGTGATATCATCAGTGGTTGTGGGCTGGAGCACATATATAGACGCAGACAAACATTCCGTTTTAGTTTCCTGCGATGTTTAGATGCAGGACTCTGATTAAGATATACTTATGGCATTAACAATGAGGTCTTTGCAAATCATCTTGTTGTTGGTTGTTCTTTGTTTGTGCAACCTTTTTGCAAGTGCAGGTAGGTGCTTTGAGTTTTCATTAATATATATTTTAGTCATTTGTGCAGTATTTATTAGCTTAGGTTTTGACCTACTTAAGTATTTCATATTTATGAGTGCATCCAAAATGCCTCCTGACAGTTTAAAAACTTTAATTTGTGCATGGCTCAAGATTAAATGGACAGTAAATTTTCACCTAAAAATTAAAATTGTCATAATTTACTCACCCTCATTTTGTTCCAAACCTGTATGCCTTTCTTTCTTCTGTGGAACATAAAGGAAGGTATTTTAGAGAATGTGTCAGTGCTTTTTTTTTTTTTTTAAATGTCCATACTGGACAATGGAAGGCAAAGGCCACCAAAACTGTTTGGTTTGGAACATTCTTCAAATTATCTTATTTTATGTTCCACAGAAGAAAGTTTTTAAGGAACACAATTTTTTTCAATTTTTCATCTCTTTAAGGCATAAAAACGCATAATGATAAGAAAATAGCTGACATACTGCAGATCTTATTAGGTACATTAATCCATGCTGTCCAGGTGCTGGTTTAGGTGTCTCATTTAGTGGCAGGAAAACCTGATTCTTCTATGTTCTCTCAACTTCTGTTTTTATGGATGCTGAACTGATCCAGACTGTTTCTTTGAATCATTTTTTAGATGTGAGCAAATATAAAGGTGACAATTACACCATTGTGTGTGCTGCACCTCAGGCAGATGCGCTGGGTGTGTATCTGTACAGACGAAGTTCGGTCCAACGTCAACTCTTCTACTACTTTTTCTCAACGGGCAAATTAACTCAACATGACGACCTCAAAAGTCGTTTTAGAGTCAAAAATGACAAGAGGACTCTAACTGTAGAAATCTTTAACCTACAACTGGAAGACACTGGAGCTTACTGGTGCGCCTGCACTGTTGTGAGTCAATGTGGAAAATGTGAAATGAAAGAATCAGGTGTTTTACTTTTGATTCAAGGTGAGCAAACATTATGTTGTTCTTATTTATTATTATTGAGATTTAATTTTCAGCATGTAATTACAGACCATTTAGATCATTTAAAATATACACTACTGTTCAAAAGTTTGGGGTCAGGAGTTTTTTTTTTATTTTAATTTTTTTATTAAGAGACACTTTTATTCAATAAGAACAGCTTTATGTTGATCAAAAGTGACATTAAATATGTTTACTTTTGAACTTCGTATTCCTTGAAAAATCCTGAAAAACATATTTTGCTTTCTCACAAAATATAAAGCAGCACAACTGTTTAACATTTGATAACGATAAGAATGTTTCTTGAACATCAAATCAGCATTAAAAAAACATTTCACAATATAACTGTTTTTGCTGTATTTTTGATCAGAAAAATTCCGCCTTGGTTGAGGAAAAGAGAGACTTTCAAAAGCATCAAAATATTACCAACCCCAGGCATTTGAACAATAGTATTTTCCCCCCCTGTCCTAAAGGTACAGCTAGTGAGAATCTAAGAAAATGAAAATAAAAGGCAGTTCTTACCTGCCAAATTCAGTACAAAAACTCAGTTTGAATTTTAATGTAAAATGTTTTAATGGAAAACATGGTCTGTTATAGTTTTGAAGCAAGTGATGCACAAATTTGGCTATACTAAAGTATTTGTATTCTTCTTTATAGAGCCGCCAGAGATCATTCTGGCCTCTTCCAAAAGTACAAAGTCCAGTGGCATGAATGATTTACTGATACCAGTGACGGCTTTGACAGCTGGCAGTGTGCTCTTACTGATACTCCTTGTGCTAGGAGTGTGGCTGGTGCCCAAGGTGAATGTCAATGTTTGTAAATCTGAAGGTTGTTAGAAATTTCTAAATACATTGCACATATCCAAACTGGAAAGTGCTGATTTGTCTGTAGATGTATTCTTGGTTATCTCCAGCCGTATCTTTACACACTTATTGTCTATGACCAATACTTTCATCTTATTTTTGAGAGGCATATTTAAGCAAATGTGTCCAGGTTTGCAAGCCAGTTTGATTGTTCCTTTCTTTTTTTGTTCCAGGTGAAGAAAATGATCAGAAGTGAGAGAGAAGAAGAGAAAAGATCTTCCAGTGAAGTGTACGAGGTCATGACCATTCCCAGAAGGAAATAGTTTACATGATAGCTCCACATTAATAACAGAGCTACTGGACAACAACATACCTTGCAGTTGCTTAGTAATTGTAGTTCCACATTCAGAACAGTGTTATTTCTGTAACATTGCTGTGACTCATTCTGTCCCACACACCTGCTTTATTGAGTTCAGTCTGATTTGAGGTTGGTTTTCTGACGCATTTCTGTTGAAATATGGAAATATCACATTCAAAGATTCAGAGAAATTACTTCCTCTCTAAATGTCTTTATTTTTTGGTTTTAGTGACTTATTTTGCATTTCTTCAGCTTTGCATGATAGTTCAAATCCTTTAGCATTACATGAGTGAATCAGTTTGGGTAGTTCCTATGTTTTGATTATCTTTTGCTTTAGTTGTTTATCTATGCATTTGTGGGTTCTAAACCATAATACATACTGTATGCCCACTGTGTTGTCCTTAAGCACCCGATGTAAATACTTGAATAGCACCTGATGTAAATATTTTAATAGCCTCAATTTTTAACTTCAGTAATACACACTTAAGTGTTTACAGAAATAATGGCAAAAGTCACAGTGGCAAAAAACAGGAATTGAAAATGTCAACAGTTTCAGTCTGTGCTTTTATTTTACTTGTGGTCTTGGTCTATCGTGGGGGCTTGCACAATCTGCATGAGAGAGACAAGTCTGCAGACTTCCTCCTTTGGTGGAACATTCAAGACCCCTTTAGAAGAAGCCTGCTTGCTTTTTCTGAAAATGTCACCTCTATTCTCACTTTAGTCCACCTAAATGTACATCTTAGTCAAATTACTTTTTTCAGATCTGAGTGGCTTTTGAAACCGCAAAGTAGAAAGAAAAAAAAAACATTTGGGGAAACATTTTTATGACAGTCTTACCAGAAACAAGAGGACGTGCAAGAAAATGTGTGGGTTTAAAAGTGTTCGTCAAATCAATTGCAAAGTCACTCCTGTTTTTTAGTTTAAAACTACTTTAGATTTTACCTGGGAAATGTCATGTAGCTGCCATCAGCAAAACCCTTTTTCAAAAAGTATTTTCTGGAAAATAAGAATAAAAAAAATATTTTGTTATGTTTTGTAATGTATGAAACAAGTTCTGGTGTGATTGTCTTACAGCGTTTCTCAATTGTTTACTAAAACCCATGAACCAAAATCCTGAACTATAACGGCATTTCACACAAGTTACAAACCATTTCAATAAACTTTAAAGATAAATTCTCAATTTTACAGCAGTTGCATTTGTGAAACCCTAGCATTCACAACTTGGCCAGTTGACACGCAATACTCTCCACGTGAACATAGTCAGAAACTCAATACAGAAATTCTCTTCATGTTCCTTGCCGCCATAGGTCTCACGGACTCTCACAAGGGCTATAACTCAGTAGCTTTGAAACAAATGTGTTTTTGATAGCAATTGTTTTGAATGTTGTTTCAAACACGTAGTTTACAGTCCTTTAAACTAACAGTGATATAATTTTTAACAGTAAGAAAAAAGTATTTTAAAGCTTGTTGTTTTGCAGAACATCAGTTTTATATGATATGAGAAGAGCAAGGCCTGTAGTTAGGGAGTACTTGTTATTTAAGGAAAATAAAATTATATTTATTTTCCAAACAGTATAGTGTGTGGGGTAAAAACGCCCCCAGCCACTTTGGGTAAAGCGCCCCCAGTATCCCACTATTTCCACTATCATAATTACTGTAGCAACCATGTTCTGAACATCACATTCTTTGTTTTTCCATCAAATGTAATCTAACTAGGTGGTTGAATAAAAACATTTGGACTTCATTTTTAAAAATTACCTCACATTAGCATCAGCTAGCTAATTAGCCAGTCAGTTAGCGTCAGCTAACAATATTTTTCAGAAAGGTTGATTTTTAAAATGCATCATTAATATTAATTAATATTATTTTGGCTTGTCTTTTTAATTTTAAGCTAAAACATGCTTATACTCTGATTTTGCTGTAAACATATAAAGCAAATTGCTTCGTCAGAGTGGGGGCATTTTACCCCACCTGTGGGGTAAAACACCCCCTTGGTACAAATTAGATTTTTGTTAAAAATCTAATAACATGAAACCTCTAGACATTTTCCATACTTGGTTTATAATGTATGTCATTGTCACTGAAAACTAGGATAATTATTCTAGACACATTTACCTGTGGACATTTTAAGAGAAATTGGTATCAGTTACAACTATAAAATGTAGGGGTGAGCACGGGGCTTGTTGTTACACACATGGTTTAAAACTTTTCCACACATGCCAGCATGACGAAACTTAGTGTATTTAGTAGTTGCCATATCAATATTATATCATATCAATATCAGTCGTACTCATATTGATTACTTTTTTATAGATAGTATTTATATCCCTAAGTTACATCAGTTAAATATCAAACTATTGCTATTTCTGATCATGCTCCCCTCAGTGTAAACATTGAACTGTCTGCTCGACTACACTATATACCACCATGGAGGTTTAACACACTTTTATTATTCGACAACAGTTTTACTGATTTTATCTCTTTCTCAATTGATACTTATATGGCTACTAATCAGAACTGTGAGACTTCCTCTTCGCTGTTGTGGGAAGCACTCAAGGCTTTTCTACAGGGTCAAATTATTTCATATTCTGCGCAGTTAAACAAACTTCGATCTACTAAATTGCACAAGCTCTCCAGTGATATTTTTAATATTGATCAACAGTTAGCATCCAGTCCATCTCCAGATCTGTTCAATCGTCGTATAGATCTGCATGTGGAGCTTGATCTTATTACAAAAACTATTGCAGAGCGTTTGTTATTGCATTCTCGCAGTTCATACTATGAATATGGTGAAAAAGCTAGCCGTCTGTTAGCACACCAATTTAGACGGAGGGCAGCCTCACGCCTTATTCCACAGATTAAAGACCATTCTGGCAAGTTAATTTCTGATTCAGACGGCATTAATGCCACCTTTATGTCTTTCTATTCTGCATTCGTGTTCCCCTCTGATACCAGGGTAATGTCGTCTTTTTTTACATGATTTAGAAGTCCCTACAATTGATCCAGTTGTTTCTAATGCTCTTGATGCCCCATGAAGCACTGAAGAGATCATACGGGCAATTCAAATGATGCAGAATAATTACAGAGTTTTTTAAGAAATTTCAAGATAAATTGGCCCCGTTACTTTTAGCTTTTTATTCAGAGTCTTTGGAGCGTGGTTCATTGCCGAAGACAATGACTCAAGCTTCCATAATATTACTTTTAAAGAAGGATAAAGATCCCACTGCTTGCAGTTCCTACAGGCCCCTTTCACTACAGAATGTCGATGCTAAGATACTGGCAAAAGTGTTGGCTATCCGATTTGATAAGTTACTTCCACACTTAATATCTGAAGAGCAAACAGGTTTTATTCAAGGGAGACAGCTGTTTTTTAATGTGTGTACTCTCTTAAACATAATTTATTCCAAACATTCTTCTGTTGTCCCTGAGGTGGTAGTTGCTCTAGATGCCGAAAAAGCATTTGATCGAGTTGAGTGGCCGTATCTTTTTGCTGTACTTAATAAATTTGGGTTTGGGAATACTTTTATTTCATGGATTCGTCTTCTATATGCTCACCCCCTGGCTAGTGTACACACTAATGACACACGTTCAGAATACTTAAAATTAGGGCGTGGAACACGACAGGGCTGTCCACTCTCCCCTCTGCTATTTGCCCTGGCTATTGAGCCACTGTCAATTGCCTTACGGTCCTTGTCATTTAAAGGAATTTCTCGCTCAGATATAGAAATTAAATTATTCCTGTACGCTGATGACTTATTATACATTTGCAATCCAAGCACAGCTACTCCTTCAATTATATCTACATTAAACAAATTTGGCTCTTTTTCTGGTTATAAAATTAATTTACAAAAGAGTGAGTGCTATCCGGTAAATGCTTTGGCCCTGCAACTTAAAAATTCTGATGTTCCATTTAGGCTGAGTAGGTCGGGATTAAAATATTTTGGGATTAATGTCACCAGATCTTTGTCATCTCTCTTTTCTGCTAATTATACCCATTTGCTGGCTCAAACTAAATCTGACTTTCAAAGGTGGCGCAATCTTCCCTTATCCTTAATAGAAAGAGTTAACATAGTAAAAATGAATGTCCTCCCTAAATTTATCTTTTTATTTCAGCGTATTCCTTTGTTTTTACCAAACAGTTTTTTTAAGTCTATTGACCAAATAGTTAATACTTTTTTTTGGAATGGTAAAGTGCCCAGAATCCGTAAAGTATTACTACAAAATTGTACACTTAATGGTGGGCTTTCTTTACCTAATTTTAAGTTCTATTTCTGGTCAGCTATAATATTCATAAGATAACGTATTGGTTCAACTCGTCTAATGTGCATTGGTGCAGATTGGGGGCAAAGTCATGTTTGTCCACTTCTTTACAGGCCCTACTTACTGCCCCTTTGCCTATTAACCCCTCCAGCGTTACGGATAATTTAGTAGTGATTTCTACCGTTAGGATATGGTCTCAATTTAGACGATATTTCAAGTTTTTTTCTGCCTCCTCTCTAATGCCATTATTTATGAATCACTCATTTCCCCCATCAGTCACTGACCCTGTTTTTTTGGTGTGGCGCGACAAAGGATTAAGATATTTCAGAGATTTATACAAGGATTGTACTTTTTTCAGTTATGCAGGGTTGTCCTCTGAATTTGAGCTGCCATCGTCGCACCTCTTCCGCTATCTTCAGGCTAGGCACTGCTGTACTCCTCTACTTCCAAACTTCCCTTGATTACCACCTAAGCTGGTATGGGAAGAATTTCTTGTCATTAATACGTCTCAAAAGGCACTTATTTCCAGGATCTATTGTCAGCTTATTGACTTAGAGGATTGTACTACTGCTAAAACTAAAAATGCCTGGGAACATGAGTTAGGTGAAGAGTTTGCGGATGACTGGTGGGTGAACGCTCTTAATAGAATTCACACAAGCTCAATATGTGCTTGGCTTGCGCTCATACAGTTTAAAATACTGCATAGGGTTCATTACTCAAAAGCTCGGCTCGCTGCAATTTACTCCAATGTTGACGACAGGTGTGATAGATGTCACATGTCACCCTGCAGTCTGAGTCATATGTTTTTTCTCTGTCCAATGCTTCATAACTATTGGAAGAATTACTTTGAGACTATGTCCAAAATATTTAAAACCTCGGTTTTCATCTAAACAGTTAGATGTACTAGTACTTTACTTCTTTGGAAGTCCACCAAGCCTCCGGGTATTTCAGAGTGGATTTTGGACACAGTGTACTTTTGGAAGTTGGAAAAGATAAGATGCTCTTGGTATGCTAGTTCCGGTTCTTTTCATGACAAATGGCAACCTTTTATATCATATTTTCACTCTCTTGAAACTTTGCCCGTTGACTGAATTTCTGTTAATTATCACCATTACTCCTTCTATTTTTTATTTTTATTTTTTTCTTTGTTGTTAAAAAAGGAAAAATCATTATGGTCTTCATTATGTCTGTTGTTTCAATTGATATGTCTTACTTTCCACTCAATAAACAAATAATCTAAAAAAAAAAAAAAAAGTTAATGCTGGTTCTGATAGAAAGGTGTCAGAATACACAGTGCATCAAAGTTTGTTGCGTATGGGGCTGCATAGCCGCAGACCAGTCCAACGCCGAAAGCGCCAACAGTGGTCACGTGAGCATCTGAACTGGACCACGGACCAATGGAAGAAGGTGCCCTGGTCTTATGAATCACGTTTTCTTTTACATCACATGGATGGCCGGGTGCATGTGCATCGCTTACCTGGTGAACACATGGCACCAGGAGGATGCACTATGGGAAGAAGGCAAGCCGGCGGAGGCAGTGTGATGCTTTGGGCAATGTTCTGCTGGGAAACCTTGGGTCCTGCCATCCATGTGGATGTTACTTTGACACGTGCACCTACCTAAGATTTGTTGCAGACCCTTTCATGGGAACGGCATTCTGCAGGCTGTGGCCTCTTTCAGCAGGATAATGTGCACTGCCACAAAGAAAAAATAGTTCAGTAATGGTTTGAGGAGCACTACGAGTTTGAGGTGTTGACTTGGCTTCCAAATTCCCCAGATATCAATCCAATCGAGCATCTGTGGGATGTGCTGAACAAACAAGTCCAATCCTTGGAGGCCCCACCTCGTAATGACTTAAAGGATCTGCTGCTAACATCTTGGTGCCAGATACCACAGTACACCTTCAGGAGTCAAGTGGAGTCCATGACTTGACGGGTAAGGGTTGTTTTGGCAGCAAAAGGGGGACTAACACAATAGGTCATGTATATATGTTATTTAACAGTTGAGATAGTTCTTTAAAGGGTTAGTTCACCCAAAAATGAAAACAATGTAATTTATTACTCACCCTCATGCCGTTCCACACCCGTAAGACCATTCATGAATTAGTGTTTTGAAATCGGTTATCAGTACATAAGTCGTTATTTCGTTTTTTTTGGCGCACAAAAAATATTCTTGTCGCTTTATAATATTAATATTGATCCACTGTACTCACGTGGACTGATTTAAATATGTTTTTAGTACATTAATGGATCTTGAGAGTGTAAATTACATTGATGCCTATGCAGGCTTCACTGAGCCTTCGGATTTCAACAAAATATCTTAATTTGTGTTCCGAAGATGAACAGAGGTCTTACGGGTGTGGAACGGCATGAGGGTGAGTAATAAATGACATTATTTTCATTTTTGGGTGAACTATCCCTTTAATGCTGATCTAACCAGCAGAAGCCACTAGCAAGTTTTAAATCCCAGTTGCGCAGGTGGGTTATGTTGTAACACTACATGTTGTTACAATGTGCCCCTATTAGAACTATGCTATTATATTCTATACTTTTATGAATTCTATTGAGAAATCATGTGAAAAAGGTCTCATGAGAAAACATTGACTGAGTCAATGTTCAGAAATGATTAATTATTATTAGCCTATGTTTTGAACTATGCTGTATAGCTGTTTTGCAGTGGGTTTGTTGTCAACTCAAAAACATTTTTATTTGTAATTATAAAAAATGCCATTATTTTATATGAAAACGTTGTATTTAATTGACAAAATATTTTAGTTTGTCTTGTATATTTTTTTTATTACATCAGATAACATGTCATGTTACAATGTGCCCCTCACATATGGCAAGCCGTTTTGACTTTTATTCATTCACAGGATATTAATTCTTGATATCAACAATTACGTTTTTACTAGTTAAAATGCTAATTCTTAATATCAACAATTCAATTTTGAATTTGAATTTCCACTAGTAAAAACTCTAATTCTTGAAATCAGCAATTATATTTTCACTAGTGAAATGTCACCATAGGCTGCCATTCAAATTAAATTCTTTATATCAACAATTAACATTTCTGATATCAAGAATTCACATTATTACTAGTGGAAATTAGGGGTGTAACGGTACACGTATTCGTATTGAACCGTTTCGGTACAGGCCTTTCGGTTCGGTGTGCGCGTGTACTGAACGGTTATGAATGCAATCTTTAACAGTTAACAGTCGGCTTGTTTAAAGCGGGGAACAGACTTCAATCCGAGTTACAACACGAACATATTAAGTATTTCGTCCATTTTATCACGAAATTCAAACGATAAATGCCGTTTTGACGCTCTTTAATGAGACGTGACTGATATACGCGTATCAGTTTAACTTCAAGCGGCAGCGCGCGGCGCGTGAGTGAACGCGATCATCTCTTCCTAAAGAATAAACATAAATTAATATCTCTTAAGGTATGTTGAGGATACATTACAACTTAATGAAATGTATCAAATGTCGTGTAATCGCTCCATCGGTGTTTCAACAAAGACAATAAAACAGCTTGTAAACAATGTCATGTAGAATCACGTTTACCTCAGAAGTCATTCAGTGTCCACAGCTGTTAGCGCACTTGAGAAGTCAACTCTTTCACTGAATACATGCACTATATTAGCCTATATATTCATTATATTAGCCTACGGTATATATATTCATTATATACTACTTAGCCTGTTAATGATGTCTTGTTTATTTAATGTATGTTTAAATAAACCTGTCATGAAAATTACAGCCTAACTGATTATATTTCAACAACGAATTGGAGAAAAAATAATAATAATTAGATTTAGAAGTTAATGCAAAAACTGCCTTATGTGAAGCTTATGAGTGTTGATTATTATATCTAAAAATAAATAGCAACTGAATTTAGACTAATAGTTTGGGCTCTGTAGTTAATCTTTAATAGCAATATGTAAGTAAGGGCTCCCTATATAGTTTACAGCATTATCTTTAAGAAACTTTTAGTTATAACTGAATTAATTTAAGGAAAGACACATTTTTTTTTCCATTAAACCACTGTTGAATAAAAATTTAAAAAAAGCAATTCTGTAAAACTGCTGTACCGAACCGTGACTTCAAAACCGAGGTACGTATCGAACCGTCAGTTTTGTGTACCGTTACACCCCTAGTGGAAATGTAATTCATGATCTCAAAAACTGCCATTGTTACTAGTACAAATATAATTCCTGATATCAAGAATTCATATCCTGGAAATGAATAAAAGTCAAAACGGCTTGCCATATTCCTACTAGTAACAATCACATTCTTGATATCAGAAATTATCATTGTCACTAGTGGCAATTGAATTGTTGATATCAAAAATGAATATTTTAACTAGTAAAAATGTAATTGTTGGTATCAAGAATTCATATATTGTGAATTAATAAAAGTCAAAACGGCTTGCCATAGGCTTATCTTACGTTACAATGAACCCCACCTATGGGGCATGTTGTCACTGTTCACTTCCATTCCTTCGGGGTATATCAAGAAAAAAAATATATACACTGTATTAATGAAACAAAACCACAAAATTGTACTAGACGTGTGAAATTGATGTGGGGAAAAATAAAAACTCTGAACCCCAAGTGGATTTACACAAACTGAGAAAGTCAAAAAGTGTTAGGTTTTGCCCTGCTCTCTCCTACATTTTCCTTTCACAGACATAGGCCTATTAATTCTAGCCTAAAACCCAGTTCAAAAAAACATCTCCATGTTATTTGTCAACAAACAGTTCCAGCGTCAAACCTTTAGGTGTCCTCTATCCTTAAGGCGGAGTTATCCACAGGTGTGTGTGTGTGTGTGTGTGTGTGTGTGTGTGTGTGTGTGTGTGTGTGTGTGTGTGTGTGTGTGTGTGTGTGTGTGTGTGGACAGGTAAATCTGGAGGTGTATGGGTGTTTCTAACCGATTTAGTTGGTTTGGTATAAGGACGAATTAAATACATACATTTTGATCGTGGTAGCTACATGTGCTTTGCGGAGTGCAAGAGAGAAATTCTACTCAACGATCGAACATATTTCAAATGTTGCAATCTCAGATACGGACATAAGACTACAGTTGAAATTCTCAGGACAAAAAGGACCCGATGAACATGAAGAAAACATATTCTGGTGAGTAGCTACAGGACCACTGGGGTCATTCCACGAAATCGGTGCCTTTTCAACTTAGAAAAATTAAAATATAAAATAAGTTTAATCTATGTTTTAAAAATATCCATGAAATGAAGACAGCTTAAAATGACAATAAATTCTATTGTGCCATCTCAGGCTACGAATTTTTTTATTTTATGACTATTTATCTACCTCATGTTTTGATATTTTTGTCATCCCTGTTACAGACACAAGCGTTACTATATACAATAGTTTTAATTAGAAATATGTTATAGTTTTAACGTATTTGAGCAGTATTTTAGTCCCTCTTTTCAGTTGGATTGTTTCAAATTTTGGATAATTTTTTTCAATCTTATATTTGTCATTCAGATGACCAAGAATTTACTAATTTTAGAGGATGATCACATGCCAATTAAGAAAAATATATATTTTTACAAGAGAGATATTAAACGAAGGGCTTTGTTCAAAATACAATGTTGATAGGTTTACAATGGAAAAACTGGGAAGGCCATTTCAAATATAATTTTAATATTTTTAATGAAATTAATGACGGTAACAGGATTGACATCATGGTAACAGGACTGACCAGAGTAACAGGGATGACAGGACATACATTCTTCAGCATACACTGCACAAATTTGTTTACATAATATTGTAAACTTTTTAAATTGCATTATATTTTTTGCACTTACTTGGCATAGTTGTATTAGTGAAGCACATTACATTTCAAAGATATCTAAAATGTTGACTACCATTGACTACCATAGTAGGAAAAAAATACTATGGTAGTCAATGGAGGGCGAGATCTGCTTGGTTACAAACATTCTTCCAATATCATTTGTTTTTCTGCTGCACTTAATGGCATACTACTATCATCTGAAAAAGTGCATTAAAGTGCAAATATAAAATAAAATTTAAATCACACAAATGTTAAAACTATTTAAACAGTTAATACTTTAATTACCAATAATACTAATACCAACAATTCTAACTAAAAATGTAACTGATCCTCATATACCACCCACTCTGAATAATATAGGCATTAGCTCAATAATACACGCAGGATGACATTTAAAAATGTTTGCATTTTACACAGATAAACTTTAAAAACAGTGTGGCTTAGGTGACACATGTAATGTCATCCCTGTTACCCACATGTCACAACCTGTTACTAGAAAAGTAACAGGGCTGACGGTAACAGGTTTGACAAATTCAAGCTAATTTGCTAACTGCTAGCTAACAGTCAATACCACAAAAGCATATGGTGTAAACTTTGAAGCGATATTACTTGTAGATATTGATTTCATTATGTTAAATAAATAATAATTTTAATTTATACTTTAAAAATGGTAACAGGTTTGACATTGCATGATGTCCCCACCTCAGTCAACCCTCATAAATCATCAAAAATAGAACATTATAAAAGAGAGAGAGAAAATTACTTGTGTTTTAACTGTTGGAATAATGATGAGAGATGATGTAACTTCCTGGAAGTGATGTCACTGGAATGTACAATTATTTTAAAGGGGTTTTTGGTGAGGGTAACAGGAATGACATGGAATCAAGGGACAACGATAAAATGATTTATATGTTAAAAAAAAAAAGTATACTTATGCCCAAACACAGCTTAACAATAAGAATATACTTATAGCTATATGCAAATGTGATTTTAGAATAATTTTGCCTTCAGTTTGCAAATTAAAAGTCCTGCTGAAAAAGAACAATCATATCGAGGGACATGGCAAAAACCTTACCCTTATCATCTTAGAAGCAATTTTAATTACTTAAAATAATATTTAATTGACTTTAATTTAATGTAATATTGAGGAAACAATACATAGTATTATTATGTTTTTAAATCACAAATTTATGTTTTGTTATAATAATTCTATGTCTGATTAATTCTTAGGGACACAAAAGGCACCGATTTCGTGGAATGACCCACTGGAGGTTTCGGTGTGATATTTGCTCCCATAAAATAGCAGTTAATCTAGATAGGCTACCACTTTTTAAAAGTGAAAGCAAACTTGAAAAGATCATTTGCGCTGTGATACCCTCTTTTTTCTATTTTAAACAGTCGATTTACTTAAGTTAGGCCTATGCAAATTATTAGAATTCATTGTAACTTTTAAAAACGTATCTTGTGATCTTATAAACAGTTAAAAGCAGGCATGCTAGGCTACGTTTGCTCAATTAACTGAACATGACATCCCATAATTTCAATTAGCCTAACTTGGGAATTTCGTTTTTTTTTTTTTTTTTCTGTGCATTTTCCGTCAGGGATAGTCAGATTATTATAAGCCTACTGAATTTATACATCTCCAGTGGCTACTTTATGACAAAAGTTGGGGTTTTGCACAATTTATTAGATGGGTTCTTCTTTCCTTAAGAATGTCGTACGTGTTGCATTTTTTCTTGGCGGAATTTGTCGTCTCGCGCCACTGCTGTTAGCCAAATGTCAATAACCTTTTTGTGATACATGTGTGATATGAAAATGTATAATAAACAGGCACATAATTCATTTTTGTTTATCTGTATCGCCCAAATTGAACTCAAGCATCATTCTGTTGTTATGGTTACCCTTGGCAAACGCGGGTGCCTGACGCCTCCAAATCCACCATATTTTTCCTTTTCACCCTAAATATGAATTTTAGAATTTTTCATATATAGCATATATATAGGCTTGGGCCTATACCTGTATATACAATCTTTTTTTTTTTTTCCTGAACAGAAAGATATGAATTTAGAATGAGAGTGATTTTAGTAGGCTATTCTAAAAAAAGAAAGAAGCCCCCTAACCCCAAAGAAAACCTCAAGACTAATAATGGACACATTAAGGGAGATCATCAAATCAACTCATTTGTGAGACCATAATTACTGACATGCTAGATTCCTTGTATTACAGTTCCAGTGGCGAACGTTCATTACTTTTCCCCAGAGTTTTTGCATACACTACCTTCGTTGTGTAAAGGAGCCTGCGGCGCTACATAGAGCTCTTCCATTGAGAACAGCCGCATGTTTCTTCCCTATAATCTCAACAGTCTCATAAGCCGAACTCTCTGTGTACACAATGATTTGGCAGGAATGTAGCGTTTCCTCGGGCCTGCCAAAGTCATTGTCACAGCACACCCAACTCCTAGCACACACATGTTGGATCATGTAATCAGTCAGTGCTTTTGCTCCTTCTTTCTCTGGCAGCACACAGTATGTGATCTCATTCAGAGAATATCCCTCAAGTACAACCTTGGCCTCCACTGCAAGGACAATGATAGTTAACCCAAAAAAAAAAATTCTGTCATCGTTTACTCACCCTCGTGTGGTTCCAAACCTCTATGACTTTCTTAGATACCTTGAAGAATGTTTCAACTGCTTTTGCCCATTGAAGGAATGCTAATGGGGTCAAAACCAATAAACAACAACACGAGGGTGAGTAAATGGTGACAGAATGTTATTTATTTGGCTGAAATATTATTTTAAAGTCATAAACACTTTTTAGGGAGTACAACGGGGCTAAAGACACACCTTAAAGCTGCAGTCTGTAAGTTTTGCCTCTCTGCAATTGCAGTTATTTGCGGAGTTATCGTCTGTACGTGAGTTGTGCATCGGCGCTGCTCCTCAGCGCAGATGAATCTAATGTTTTGAGGAGTTGTGTGCGGCTTGCTGTCAGTCACCGCACCGGTGTGGATACTGTACTTCAGAATCACAGATTCTACGTCTTGAAGTGTAATCTAAATAAGAAATGGCATCTTAACAAGTAAGCAACATGTCTGCCACTTTTGGGGACAAAACATTACAATAAATCGTGCTACCAACGGTGATTAAATCTAACGATTGCTCGTATAACATTAAACCGTGCAAGTTCTCAAATTGTCAATGTTAACAGCATTACCGTGTGTCACTAGCCTGGATGCCAGCCGAATTTAGCCCCGCCCACAACATTTTTACACGGGCAGTTCGGTCTGGACTTGATCGGTAGAGAAGAAATTATGCCCGAACTTCTAACTTATTCCAGCGTGCGTGCAGCAGGGTTGCCAAGTCTTTACAACAAAACCCACCCAAATGCTAACATTCCGCAAAACTAGCCAAAAACAAGCCCAATAGCTTTCCAGGGGGGTTCTCCGGGGGGGAAAGGCATTTGGGGGGTAAAATATGTGTTATTTTGGGAGTGATGCCTGCTAAAATTCGCATTCCTGGGTCTGTATATCACATAATTGGGGTCGCTTCAACCCGTGAACATGGCAACACAGTGCAGTTGAGTTCTGTTGACATTTGACAACTAACGTTATGCGTCGCTCCGTTGCTCTGATTGGTTGTAGGTCTATCCAATTGAGATCTTTCCTCATTCGGTTGAAACACGCCCCTTAATCACAGCCCAACGGAGCAGTATCAGACTCATATTCTGACTAGAATTGAGTATGACGACGTCAGGCTAGTGTGTCACGATTCACCAGTGAGAGTGCCCCTGATTACCACCAGAGGGCACTCCACCCCAGACTGTCATTCCATCAAAGACTACATTTCCCATAATCCTTTGCCCGGCCTTATCATCACTCATTGTTTACACCTGTGTCTCATTTACCTCATTACCTCTGCCTATATCTAGCCTGTTCACCAAGTCATTCATTGCAAAGTCTTGTTTAGTGTTTCGCTGCATTTCTAAGCGGTCTCCCTGGTTTCATGTCTTCGGTTTTTGGATTACTTGCCTGTTTCTGGATTACTCTCTTGGCCGTGTTCCCTACCTTGTCGCGTTTGTTTGTTTGGACTGCCTGCGTTTTGACCGTGCCTGTACTTTTGACTACGATTGTGGATTACCCTTTAATAAAGCTGCGTTTGGATCCTCAGCCTTTGCGTCTCAGAGCAGTATGTTACGCTTATGTTATGTTAAAATCTAGGCAGCTGACTCGTTGCCTCGCTGCCTTACAGTGGTGTGAAGTAACAAATTACAAATACTCTCGTTACTGTAATTGAGTAGTTTTTCTCAGGAATTGTACTTTATTAAGTAGTTTAAAAACAGTGTACTTTTACTTGAGTACATTTTAAGTGCTGTATCGGTACTTTTACTGCGCTATTTTTCCTTAAACCTGCAGTCGCTACATTATGTTTATTTTTGTCCTGTCAATGTGATTGGCCAAGGTGAAAAATAAGTCCTGTCTCCATGCGTCACGCGTGTGACTCCCGTCATATCAACCATAGCGTTAGGGAGTCGCGACAAGCCTAGAGTGAGAGGCATGCGCGCTTTATGAAAGGGGGTTGTTGCTGGTTACTGTATGATGACTTAAATCGTGAAATTGCTCCGTGAGCCAACATACATACTCATCTCAGCGTAGTTTATCAACTGAGCGAGGAGAGAACGCGTCCAAAGTTAAGTGTTTCTTAAAGGGGCGGTACACTTCACTACAAATCATGTATAAAACTCCAAAAATATACATACCAGCATAATTAAATCAAAAGACAATCCAATGAAAATCAAAAAATATATTCAAAATAAGAGAATCAGAGTTTTTTATAATAAAGAAAAGATTTTGAGTGAAAATTATAATGTTGATTTTACACATTACAAGGGCATATTTTAATATAATGTGATGGCGATTTAAAATTGTAGTCCATGTATATAGCAAATAACTTATTAAATCAGGTTTATGTTTTTGTTAATTGTTAAATTTGAAAATTGTGAGTTACTCGATTCTGATTTCTGGGGCCAGTTCTTCGTACGTCGCTAACTCAGTTAGCTGGATTTGATTGTTGACGATTTGACATGATCTCGGATTGTTTGGTTCTTCAAAGCTCATCCTGGACTTGCTGTCATAGTAACAGGTCCGTAAGCTTAAACCTGCTCATGAGCAGGCTTATTTCATGTAAACAGGATTAGATTGCATCTGAGGTGATACTTAAAATCTGTCCCAGCCACTGCTACTTTATTACAATAGTTCATTACTGAACCAGGGGCAATAATAATAATTTTAAATAATAATAATAATATAAAAATGTTATATTTTATATGCATATGAGAATGTATATAATATTATAATGTTGTATAATAATATAGACACAGCCACTTGATTGAGCGATTTATTTGTGATGGAATAATTACTTTATAATTTTTTGGCGGTTTACACACATGTTGTACAGTTACTCTGAGCCATGCATTAATTTAAGTGATAAAAGATATTATGGGAGTGGCTTGATGCAGCGCAAGAGATGCAGATAATTTGATCTTGACCCTTAAGAAACTTTAATACTGTCACGTTACAAATCTGCTCCAAATTGAATTAAAAATTAAATTACAACATTGAAATAAAAATGTAAAGGGTGTACAAATACTGTATAAAATCGTGAATATAAATAATTGGTAATCATGTTAAAAAAAACAAAAAACATTTATCAATTATCTATAATAACTTTTATGTTGGTTTGGTGGTTTGGCTGTTTCCTTATAAAGGTCCAGAAATTCGTGGGGTTTTTATTGTATAATTTGTCAAGTTTTTTGCCAGGTGGCTTTTTTAATTATATGATGTCATTACGTTGCTGTCTTGACGCCAGCCAATCGCTGCATTGCTGATCGTGGTTTCGAGTATCGATGCATCTGCCCTCTTCAGGGAAATAAGAACGCGCAGTGATCTTAGATAATTTAATCCAGATATTTTAATCCAATCCGCAAATTCGTTTGAAGAACCAAATTAGCCAGAGATCAGTTATCACGATTAAAAGATCTGGGATCTGTCAAATCATCTCAGATGTAATAAGCAACGTACAAAGAACGGGCCCCTGAAGTGTAGCCTATTCTTTTAACAAAGAAAACATCCATTGAAATTAAAGCAGTACAATGAATGCGTCTTGAAAAGAAAGAACTGCTTTTTTTACATAAAATTGTTAATGTACAACGCTTTGCAACCTTTTTTAATTAACCGCAAGAAAACCTCTACAGACTGGTTGTCATAAATGTTACCAGATTATTGGTTGCTTTCTCAAATATTACATGGCTGTATTTTTAGTAAAAAATAAAACTTGGAGAAATATTGAAATACTGTTGTTGATCTCATGTTTTTTTGTTCTTACTGAAAATCATCCATAAAAGAGTAAGCTACATTTTTAATTTGCAGGGTATTAGGCGGAATAACATTAATAGCATAATACTCACTACTCACTACTCACTACTCTTGAGTACTTTTACAAGGGCTACTTTTTACTCCTACTTTGAGTAGTATCTTGCACTACATTTTTTGACAAGTAACAGTGCTTTTACTTGAGTATGCTTTTTTCAGTACTCTTTCCACCACTGCTGCCTTATCAGACAATGGCTTGCAAGGCAGTGTTTGTGCATGAAGGCACCTCACAAAACTAATTTCGGACAGACTTCTTAGGCAGTGTAACCGTTTAATGATCTATAGCAAAATAGAGGGAGCTTTGGTGAGAACTAAACAAATATTTAATAACTACATTAGTAATTTCTCTATCAGAAGTAGAAAATGTTGGTAAAAAACGTACATTTACACACAAACTGACCAGCAAACGCAACTTTCGGACACCATCTTTTTTCCCAGCTCAACTGTCACAGAATGGAACGCACAGGATTGTGGGATATCAAAGGCAGGGATACAAATATGCTGCCTTCAAAAATCGATCAAAAATCGATCAGATGAAGGTATCCCAGGAGACAGGAAGTGAAGCTAACATTAGATTTGGACGTGCCTTGATGCCTTCCTGCCTTGAAATGTGTCCTCCGAAGGCAGCATTTTCCAGGTTTCGGACGCAGCTAATGTGTATTTTGGTGTTTATTAGCATTACCTGTACATTTTTGTACAGTCTAATCTTTTGCTTTTGACTATGGCTGACTCTCCAGTTGTCACTGATTGTCGTTTGGGCATTTCTGGATTGCAATCTGCCATCAAAATGATAAGTATAATTACAACAGGTGCTGTGAGAAAAGGCTATAAATAATCTGCTGAAGAACATGCTCCTCACGTGTCTTACTACTACTACTAGTCGGACTCCTTCTTTATGTATACAGACGTGACGAAATGACGCAAGGAAATGCTTAAATTTCCAGTGGAAATCCACCATACCACTCTAATTATAGCACATTATTACAAGCTTACCGGTGTGAATCGGGCTAAGGTAAGGAGATTTTTGTCGTTTACTTGTTCAAAAATGGATTTTGGATAATTCAACAAAAAAAGGTTACGGACTGTAGCTTTAAGAAAAAAAATGCTTTTCACTACTCCCATAGTGTTGCAGATTTTTTTTTTTTTGTATTGAATATTTATGGAGCAACAGATTTTAAATCATAAAAGTGGTTTATTTTGTAAACAATCAGTTTAGCAAAGTTTAGCAAATATTGTCTATTTTGATAAATAAAATAGTTTTTTTTTTGTCCAATACTGTCATTAAATATGTTAATATAAAAATATATTTTAAAAATACATAAACTAAATTATTTTAAAAAGTAAAAATTCTGAAAGCATTGAATGGGATCCCATAATTTTATATAGTTTTACAGTAGTAACAATAAATTATATTTTATTGTATGATATTTTTAAATATGATGGTTTCATTATAAATATTGTGATTATTTCTTAGGTGGACACCCAACTTAATATATGATACTTACCATCTGAATCTAACCATGTCATGAAAATTCAGCCAAATACCATACTTTTATTATTATTGGAAAAACTGTTGCTTTAATTAGCTGGAACAAAACTGAAAATCATTTAGAAGACCTTTTTCAAAATATATTCAATAATTTTAGCGACTCTCATTTGCTACTTAAATCTACAAAAAAAAGATTAAATTTAGATTAAATTAGCGCAGAATCAACTTTGCGCTGCTGCCCGCGATCGCGTCAAGGATCAGACAAATTTCCACGTGCATCTTGAAACGCGGATGTTTTGGAAAGTGCTGCGGCAAGGGTTTGTGCCATCTAGTGGTTTAGAGTAAAATAAAATTAAAGGCACCTTTTACCCCGTGGTGCCTTTAGCCCAGTTGTACCCTATTGAGTGTGCACATGTGTGCTTTACTGTGTAACACGCCCTGAGCACTTGAGGTAAATCAGTAACTCACTATGAGAAGTAATCAAACACTAACACAATAAGACTCCACTAGACATGTTCACGCATACAGGGCGTAAATCACGCAGATCATTTATTAATCATGACACACTGTCAGCTCTTTCTGCAAGCGTTTAATGCTTGGATCAACTTCTGATTCCTGAACTGTTATGAGTCATTTTGTTTATTGGACACTGTTAAGGTTGAAGATCATCTGGAAAAACTGAATTTCTACATGTTGGATTGCATGCAAGACTTCCATGTGGAATTCTGTAAGGTTTCATGCTAAAAAATGTCCCATCAGGAAGTGAATGATTTTGAGCGGATGAATGAATCTCTTTGTTAATCCTTTATTTTGGATCATTGCCCAACAGAGCTTACTGAGGCAATAGAGACTCTGCACTATAGCACATATTTTTTATCAGTTTCTGGCTCCTTTTCCTTCATTGCCTCCCTCCCCTTTCCTGACCTGCCCTGTCATCACAGTCGAGCTGACAGGTGAGTCAGCGGCAACACGGATCTCCTGTGAAATTAACTCAGGCCGAGAGTGCTTTGAAATTCCTCTCTGCTCCAGAGGCATGTCGATTTGGAAGGTTGATCACAGTCATTTTCAGTACCATGTCACACATTTCACGCATGCTAAAATGTTTCCTTTGACAGCACTTGACTTGACACTGAAACGGACAGATGGTTTGGTCTTTTCTTACCTCCTCCATGTCTCCCTGCTTCTGTCTATGTCACTCAAGACTGTTCGCTTATAGTGATTACTGAATGTGAACACAGGAATGTCATGGATTGATAAAGGCCACTTCATCTCACAGGGTGTGTACGGCTAAGAGAATCAGGAGAGAGGAGTTAAAGATTACCTACTGTCCCTGTCACATGTCGTCGTCATGTGCCAGGCTGGTCGTGATGTTTAAAAACAGATTTACAGCGATTACATCCTATTTTTATGGAATATTGCCGCAAATATTAAAAATGATATATCCATGTAAATGTTTTTTTCAAATTCACGTGCCCTCAAATCTATAATCAAAATAAATGCCCCTCCCTCTTGCAGTGACATCTCTTCTCTGATGACTTTTTACTGGCGTGAGGGCTGGACAACCTGCCTCTCACATGACATCACAGCCGTTTCACTTGGATGTCAGCCATAATAGAGAGGAAAAGACTATCACAACTTCCGATTCATGCTGACTTTAAGCTTTAAAGCTTGTATTAAACATGTCTCTCTCACTAAGACATCTGTTTACTCTGTGCAGAGCTGCTCACACTGTATTTATACATTTCTTCCTGTTCTTTCTTGATGTGTCTGGTTTAATTAGAGTACTGGTCTATAGAGGAAACAAAGGGCATTTTACACTTGCAGTGGGTATTTTTATTCCATGTTCTTTATGATTGTGAAACAGGATGTCTAAACATGCAATGTTTGAATAGACAATTAGCAGTAGAGATAGCAGCTACATATAAGAATTTGATTTATGTTTTATACTTGTAGACATAAGTAAAATCATATATACATATCAAATATAAAAAATTAATTACAGTTGTAAGCCATATTCCATGTAACACACATTTGAGCGTATGTATTTGGCAATGCTGGCCTGTTTAGTCATGTCCCAATGTTATGCGCAGGGACCCCTCATATTTACACAGAAAACAACCCAAATGATCTCACCCTTTCTTATCTCTGTAGTGTGTCAGTAACACGGAGGACATTTTCAGCCCCTTCATGACATGAAAATTGTCAGCTTCACCCTGAAGGCAGTTTTTAATTCAGTGTTACTTGATATACATTGTATACCTGGTACATAATTTCTGTTACTCAGCCTTTTTACCTTCATTGTTTGATATTTCCTGTACTTTGTGGCCTGTTGCTTTTCAACACCATTATGCTTTTTTCTTTAGACTTGCTGAATAGGGCCTCAGAGGGCTTGACAGGAAAAACAGTTGCAAAGTTATCTTTGTTATGCATGTGAGAAAACAAATGACTAACTAATTCATTACAGTATCCAAATGCATGAAAGTTGAACCCAAAATTAACCCAAAGAGCAGGTGATACATTAGAAAAGGTCAGGTGGTCTAGCCTGCTGGTATACTAAAGCATTGAATGACAGTTTCTGGGCTTGACTGATTTAATCTGAACCAGCGACGTAGTGGTGGATGAACAGAACGAGGGCACTGTTTCTCTGAAGAAGCCTATCTGTTAGACTTGCACAAGAGTGATGCGTTATTAAAGCTAATGTCCCCATCTCTACCGTAGCATTTTGTCATATCTGTGACGCATGTGCCAAGAAATTTCTGATCAGTCTTTAACAGATTTGCCTGCTGATTTTTTATTGGTGAAAAAATGTTCAACAACAGAGATAGACAGATTCCTCTACAAGAAGAGCTAACTGACTCAGCGACTCACCACAGAGTTTCAGGAAAGAGTCTCAGGCAGGGATTTGCCAGAAACGATGAATAAACCTGCACATCTGAATGGAAACGAATTAGTGCCTCATCACCTGTGAGCCACAGTAATTGTTTTGCTTGTAGAGACTAGCGTAGAGTTCATTGTTTCCTGTGTCAGCGGCACATGGGAAATTCACACATTCAACACATCTTAGCTTTTTCTTGGTCACAGACTTCTTGGTATCAACAAAAAATCGGACCTGTAAGAACTTACCCTCTCACGGATTTAAACTGTGGTGTCTCTCAGTGATAAATTCTGAGAAAGCTGCCAATTGCGTCAAACCCTTTCAATCATTTTCGGAAAATAATACTTAAATAAAGGCTTGTGTTTTTTTTTACTTGTGTTATAATATTCTGTGTTCTTACAGTGTGATTATTATTATTTTCATGGCAATTAACCCAAAACTGTAATGTGTGTGTGTGTATGTGTTTTTTTTGGATGCATAGTTCTCATTTAAATAACTTTAACAGAATACGTTTTATTACAGTCAGCATAAAGTAAAGTCATTACAACAAATGCTACCACAATTAAAGTAATGAGAATAAGACTCTTATGCATTCTGGTTATATGAATTAGTAGTTACAATGTACTTATCATAAAAGTAAAAAAGTTTTATTTAATTATTTATTTTGATTTTGAGGTTAAATGTCATCTGGACATGTTCTTTTATGATGGGCCCACTTATTGAAAGGCATTTGTGTATTTAAATCTTTCCATGCAGCTTGTTTGATTGCTCTTTAAAATGATCACATATTCAGTATTGCACATCGAAGACATACAGCATGACCTACATTACAGTTCAAACCGGCGCAAACGTGTTTGCCCTTTACAGTTTGACCTTTTGAGTCATCTCTGTATCTCTGAGTTATAAACACTGGCACTTAGCAAAACTCAAAATTGAAGCACTTTTTTGTACAACGTCCGATACTTAAAGGGATAGTTCACCCAAAAATGAAAATTATCCCATAATTTACTCACCCTCAAGTCATCCTAGGTGTATATAACATTCTTCTTTCAGACGAATAAAATACGAGTTATATTACAAAAGTCCAGGCTAATCCAAGCATTAGAATTGGAGTAATAGTTGCTCTGTTTTTGAAGTCCATAAAAAGTGCATCTGTCCGTCAAATAACATGCTCCACACGGCTCCGGGGTGTTAATAAAGGCCTTCTGAAGCGAATCGATGCGTTTGTGTAAGAAAAATATCCATATTTAAAACTTTACCAAGTAAACTTTCGGCCGACCGCCTTCCGTGGAAAAGTGTTGAATGTTGAAAGTGAAACTCAAAATGCGTACGTGACGTCATGACGAGCCTAACTGGTCGCGTTAGTCTTTCGATCGGTAGGGGAACTTTCAACAATTTTCCATAAATTGAACAGGCGGTCGGCCAAAAGTTTACTTTATGAAGTTTTAAATATGGATATTCTTCTTACACAAACACATCGATTCGCTTCAGAAGGCCTTTATTAACACCCCAGAGCCGCTTCAAAAACAGAGCAACTATTACTGCAATTCTAATGCTTGGATTAGCCTGGAATTTTGTAATATAACTCCGATTTTATTAGTCTGAAAGAAGAATGTCATTTACACCTAGGATGACTTGAGGGTGAGTAAATTATGGGCTAATTTTCATTTTGGGGTGAACTATCCCTTTAAAATCACCATGAAATCAAAATGTACAATTCTTATTTTTTTATGAAATATCGCAGTATTTATTATAAATGATTTATCGGTTCACATCATCATTAATTTCTTTAAAATTCATGCCCTCATAATCTTAAATCAAAATAACTTTCGCAAGTCCCACCCTACATTTTTTCTTGTCCGAGAAGCCATTTCACTCGGATATCCGTCATAAAGAGGAAAAGACTATCGCAAATAACATTTCATGCCGACTTCAATCCTGCCAGTGCAGATTTCAAAAGACAGCAGCGTTTGATCCGTCTCTGTGTTTGTGAACCATCTGACTTGAGTTTACAGACACATGCAGCCCTTAATAGAGTGGGCCGAGCTTCATTGCTCTGATGTCTGTTCCCAACACATCTGCTTTCCTCTACTCCATTTCTTCTGGACACTGTCCATTACATCTTCCTCTACTGTATATCCTTCCTCCTAAGCAGGTCATTCTGATACGTATTTATATGATGTCTTTTGTGCTGACAGGCATTGCGAGGTCCACCAGTGGCAGGCTGAGGAGGCCAGAGAGAGGAGAGGCAACAAGTCCGACTGGTACTGGCACTGGTAAGTGTTCACATTCACGCACGGGTTTGCTGTTGTGCATTATAGTGATAGATTTCACCAAAAAATGGGTCACAGATCTGATCTGATAGGGTCTTGGACAGGAGGGAAAAATAATAAAATTCAACTTACCATATAATTATGTATTGTTAGCTGTTGTTGATGATCTCAAATGCTCTGCGTCCAATTATACTGTACAGTACTGCGGAGGAAGCAGCTAAATTAGGCAGATGCCATGGACAAATAAGATCCAGACTACATGTGAAAGGGTTTGCAGCAAGGATAAACATGCTTTATGCTGAACATATGTTTGTTTTGTGTGGTGAATCATTGGCTGATGAAAATCTTTAAAATTATTGAAATTTAAAAGACATTTGAAAGCCAGGTTGTTCATGTTATGTTAATGTTATTCATTTATATGAATAGATATTAGATAATGAATATTACTACTAATATTAATAATAATATTTTGTATTTTTATTTAGTATACTGTATGCAATGGTAAAAGCGTCTGCTGCATTGGACATTAGGAATTATGATTGGCAATGCTTGTAACTTAAAAACAGCTGTTCATCGTGTGCTCAGAGATAGACTGCAGTTAATGGAAATCTGTCATGACTTGTAAAGCATTTAGTTTGACACTCATAATCCGTTTTTATGAGTTTTTTTGTGCTTTTTTAAAAGTAAAATATTCAAGGTTAGTTGTAGTTTGAGAAGCCTTGAGTAGCAACATTGCATACAAACACACAGAGAGAGAGAGAGAGAGAGAGAAAGAGAGAGAGAATAGATCTTAATTCATCTTTTCCACTTAACGTCCAGTATAATATGGATCTTGAAGAATCAGTGTTTTAGAGTCATACTGACCTAAATGTGTTCTTGTAAAGCGTAATTCAGCTTTTAAATGTGTGTGTGCATGTGTTTGGTTGGCAGTGGTTAAAGCAGCTGTCTATTCGAGTTGTTTCTTTGTAAGAAGGATATATATATATATATATATATATATATATATATCCAGAGAGCGAGAAAACCACAAAGAGCAGTTGTTGTGCATCTATTGCTGTGTTTCAGGAAGCATTCTCTTGCTGTGGACAGAGCAAATGATATCCGATGTTTATATTCGTGGATTGCTGTATCTTTGAACATATGTTGCTGCGTGAGGGTTCACACCTTGCATGCCTGTGTGTGTGTGTGTGTGTGTGTGTGCGTGCGTGCGTGTGTGTGTTTGTGATATCTCACCACTGAAGCATCCTCTCTCAGCGGGAAGCGCAGGCTGCTTTTGCAATGTCAGCACGTCTGCATATGGGGGCTGGTTGAAGATCCAGAGATCTGCCTGACAGACTTCACAAACAAAACATACACATAAACACATGCTCATGAATGACGCACACAAGAGAAAGAATGCTAATTAAAGCTAATTTTGTTTGTGTGCTGTCCAGATAGTCTTACATTTTAAACCTCAGCTTTACTCTTACACAAAACATAAAACAGATCTCCCCAAACTGTGCGTGCGTCAGTATGTGTGGTTACTGGTATGTGCATGTGTTGTTATTGTTGTTGTTTTTTGTTGGTGTTGCTAATGTATGTAAGCCACGAGACAACATAAAATAAAATTTTAGAGCAGCATAACTCAAATACTAATAAAAAAAAATGATGCACTCAACAAACATGACATGTTGTTGATTAAAAAGTATATCTTGGCGTCACTGAGTCTCAATGTGTCCTTAAAACAGGAGATATTTGGCTATTGTTTGTGTGTGTATGTGTGTATAAGATACCAGAAGTCCCTGAAACTGTATTTAAAGCACACACTGTGATAAACATCTTTGACCGTATTGAGTAATAATAATAATAATGGTTATCATTATTATTTTAAGCTTAAAATATATGAAAACACTGCATTTTGCAGTTTGTTTAGTAATTGTTGAAGGCCATTTCATGATTTCATGGGTCATACTTCTCAGGTCGGAAAATACGGAAATACATATAATAATTCTGTAACTACAGTATTACTTTCAATTATTTACCGATCAATTATAGTGATCACTTTTGACCACATTTCTGAGTCTTTTAAACAGCATTATTGATCTGTTAGCTCTTCCGAGTGGACTAGAGGGTGTTGTATGTTGCTAGCAAAGTCTGTTGCCACAGTAAGACTGTGACACAAACTCTCTTTGAGGTCTATGAAATGTCATGTGTTTGGGAATTTAAGGCTGTGAGTCTGGCAGTGGGTGTAGATCTATAAATTCTCTCATAGAGGCAGTATTGTTCCTGTGTTAAGAGGACTTGCTTGTGAATGCTTTACAAAGTACCAGGCTACAAGCACAATATATCTGTCAACTCAACATACTGGCATTTGTTAATCAATTCTATTTTGCGTTTGCTTTCTTTTCTGTATTATACACATGCATATAATATATGAATATAATTGATACAATTGATCTATATATTTATGCTATGGGGAGCCAGATCTGGGCCCTTGTATTTCTTGCTATTATGCTTTTATAGTATAGTATAGTATTTATGCTCGTCTCCCAGCTGCCTGCTTGCCAGACGACTCTGCAACCCCCCAGAAAGGAAAGCCAAAGGTCATTCCCACTTCCTCTGAACAAAGACACATCATCCTGACTCCAAATGCTTTCAAACAGAGGTCTGCATTTGCTCTCGTTGAGCAACACAAAGAAAAACGAAGGAATCTGCGTTGTGTGTCTTGGCCGTACTTGAAATTAGGAGCGGCAGGCAGCGTATGAAAATGTTTGTCTACGGTCTGAGTCAGTGTTCAGATGTTTGTTTTCCATCACAGGGGTGTGATGTCAGTCACATCTATCTCCTCGACCTTTCTCTCGTGAAAAAAAATCAGAGGGCAGTCCAGGATTCCTCAAGCCGCCGAGAGGAGATATTTTGGGACGAAATGCTCATATCACATGGCCTTGGGTTTCCATCTTGCACACAATGCTGCCTCAGTGTCAGAGGACGCAGAAAGAGAGAGACTCCGAGAGAGACGGACACATAGTAAATGCAAAAAAGCAAGAACGCTACATATGATCAGCACATGGGTATGCCGTAATTCTGCATCCGCTCATTATTACGGCACACGGAAGACATTAAACCAAGAAGATTGGGGTAGAGTTAAAGAGAGAGGAGAGAGAGAGAGGGAGGGAAAAGCCAAAGGAGAGTGAGGGAAAGCAAACAAGGAGGAGAAAGTGTTGCTGCGCTGGGAGAGAAACAGGAAGTCCAACAAAAAAAGTCTGGAGGAGCTACATGTGGCAGAGGAGGGTGTGCGCTTAGCCATGGAGGGGGACAAAATCGCAGGTAAGAGAATGACGCGCCACCACTGGGACGCGACCCAAAGAGATTCTCACACGCTGAAGTCTGTTTCCGCTCTTTTCCATTGCTCTGTAAGATTCTTATGGCAGTGGTCCTGTGTTTGTGGCTTAAGCTGGGATCTGAGACACATTTTGTGGTTAAAATTGGATCAAATTTGACTTTGTACCAGACAAAGCATTTACGCGATACCACTTTTGTCCCTGGTGGTGTTGGTGCTGCAGAGCAATTTGCATTTGTAAGATTTTCCGTTGACAGAGCTGGATTTTCCATAGGCTTTGACTGGAAGAGGGAACCCGCTCATCAGGCTATGACAACAGTCAATAAAGAGAGCTGTGTGTGTGTGTGGATGAAACGCTCTGTATCAGTGCTGTGTTGTGCTCTGCACTGTCAGCACACAGGCTTTTTGTAAATGTGTGAGGGACTCTTAGAGGATCTGGCAGGCAGAAAAAAACAGCACTGTGCAACACATTCAAAAGTTAATACAGTATATAATACCGGCCTTTATCTGAGTTGACACACCTGGTGCCCTGAGTGAGAGCCAGTGCCAGGATAAATATATGAGGAATGACCCTTATGATCTCACGGTGCAAGTCCCAGATAACTTTTTAGATAGTTAGCCATCAGTCCAGGTGGGTCTGTAATGGATTTGGCAGAAACTGTGGAAGAGAAAAGCAACAAATCGGCAAGATCTTATTAGTAATTACTGTATGTGTATTTGTACGTGAAATGTGGTTAGCACACATATAGAAATTTACATTAATAATGTATTAACAGCATCAAAAACATTTTACATGTATGCATTTTAGCAGATGCTTATATCCAAAGCAACATACAATAGAGGAAGTAAGCAATTCGTCACAGAGCCAAGAATATTTATGGTGTAAAATTGCAGGTTTTCTTTTTAGCAAGCTAGACTAGAAAGTAAGCTAGAGCAGAGGTGAAATGCAATGAAGAAAATAATTGTGTGTGTTAGTATTTAAGTACCCTTGTTTAAGGTTGTGAAATAGTAAGTGCTTGCGGACGAAGTGTGTCTTTAGCTGCTTTTTGAAAGTTGTGCAGATCAGACAGAGGTTGGCAGCTCTTTCCACCAGAGAGGAGCAAAGAGGGTGAAGGTTTTGGAGAGCGATTTAAAGGGTTAGTTCACCCAAAAATGAAAATTCTGTCATTAATTACTTACCTTCATGTCGTCCGACACCCGTAAGACCTTTGTTCATCTTTGGAACACAAATTATGATATTTTTGTTGAAATCCGATGGCTCAGAAAGGCCTCCATTGGCCGCAATGTATTTTGCACTCACAAGACCCATAAAAGGCACTAAAGATGTTGTTACAAAGTCCATCTCACTATACAGTTGTTCTACAATAATTTTATGAAGCGGCGAGAATAGTTTTTATGCGCAAACAAAAAAATAAAAGTGGCGATTTTATTAAACTTTATTCCGGGCCTCAGACGTGAACTCACAAAGCACCACGACGCATGCGCGAGAGTAGAGCTGGCGTTCTGACACATCATGACTCGAAAGCGAGGAGCTTTGTTTACAAGCAGAGGAAGACGCACTGTATTCTACATTGATTGTGCTTTAGGTCTTGGCGTAGTGCTCAAAATGGTGCTAAAGTGTGCATTTCATGGATGCCCGAACTGTGCTCGACGTCATATTCTCGCGCATGCGTCGTGGTGAGTTCACGTCTGAGGCCCAGAATAAAGTTGAATAAAGTCTCTATTTAGATTTTTTGTTTGCACACAAAAACTATTCTCGTCGCTTCATAAAATGATTGTAGAACCACTGTAGTGAGATGGACTTTGTAACAAGGTCTTTATGGCCTTTAACGCCTTTTATGGGTCTTGTGAGTGCAAATTACAACATCTTACGGGTGTTGAACGACAAGAGGGTAAGTAATTAATGACAGAATTTTCATTTTTGGGTGAATTAACCCTTTAATGACTTGTTGTGAAGGAACTTGCAACATGCAAATGTTTACAAAAGGTTACAGTGAATTAATGGGTTTAAAAGGTAATATTTTATATTTGATCACTTTTGTTTAACAAATGTACCTAATTTCGAAGGATTAATCTTTTTTCGAAAAGATTCTGTCACTGTACCCAAGCCAAACTTTACCCAAATGAATTGTCATAATAATAATTGATTTTATCTTGTTAGCCTTTTGTTTTGTCTTTTGAGATTTACCGCTTAACATGACGAACACACCATAAAAAAGTTTACAGAAACCATACTTGAGTAAATCTATATAATATTGAAAATTATAGTGACTATACATTTATCTGCATATTATATTTTTATTTTGTCGAGCTGTGGTAATACTTTTTGTTAATGGAAAGCTAGTAAGTGGTATAAGCAGAGCTGAATGAAAAAAATTATTTAGAACATTGAATCAGTGATGTGTAGATGGATAGAGAGAGAGAGAGAGAGAGAGAGAGAGAGAGAGAGAGAGAGAGAGAGAGAGAGAGAGAGAGAGAGAGAGAGAGGCGAGTAATAGATAATGAGATAATGCAAGAATGAACCTGTGAGGGATGAACACTATCTTAACACTATATTAACAATCTTAGGGTCTTCAGTCACATAAAATTTTCATAACCTGATACCTGTTTCTTAACCCTTTCTGATACTTCAGACTGTAGTCTCGTTTTCATTTGTGTCAAATGAAATAAATCATGTTTACACTGAACCCAATGTGTGATGATGGGAAGTAGTGAGGGCTGTCCACAATGCAGTGTTCTCACAGCATATAACAGTAAATGATTCCTTAAATACATGTCCACACTCGCCAGTCGCCACACACTCGCCACTTCCTCAAAACTTAAAAAATGCAGTAGTCAAACCCACTCTTTTACAAATTTTAACTTCATCATGCTTCATACAGCTGAGCTTTATGGCTTCCTCTCTTTTATATTTTACTCATGAAAGCTAAAAGAAATGATAGAATGAGAATGGAAAACAAAAATCATTTGAACAATAAAGAATGGCAGGGTTCATAAGTCATTCATAAGTCATACAAACAATGAAATATGATGATGTGATTGATCCTTTCGAGGGATGGTATCAGGTCTAGTCTTGTCCAGGAACTGTAACTCTTACTGTGTAGACTCACTGAACATGTTCTGTGACTCTTAAGTTTGTCAACTTTATTCTTTTTGTGAATTATCTCCCCCTTTTTCACTTATTTTCATGTTTTTGCAGGACTATATAAACACTTTCCAGAGATGACTCAAATTAATTATAATTTAAATCCAAAAATTGCCTGTGCTCATTTATTTTACTTGCATACAACCAACGGTGTCTGCTAAATGGCTAACAGGAAATCAAGATTGAATCCCACATTTTAATTACTCCAAATAATAACTTTGTCCTGAATTTGCACTTAGAGACATAATCAAATGTGTTTTACACTGGCAGCAAAACTCTGTCCAATGTAGTTTTAAAATAATGCCTCAGGACTCTTATTTTGATATTCTATTTTGTTTCTTTTAGTTCCTGCACACAGAGAAAAAGGATGTCAAAATGTTACTTTTGGGGGCAGAGGGGCTTGCGCTGGGGCAGTATAAAGGACATACTGTATTTGTACCCTTTTTACTACAAAAAGGCTCATAGTAATACCTTAAGGTACCTATTTGTACTCTAAGTTACTAATATGCACCTTTTAGGAGTAAAAAAAGGTTAAGATTAAGCTGACAAGCTGTTGTACCCCTAAAGGCACAATTTTGACACCCTTTTTGGACCTGGCGTGCCTTACTCACTACCCTGGTCCAAGGCACGCTTGCCCGGAGATGCTCCTTGAGGGACTTTTGTGGATTAAGTGGAGTGGGTTCTCCTGCACTCATTTTGTATGGAAGCCCATTTCCACCACATAAAACACAATCATCTTTTTTTGGTCATCCTAATTACAAAGTCGAAATTCTGATTAGTTTGTCATAATTATGACAGTCAAAAAAAGATTAAAGATTAAAAAGATTAAAAAGTCAGAATTATGACTTTCCATGTGATCATTTTGACTTTGTATGTCATAATTAAGATTTACCATGGCATGATTTTTTCCCCTTGTGCGGCTGAAATGGGCTTCCATATTTTTGAGTTTGAATATTTTTAGCATTTATTAAATTTAGGAGCCCTAGAGCATGACATCATATCCTGTTGCCCATATTCAGGTGTGTGGCATTACCGCACCTTTAAGATAAACACTTCTCACTCAGTACAGTCAGCTGCTGACCCAGCATTTGAACAGCATATAGCAGATGATATATTACTACATCAATATATAATATCATTTAATCTTGTTATTTATTCCTTGAAACTAAATATACCAAGGGTGTTAAATCCTTAAGGCCTAACAACCTCTCTTCTCATGTCAACATCAGCTAAAAGAGCAGGGGTTATCACCAGGGCCTCACATGTATAAAACATCATGTACTGTATAAAACTCCTTCACATAAGGCCAAAACAAGATGAGACAGAAACTTGTAAATTAAAGGAAAAAGAACCATCAGCAGGACCCCTTTGGTGTGTGCATGTTTAAAGTGAAAACGGCCTTCCTGTTTACATGCAAACAATATCTTGTGAAGGTAGCACCTTCAGGCTGTGAAGTGAGCTGTTAAACTAAGGCGCTTACAATTCAGTGGACAACAATTTTTTTTTTTTTATTGAATTTGATTTATTTTTTGAGTGGGGACATGTGATGATGGGTTTAAATCGCAACCCATTATAATAGTATTACATATTTATAATAGTATTACATATTTATTTAAAAAAAAATTATTAAATAGTAAAATAGTATTTAAGGACTTTTTTATACACACAGCACACACAAACATGGGTTACTTGTATATGAGGTTTACTGGGACTCTCCATAGGCGGCATTATGTACAAACTGTATATCTCCCTACACTTACCATACCCCTAACAGAATTTTTTTTCTTCTGTTTTCCAAAAGAAAGAAAGAAAAAAAAACGTTTAGTATGTTTTTAAGACATTTTGTTTACGAGGACACAGGAAGTGTCTTCATTAACCATGTTTATGTTGTAACCCCCATGTCATTATAATGTCCTCATAAACCACATATACCTGCACACACACACACACACACACACACACACATGCGCGCGCGATCTTTGTGGGGACTCTCCATAGACGTAATGTTTTTTATACTAAACAAACTATATATTATATCCCCTTAAACTAACCCTACCCCTAAACCTACTGTTCCTATCACAGAAAGCTTTCTGCATTTTTAGATGCTCAAAAAAACTAATTTTGTTTGATAAGCTTAATTTCCTCAATTTAGTTCCCCTTCTTAGGCAACTGTAAAACCTACTTAAAGAAGTTGTTCCACATTATTAGTCTCAGTTCTCATGCAATATGGGGAGGAAGAAATATATTTGAAGAGGGATATTGTGCAATGTCTTGCAAAATAATATTTTGTGAAAACTGAAAAAAAAAAAAAATAATTAATTATCAAAAGATTTGTGAGTGATTTAGAGCACAGAAGAACTTGCTCAGATAAAGGCTTATTAAGAAACGTTTCTTTCCAACAAATTAACTATAAAAAGCACAACTATAAAAAAAATTGAAGCTGCTGGTGTCTCAGGAACTCAGCCTTTTTCAAAACAACATCTAAATATAAATTCACTTTTATCTCAAAAATCTGAGGAGGCACGTGGCATGATGCTTCTAGCCAGATTCCAGTGTCTTTCGGGAACAAATGTTAAAGGCACATTCTACTGCGCCTGCTTTTCTACACTCACCTGACAAAGAAACACACTGAAAGAGTAAATCTGAGTGAACTCCCTTGCAGTCTGGGTGTTAGGGACTCTCTCCAGATGTTCTGCTGCTGGAGTGGGTTATGGGGTCCTGGGAGACGACGGCAATGCAGATAGCCTGACTGGTGATCTGAGGCAGTGTGTAAACATGCAGAGGCTCAGGGAGGAGGAAAAGGACACTGTAGCTCTACTTTGCTCCTGATATCAGAGTTCAACAGACAATTTATACACATCAGGAGAATTAGCAACACAAATGCAACATGGATCACATGCCACTTACAGGTCCCACCTAAATGGAAGCTAATACTGAAGTGATTGTTTACATTTTCTAGTGTCAGTGATATCTCTCTCTCTGGTATGTCAGTATGAAATGAGTTATGGCTTCAGACAGAATGTGTTTACAGAAGCCTCTCTCAGCCTGGTACAGCTCTCCATGCTCTCCATAATAGCCTATAGCATGTGGTATCTCACCATTTGAAGAAGAAGTCTTGCCAGTGTTAATTATTTCATTTCAATTTTTGCATGCAAGAGGTGCTAGAATTGTCAGACGAGTGTCAAATTCCACAATTGTTTTCGCATATTTTGTGTGTTATAGCGACATCTAGTGGTTATACTTCTCTTTTTTATTTTATGAATGACCAGTTCTGGGAATTTTGGAGTGTATGATGGTGCGTGAGTTGTATAGAGTTGTGTGTGTGACAGATTACAGTTAAATTACATAGCCAAAATGTTTTAAAAATGTGTTTTATTACAATTCTATAATAATATATTCTAAAATGTAATTTATTCCTGTGATGGAAAACTGCTATTAATCCAGGTTCTTCGGCAGCTATTAATCCAGTCGCATGATCCTTCAGAAATCATATGTTGATTTGTCATGATCGTGTAACATTTACTATTATTATCAATAATAATAATCAGTTGTGTTTCTGCTGCTTAATTTTTTTTAAAAATGTGCAAACTGATGCATTTTTTTTTTCAGGATTCTTTGATGAATAGAAAGTTCAAAAGAACAGCAATTATTTGAAATTGAATTGGTTTGTGTCATTATAAATGTCTTTACTAACACTTATGATCATTTTAATTCATTTTAAAATCTTACTGAAATCAAAAATATTTACTATTTAGCTACAAAAGGACTGACTACAGTATAGCGTAATTGTTAAATACGGAATATAACTTCAGAACTTCAGGAGAAAATGAATTATGCTCACTTATATTGAATAGTCTTTCTGAATAAGCAAATGGGGACTTCTGATTGTATAGTACTTTATCTTATTAATATTCATGAGTTAGGCTGACAAGATTAATACCATGTCTCCCCCTGAAACTTTGCAGATTGTTCCTATACATTTAGCAGCATCTCGTCGTCTTCTCCCCTACCGGATTTGTGTGGTGTGTATATAGTGTGTTTGCAAGTCTGTAAACAGAAGGCCTGGTGTTTGCATTAGACATGCCTGAAGAACTGTGAAATCTGCTGTATGATTAGTCACATACAGCTTGACTTTTCTGTTTTTGCAGGCTCTGGCCCATGACACTTCAGGCCTCAGTGAAACATGTAACCCACCATCTAATGGTGTTTCCCATCAGTCATCTTACAAACACAGAGATATTTACTTCTGGGAGATGCAACAACCCCCCCAACAAACCAGTCATACAGCGCCATGTCTGCAGTTAGCAGATCGAATCTGTAAACATAACCAGCTTTTCAACTTGGTAGCCAGTGCACAAACAGATCCGTTGATGTCTGGATGAAATTAAAATATGTGCGTGTGGTTCGGCAGAAGGTGTGGGCAGAAATGTATCCCTGATGGAGTCCGAGTTAAAGATGAGGTCACTGATTTATGACACCTTGTGGCCTCAACCGGTCCTCCTCTCCGCTATACGGGAGCGCTGGTGGCCTCAGGCAATAGATGTGTGCTCAAATTTAGGAAACTACTGGGGAAGCCGCAAGCGCAGGCGTGCTCTCCTCAGGGATTCTGATGAAATATGTACCTCCACTTCTCGCACAGACCGAGCTCTTCCACCCGCGTCACACAATCTGAATAAGTTTCATCTAAAAATACTCACATTATCTCTTTTAGGATTGCAAAAGAGCCCCTTTTCAGGGTGTACGGGGGCGTGTTGGAAAGTTCAATTTGAGCGTTCACTCAAATAACTCACGTTAGAAGCCAAGCAGCTCGGTCAGAGTGAGAGAGGGAGGAGAGAGGGCAGGAATGAGAGAGTGAAAGAGAGCGAGAGGGGGTGGGGGGTTGTCATCAGTTTCTCATTCTGAGGTCTGCTGCGTTCAGAGAGCTGGAGGAAGTGGGAAAAACTTAGTTGGTCCTTTAAGAAAGTCGTGGGCTTGGATCTGGGGACTGCTCTGATCGCTTTCTCTTTTTTTTTTTCCTCCCCCTGTTACCTCCTAATTTGGGATTTGTTTGGGAGCTGGTGAGCACAAAGTCTGTGAGAGTTTCGCCTTACTGGGAAAGGTTGCTTTGATCCCGCAGATTCAGCTTCAAAATGTCTGATTCCACTGTCAATCCGCATTTGGAGGGAATAATCTCAGACTTTGAAGGTTTGTGTTCATTTTTTTAATCTATTTTTTTATAGGATTCTCTCGCATTTTAAAAAGAAAACATTGAGTTGAGTACAAAACATTTGAAATAGATCTATTCATTTGAATCGTTACTATAAAGTGTGAATGGTCATGTGAAGCTGGAGTCTGTGTTTCTATAGCTGAGTGTGCTGTGTTTGTGTCACGCAGGTCATGTGGTTGTCTACAGCTCTGTGTGCATATTTGTCATACACAGTATGTGCTATTCACTCTTTTCTGTGTGCTGTACACACAAACGGTCATGCATGACAGGAAACGTCCGCACTGCACTAACACGAAAAGCAACACTAACCATCAGCGCACTGACTGCGGCTATGAGGATCACACCTGGCCGTTCGTCCTGCCCACCTCCTCGAACTTCATGTCTCTGTTTCTGTCTTTCATTTTCTCATCGCCATGCTCCTGGCATTGATTTGCTCTGTCATCCCCCCTTCCCCCTTTCTTCTCACTTGTCCTCTCTCAACACCTCTCATCCAGCTGCGAGAGACCCTGACAAACGCACACGCCTCTCAAAGACAAGGCGCATTCCCACTTGTCTGGCTTTTTCAGTGCCATCACAGAATGCGTTTTGAGACAAATATCGGGAGGTTAGAGGACGAGGAATGGCATGCGGGTCGGGTCGGGTCAGGGCAGGGGGTCTTCATAAGTAAGCCGATGACCTGGCTCACCTAGATGAGAGGCTTTAGCCGTGCACCTGGCTGCTTCTTCATGGATATACACTTTGTCTCAGACAGAAAGAGATGCTTTTGTCTGAAGGAGTGAATGAATGAGAGACAGACTGAAAAAGAGGCAGACAGCGTGTTCTGGCTTTGAGCTAAAACGTACAGACTCACAGAGAGGGCTGAATTCTGCGGGTGCTGAAAAAATGGAGGGTTTGCCAGACGTAGAGTTCTCGATTTAGAGTTGTGTTTTTGACAAAGCCAGACGTTTGACAAAATTAGCCACATTGCAGCTTTTTGTGGCCTAGAACCTTCTAAGACAGGGGACATTCTGGGCGATACTGATAAGCCGTTAAATATGTTATGGCTGATAATAATTGGCTGATATTAAAATTCTATACTATTTTGTCTAAATAAATGAAAAATAAAACACTAGAAACTAAAATAAATCGTTTTAAAAGTGAATTTATAATTCTAATCATATTCTATTTGTACAATAGGATATTAATTTTGAGATTTGCTAAATATTAACAGAGTTAATAAATGATTAGGCTACATAATAACACACACATATCATGTTAATCTTGAGTATACCTATAGAGTAGTATTGCATCCTTCATATCTCTGAAGAGTCTTTAGTTTTATCATATTTATAAAAGACAGATACGCTGTACAGATTCTTTCCGAAAACAGCCAAACTCGTGGAGATGTGCAGTGGAGCTAAAGAGTCGCGTGCACCTATGACACACACACACACACACACACACACACACACACACACACACACACACACACACACACACACACACACACACACACACACACACACACACACAATACATTATGGCATTATCCCTGGATAACTTTCGATTCCCTATACGTTTGTGTTGTTTACATTATATGCACTTTAATTATACTCACTTATTTTGACTGCCAATAGAACACAGACATTTGATACAGTTTCACTCACTACCCGGGAACAAACACACTTGCAGAACTCTGTTGTTGCTCCAGAAAAACAAACTGCATCCACTGTTTCCTTAACGCTGGGTTATTTTGGAGGCTGAACAAAGTTATCTTTCCCTCACAACCAGAAACACACTTCTTTAGTGATTTCGTGGTCTAAAAACAAAATGACAGCGTTGCAGGCAGCTTTCGTAACCCGAACAAAGCTCGTTGATGGGCGGGCTCTTGCTCTTGCTCGGGTTGATGTGCGCACGCTCATCCGGGAGAAGTACCCATTCAAGGAATTCCGCCCTTTATGACGTCATACAGGGCAATACTCTGAAAAAAAACTTTCCGAAACTTATTTGAATTGAGTGTATTTAGCACAGAAATACTCCATCATAGAATGATAATTCAACTCTTTAACAGTGTAAATAAGTCAGAACGCATGAAATAGCATTAGAACTCCCCTTTAATGTTTTAAAAATAATAATTTAAGAGAGTGTTAGATGACAGCAAAGGTAATATAAATGTAAAAATAGTGAGCATAAACAATTGAACAATTTAAAATAAAAAGAAATGTAACATTGGTTCTAATAAATTGTGAATCTCGAATAAATTATGTAAAGCGACAAACCAGTTTATTTTGTTTTTATGTGCCGTTAAGGGAGTTATCTGAAATAGACTGGTATGAAAAAAGCGTAATGTAAATAAATGTGCAGCAGTCTTAGCAAATGGTAAGAATTTTTTTTTTTCGTTTACAGAAAAAGAAAAAAAACCAAGTCAAAATAAATGCAACTAAACAAACAAACAAATTATTGATTGAATAATAACAGGATATCCTGTTCTGCTTCGGGATATTTAGTCACTTGCTTCAAAGCCAGCAAACTGGATTAGAGCTTTTTAAAACTGGAAAGTATTTTCCAGTTTTGTTTGCGTTATGCAACAGTCTGTCAGCGGTCTCAGGCTGAGACTAAACCAATTCAGACACATTCAGTGTCATTCATAAGTAAACACTGGAGCGAGAGTGCTTGGATGATTGATAGAAACATATTTGTTGTTTATGTGTTTGTTCTCAGACAACGACAATTCTAGACCAGCCAAGTATTTATGTGTCTCTAAATGAATCCTGCTGGATTGCAGAGTGCTCTGGATGACCTAAATGGGCAGCTTTTGGTCATTTCAGGGACACATGATGACTATTTCAGACTGGGACACATTGCTAACAGATTCACAGGAAAAAAGCACTCACATTATACTGCGACCAAACCACTTTCATGTTGTTGCATGTAAAGCTAAATCTTGTCTCTAAATTCATCATCAAGCATGGCTATTTGCAGAACGTAAAGGCAGGACTGACCACACTATAAAGAGAAGTATGCACTTTATAGTGTGGTTTTGTGCAACGTTGGGAAACGCGTCTCACTGCTATATTAACAAAGTCCATTAGCTTCAGTTAATAAATAAACAAGCAAATGCTTATCAATTCTGTGGTAACTTGCACATGAAGATAGGGAAATCCTATTAGTACGGTTAAAATTTCCTTTAGACCAGCATTACTTTCCTGGCTGGTCTAGCAGATGAAATAGCATAGTTTTCAAAACTTAGCTGGTGATGCATGCTCTTTTTGTTAAAGATAGCTCACAAAAAAAGAGAAAGAATGGAAATCTGTGCTCAGCATATGCTAGGGTGACCATATTTTGATTACCGAAAACCAGGACACTCGGCCCGGCAATGAGATACTCAAATGATACTCGAAGTTTACTCAAAGATTCTTTATTAATTTCAATACATTTAAAGTATGCACCCTCTGTATGGATAGAAAATTGTTATATTAGGGCCAGGACAGGACTTGGTGCCCAAATAGGACGTTTGGTCACCCTAATATGCTACACTAGCAATGCTAGTCTTCTCAGCAGGTTAGCGGCTCCCAGAGCAAACCAGTGAGATGCTATCTGCTTGCAGTGTCTCCTGCCATTGACGTCACGTCATCTACAGCCTAATGGTGTTTTCAGTCTTTCAGGGAAGGCATGAGGTTGGGAACGAAGCAATAAATGACTTCCCTTTATTCAGTGCTGGCCTCCGCACAAGGAAATGGGCTTAATAAATGAAGCTCATAACTTCTGAAATTCATAGCTCCACTTTTGAAGTAAAAACATATTAATATACTCCCTGGAAACGTGCTATGTGCATATGTCACGGTGAGCAGTCACATGACTCAAGTTTATAGTTATCTAACTGAGAGGATATTAAAAGTTCTCATTTATGAAACCTTATGCCCTCTAGCTTATCATAATATGCCTGAAGTTAACCCTTGCTAAGCTGCAGTAGGCCTATATGTGAATGGGTTACGAGCATTGGTTTACCTCAGTTTAACGCAAGAAAGTTTCTCCAAAAACACTGCATGATCATTTCGAGTAAATGTCTGGGGGATAAACAGTCTAGTGAGGGAGTTAAAATAGAGACAGGGGAAGTTTATAAAAACAGGGAGAAAAAGAGGCGCATGAGAAAGAGAGTGTACCGACAACAGTTGTGTTATATCAGCTTGCATGGTCATACCTTTTTCCCCAGTATTGTGATCATTTTTGCTGTATTATAGTGCAAACACACTTCCACAATCACACTCACCAACAGTCACTATAAGTTTGCTTCTGGTTTCACAGCCAAGGTAAACTAGTCCCAGACTAAAATACATGTTTGAGCTGTTTTCATTGAAATCAACTTCAAATATCTTTAAATATTTCACTGCCATCGTTTTGTCTCAAGATGCACACCAGTAATGTTTTTTTTCCTTGGGCATGTTTATTAAAGCCACTTAAATTGAATTAATAAGGCCCAATCCTGGCTTAATCTAAACCCCGTCTGTGAAACCAGGGCTGCGTTCAGCCCAGACAAAACGTTTTTTAAACGGAAACAGTGCTGCGTTGAACACCCTGTTCTGTTGACGCAAGAGTTGTAACTATGGCAGCCGAGAAGGCCATTCTTTGTGTTCTTTTTGAGGAATTTTCAGAGCCTGATAAAATCGATATAAATACGTGTTTAATACTGCAAAATACATGCAATCACTTCCCTTGCCGTCCAGAATAAATGACAACACCCCAATCACATTTATTTAACTTTTTTATCTCCTGGTAATCAATTCTAAATTAAATAATTTTATTTCTAGTTCTTACTTTTTTAATAGCTTGTATTTTCTTTCTCACTTTATGTCAAGCAATTACCATTTATGAAATTTGGTATATAAATAAACTTGCCTTGCAATGAAGCTAAATATATAAATGAATACATCATCATGTTGATTATATATATATATATATATATATATATATATATATATATATATATATATATATATATATATATATATATATATATATATATATATATATATATATATATATATATATAAAACTCTTACGACAATCATGTCTTCTAATATCTTCAATTGTTGTGAATACCCAGCTGCAGCGGACACATTTGTAAACATCTTTACTTGGACCCATTGTGTGAGCTGTCTCTTTAATACTGCGTGGTTTATATACATGTTGCTGCTGATTGGACTGACATATTTGACACGCCCACCAAACGAGAAAAAACGCATCTCAAACCCGTTGCTCACCGTTACACACCGTTTCCAGGAAACATGACGTTCAACCGGAAACCGTAGCAAAACGTTGCGCACCGGTTTGAGCTTTGAACGTGCCCCAGGGCTAGGGGTTGCATTATAGTCAACTTATTGACTAGCTGATTACCCAGATGGAATAAAAAGTTTAATTTGGTAGCTGGTTTTAACTGGTCAGTAGCTGGTTAACCAGTCACCATGTTTTTTTAAAAAAAAAAGCTTGGTTGTCTTAAAGGGATAGTTCACCTAAAAATGAAAATTCTGTCTTTAATAACCCCACCCTCTTGTTCCAAACCCTTTACGACTTTCTTTATTCTTTATTCTGTGGAAAATAAAATAAGTTATTTTAAAGAATGTTGGTTTTGATGCCCATTGACTTCTATTGTATGGACAACTGAGACATTTATCAAAATAATTTCTTATATGTTCCATGGAAGAACATGACCACATGAAGGTGAGTAAAAGAGATCATTTCCATATTTGGGTGAACAATTCCTTTAAAATGGTATGACCAGCTGGTAGTTGGTTTGTTGCTGCAACCGACCAGCTAATGACCATCTCAGACCATCCATCTAGCCTAAGGGATGTTCCAATTGACCTATCGGTAAGCCCCGCCCCCCTTAGTTACTGTTGCTAACTCGGACAAACAAACAGAGTTGCTATATCTTACAATGTACAGCTGTCAATGTGAAAACCTTATCCCAAGATGTTTTTGGACACAGCATGTAGCGTATAAGCTTATAAGACAGATAATGTAGACCTTTAAACGTATCTAAACTCGCAGAAATAAAATGGGAATAAAATAAATATGGGGAGAGATTAATTTGGAAGCGATGGTTTACAGATCTCAATGCAAACGGGAGAAGCCTCTTGTTATGATTGCAGATGATAACATCCAGGATCAACACTGTTCCTGTACCGCAGGGTACGATTACATAAATTCACATTTAATCAGTTTAATAATATGGAGAGATGCACTGAAATGTAGACCTTCGTGTTTCTGACCTACACCGTTGCATGAGAACAGTTAGTTATAGTTAGTCGATTTGTACGTTAGCAGGGAATTACTAACTTTAATAATAACTTAATGAGAGTATGACAACCAGAAAATCCTCTCAGGATGCCTGGAATCAGTGTTGCAGTACCTCAGGCACGACGTTTTACCATTTTTGTAGCATAAACACCATCAAACCGATGACAGCTTTGGATTTTCCAATGTTTCTCTATGTCGCTGAAACCTAAAGATGTCCGAGTTCCGGTCCCAGCGCGACTGATACTCAACTGCCATTGGCTCATCTGTGTTCGATTGGAGGGGCTTACCGATAGGTCAATTAGGTAATCATCTAGTCGTGAATCACATGACTTCAGTCGCACTTTTTCTATACATCTCCATCAACTATTGTAAGTCAAATTGTAGCTGCATGGCTATAGTTTTGCAAATTTACCTGTAACCTGGAATTAAGTGAAAATAATGTGAATCCAGAGCATCAAGTTACAAGCAAACCAGGCGGGTGCTGCGGACATTTGAGATGAAGTTCATTTTGAGTGTTAGAAGCCAAACTTCTTGCAAACCGCCCTGAAACTAATCAACTGTTACCCGGAGGCTTGCGAGTGGGACATGACTTTTGCACCATGTTGAATCTGGCAATGAAGATAGGTAGATGTTTGTCTCTCACCTGGACTTGCCTGAAACAGACAAGACTGTTGAACCGCCACTGTGTATTGAGGTAAACGTCAACCTGTAGATATTTTCTGGACAACTAATTGATGAGTAGATACATACAACCAAACAAAACTCTTGCTTCCATAGATGTGCATGTGTTTGAGCATAGGGTTGTGTGAGAGCAAACGCATCTGTGTGAGTTTGTATGTACGTGTTTACTCAAAGCTGCAGCTGTGTGTACTGTGGAAGAGAGAGAGAGAGAGAGAGAGAGAGAGAGAGAGAGAGAGAGAGAGAGAGAGAGAGAGAGAGAGAGAGGCTCTTATGTTTTTTTTGTGCAGTCCATTTCCCACCACAGCCCGAGGCTGCTTTACACGGCTCCCAACTCTCGCAGATCAGCAAGGCCAAACATATCATTACAGCAGAATTACACTATCTGTTTGTATCCTGTTGTTTTTGTCGGCACATACCTCAAACACCTCTCATTCTCTGGCAGAATGGGGTTGAGCTGCTACTAAAGTCTTTTTTCTGGCTGGGAAGATGGGACTGTGATAATTATGTTCACCCGCCCAAGCCCATTTTTACCTGCGCAATCTGGCAACACTGCTAAGATTCGAATGGCATCTTACTACTCAACGATTGGCTCTTTAATTTAGAAGGCGGGGCTTTTTCGCCATATTGGCCATTGCACTTTCTCCCATTCATAAGTAATCTGAGTGCACCGTATTCCTAAAGTCTTTGATGCTACCTAGAACATCTTAGCAATTGTATAGAAATGCACCAATTATGATTTAGAACACCTTAGCAACTGCATAGCAACCACCAAGACCTTGCAAGCAACCTTGCAAAAAGTGAAAGAAAGTCCACTGTTCACATGGGAATGAGTATTGCACTGAGTATTGAAAGCGCATATGAAAATCTTGAGAAAATGTAAAAATGCCATTCACCTTTACAGGAATGGATTTTCTTACATGTATTTGATGCAGGTATTTCAGTGTGTTTTGCGATCTGGATCTTTTAGATGCTTTAAATAGTTTCTGAAACCACAGATAGACGGAGGTTTGTTTTTCAAAGTCAGACACCATTGGAGCTCTCATCAAATATGTCTAGCCAGCTTACCCTGTCAAAAATGCACATGCACCACACTGAGAAGAATATTCTTATGTAAGAGATCACGTGCTTGGTTTGGCTGTAGTGGACTGTATATGGTTTTAATACTGTATTTTATGTAGTATAAAAGCGCAGAGCGATGATAATGGACTACACAATAAAATCTGTCTGTAATCATTCACTTCCTGCCTGTGTGCATGAAAAGGTTGTTTGAGGACAGAACTTGAGGACAGCAATTAATCCTGTTATATATCAAACTATTATGATTCATATGTACTTCTATATAGCATGCTGTGCCAAGCATATTAGTGCCTGGACTAAAAGGAACAAGACTGGCAATATCTCTTCCTGTTTAACACCCATTCACAATCATTTTACACTGAATCATAATCCTGCCCCAGGGAATAAATGTGTGTGTGTGGACAGCTTTTTGTTGTTTGTATCTGGCACATGCATACCCTGAATAGATATGGCAGTTATGCACTGCATGAAAGATTCCACTTGAATCCAGCCACACTTTGAAATGACAGGAAATGACATCATCATCAGGGTGCAGCTTTAAAGAAAGCCTCCTCTGAAGATGAGACATGAGAAAAACGGTCATGCTGTCCTCTGGCTCATGAGAAAAAGTTAACCAGTTCAAAACAACTGTATGTTATGAGCCTAAGTATCACATATCCAATCAAAACACCAGTGGTGTAAGGGAAAAATGAATCAAATGCCGGGCAGGCCTCATTTCCTTATCCAAATGCAAGGGAGGTTCTGTAAAACAGGACCATCAGCTTCCATCCTGTCCTGCTGACTGGAGGTCCTTTTTCCTGTGTGTTGGAAACTGGATCCATGTGCATTGGGGTCGCCAAGTCCTGTTGTGTTATGATAAGCATGCCACTGAAAAGCATGACGTAAAACACAAGAAGTTCAAAATGAATATATATATATATCATATTTCAGCTTAATTGTTTTATTTAACAATAACAACGCTGCTGTGAATTAAGAGTGCCTAATCTGTTGCATGTTTAAGTTTTCAAGATGGTTTAAGAATTAGCCACCTTTAGCCTAGGATATGCAGGTACTCTTAATATTCATAATTTGTCCCACAGCTGGCTGCATATCTGGTCGTGCACAAAGCTATCATTTATTTCTCATGAATAAGGCTGCCAATAGAACTTCAAACACTGATCCTCTCCCACACTGAACTTAGATCCAGCAGTGAATTTGATGCCTTGAAGTTTGTATGAAAAAAAAAATTCCATCCATCCAGCACTCATTGACCTCAGAAAAACAAAACTTGTTAAACTTTGATTTTAGAGTAGCTTCAGTTCAGCGAGATGCCAACAAAAGGTTAGAGTAAGTAGATTATACTGTTTATTTTATACTAGGCCAAAACTGCTGCTTCAGTCATGAAATAGTCACTGAGCTTCAAAACCATGTGCTAAAATGAGCCACTTGGAAATAAGTTATACACATGTCCAGTATATTGCCAGAACCAGCGTAAAAAATGATGAGATGCTATTAACAGCAGTGCCAAGCAGCCATGCCATTCTACAAAAGAGACAGAGGGATGTGTGGGTTAATTTTTGTACAGACCAACTGGATGGGATAGCAACCACCTGCTCAGATATTAAAGGCGTAGCGCTGCTGTTGGCCATTACCACGACTGCTGTGTCTGTGCATGACTCGAGTGTCTAGAAATTTCCTGGGGATTAGTACAGACAAATGTCCTGAGCGACCAAGCATGCCATTGTGTGTCTGTTTCTGTCAAGCACCACATTGCAGATAATTGAAAAATCCAGTTTTAGGGCTCTCCAGCTCCAGTTTCAGAAACTCATCAATGTTTGCACAGAGGAAAACTTTTTTTGTCTTGATGCAATGCCAGCATTCTCTCTGTAGTGTCAGAAATGAACCCTTAGGACAAAAATGATGCACTATGTAATGGCAAGAAATATTACGGTGAATTATAGGCTACTGTTTTCTATCATTTACCAGTATAAAACAATTTATACATTTAAGTTTCTATGAACCTGACATTTCTTTCATTAGGCTATTGCATAGTTATTTGAGTTTGTAGGTTTTGCTCCTCTGCAGACACCATAGTGACCTAATATCACCTCATTATTGTAAAAAAGCCCCTGAAAAACATTTGAGGTCAAATATAATCCCTTAATAAGAAAGTATGTTCACTCATTCAGCACTCATACTGCTTTCTAAGTGCACAAATAATGCAAGAAGAAAAAAACTCCACTAGTTGTTTAAAAACAAGACGCCTGTCCATGAAAATATATCATAGTTTAAGAATCCCATATGCATTGTTATGGAATTATGAGTATTTTCATACTCTAAACTTTTAGTAGAAACAAGATTCACATGTAGAAACAGTGGGCCAAATTGTGTTAGTAACCGAAATAAAGCAGAGATCACAGAGAAATACTCGTAATCAAGGCAACGTTTAACCGTTTAAAATGATAAATTTTGAAACGTGAATCGTCGAAAAATAGGAAACGACTCGTTTTCGCGAATAGATTCTTTTCAATAGTTCATTTCAAAGAGCCGTTTAAAGTGTTCATTTTACGTCATCGCGGAAATACATCCATCATGTGGTTCCTGACTGCTCAAATAAAGTGCAACAGTAGGCTATATATATTGCTTTTTATTACGTTTTTTCCCCTTTCAATTCAGTTTTATGAATAAGAGTGTTAGTTTTTGTATTTATGTTTTGTCTACATAGCATTCAGTTTGGTTGAAAGACAATCGTTAAACATCTAAACACAGTGTGTGTTACATTGAACAATATTAAAATTGCTTTACATATCTTGGCTGAAAATGTTTTGAACATAAAACATAAAATTCTATTTTTTGAAAACATCTGTTTCGTTTGCGTTGTGCTGTCATAATGAATTCATAAATATATATTTTTTAAATGATAACTAGTTTTCTGTAATCTCTAACATGTATGCTAGTCGGTAAAATGTACTTAGCCTATTTATAACTCAAATCCTCGGTTCAGGCCTAATCTGTTGTCAGGTCGCTCATCATAGGGTGCGTCTCAATCAGCTCCCTAGCTCAGTAGTCAGTGCACTGATCAGGTTGTCCCATTGATTGATTCCCTGATCTGTGCCCTGACTACTGAACTAGGGATCTGATTGAGACGCACCCATATTTAAAAGAGGCGGTTCGCGGTTTAATGACTCGGTTTTGCCTGCCGCTCGGACCGATACATTACACAACCGTTTGTGAGCCGACTCAAAAGTACGATTCGTTCACGAATCGGATATCAGACTTATCAGTGTTCTTTTAGGCGTGACCGAGCGCTCTCAATCTGCAGATATGTTTACGAAACATTTGAAACGTGTGAAATCAGGTATTTTAAAATACAGAAATACAAAAAATATTTCAACCAGACATGCAAGTGCTCTTTAGGTTTCCCACCAGCGCGAAAGAAACTTTTCAACCTCTTGTTAGGCTATTTGTTACCGAGTTTAGTGCGACCGTGCTTACTTTGTTTAAACCAGTGTAAAAGGTTTAACATCTTTAAGCTTTTCTGCCTGTCAGCTCAAAATGATTGACTGATGATTATATCAGTCTGGCTCCTTTTATTTTTATTTAGGCCTATAGGCTATATTTTTTAGTAAGGCAACTCTTGTTCCTGTTTAAAATATGACATAGTTTTAGTAGTATCCTAAACATAACTAAAAAGAATGAGTTAAAGTATAAATGCATGTATTTAGTTATCTATTTTAAGAAGTGTTTCTGTTTTAAGTTTTGAAAGTTTATGCACATTTTTGTTTATATTTGTTCACAGCACTTAAGAGGTCATTTGAAGTGGAGGAGGATACATCCACAAACCCTTCCCCTATTTCCCGTAGAACAACCAACCCTCTACGCTCCTCCACCTCTTCCGCAAGCAGCCGCTTCTACGACGCGAGATCCCTCAACTCGGAATCCACCTCCAGGCACGCTTCAGATTCCTCCTCCAACCAGCGCTCTCCAAAGTCCAGCCTGCGGCGAATGGAGTTATCTGGGGGCCGCATCCAAGACACTGGGTCACGCAGGACAGAGCTCTCCATCGACATCTCCTCGAAGCAGGTGGACAGCTCACCCAGTCCCGGTATTGCCCGCTTCGGCTTAAAGAGGCCAGAGGTCTCGCTCCAGAGTAAAACCACAGATGCGCCAGTTCACAGAAGGGCTGAGGGTAACCACAGCAGACCCCAAGAACCTCCAACACCCCCTAGGCGAGCCGACCCACCGGTATCTTCTCGGATCCCCGAGCTGTCCTCCCAGAGGCGAGCAGAGCCTCCGAGCCCTCTTGAAATCTCAGCTCCATCTAGACGGGCTGAGATGCACATTAACAGACAGCTGGACACACCATCTCCTGCAAGGGAGTCAGAGAACAGCTTCACCTCAGCAGCCAGCATCACTCCTACCTTCAATGATTACAAAACCCCTCCATCAGTACATGAAGCCCCCGCAAGGCCTCTTGAGAGTAAGTCACATGTGCTTTTTCATTTTTAAATTGCTGTCTGGCTAGATGCCTACATGATCTGGATCTGATGTTTACACTGTGAAGTGCACTTGGAGCGTCTGCTAAGACTGTTTCATATACCGTAGAGTGGGGAGTAAAACTGTTTTGCACTTTTCTAGTAACTACAGTTTTTCGTATTATGTAATCAGCATAGCAATTTGAGAGAAGTGACATTTCAAAGAGCATCTTGTGCTTCATTTTAAGAGCATGGACTGTCTGTAAAAAGCAGTTCACATGGTGAGAAAGGTACCCAACAATGCTACAACAAATACTAACCCCTAACCCTACCCCACACCCTAACAGGCAGCTTTCGTGACCAATTTTAAAGACCTTTCGGCATGCCCTCTACCTTTTGGCATGCCAATTACTTGAGATACCCACACTTAAACATGGTTGCGCTTGCCAAAAATTTGCAGCACTAAATTTGTGCAGTTAAATTAGTGCAATTTACTGCAATATGTGACCTGGACCACAAAACCAGTCATAAGTCACACGGGTATATTTGTGGCAATAGCCAAAAATACATTGTATGGGTCAAAATGATCGATTTTTCTTTTCTGCCAAAAACCATTAGGAAATTAAGTAAAGATCATGATCCATGAAGATATTTAGTAAATTTCCTACCGTAAATATATCAAAACAATTATTATTAGTAGTATTAGGCATTGCTTAGAAGCAAGAACTTCATTTGGACAACTTTTAAAGGCGATTTTTCTCAATATTTAGATTTTTTTTTTTACCCTCAGATTCCAGATTTCCAAAAAGTTGTATCAATGGTTATGACTGGTTTTGTGGTCCAGGGTCACATATATTTTGGTATTTTGTGAATGTAGAATATGACAGCTTTTCATATTCTACATGTTCTGTGCTGTGGTTAGTTCAGTGTAGAGGCGTTACTTTTCCATTAAGTTAATCTCTAGAGGTGATTTTTTTTTCTTTTCTTCTCTCTATCCTTATTAAATGTATTTGCCATCTTTACACAGTTTTTGCAAAGTGAGTGTCATACTCGATAATGTGATCTTGCTGTACTAACAACAATCATATTATTTAGGACGATGCATATCACACACCCCTATCTTCATGTTTTAATTCGATTTTAAATCCCAGATTTCCCATTGTCGACCCAGACTTTTGAACCCCACTGTATCTACACTCAGTTCAACTGGAATCGAGGTGTGCCAAAGATTTGTGTTTTGAAAAGCAGGGACCCATGAGAACGTCTTCTTCCTAAGCACTCTTCAGGTTGAGTAGTGATCAAATCACACAGAATCCAGCATATGGTAATGCAAAAAACAGAAACTCCTCATAGGAAAGAATGTTGGAACTGTATCATCAAGTGAGATCAACAGATCTGATGCATTGTTTTAGTACTGGATCAACACTAAGATTATCAAGATTCCTTTTAGGCCGTAAAAAAGAAATATGAAAACTTTCCAAAATGTGGTGATGCTGATCTAAAGTTGAACGTAACCTAAGCAATAGCTATTTTTGCACTCATTGTGCTGGGAAGGCCTGTTTTTTGGGTGTCAATATTAGTTATTCTGAGTGTAACATTGGCTTATAAGCCATATTCCAAAGCCATGACTAAAAACTGTGCATTGAGCCAAACTTAAGTGAAGCTTTAATGCACCAAATAAAGAAGCATTTATGTAAATCTTGGACATAGAAACAATAGTTTTTCTTAAGCTTGTGCTCTCTCGGAATTGTCATTAACTTTCTATATTGCTCTCAAGGTTAAAGAGATGGTAATGAATATTTTGTCATCAATTACTCGCCCTACTGTTCTTCTAAACCTATTAGACGTTGGTTCATCTTTGAAACGGCAGTTTAATCCAAGAGACACAATTACTTTTTATGATGGACAGCTTTAATTTAGGATTAGATTTATGTAAAAAATAATATAATATAAATACATCATATAAATACATCAAGCACATCAAATACGATCAATGGAATGGAATCTCAGCCATGGTTGACATGGAAGAACAGACCTTGCTGTTGGTTCTTGCACGTCAAAGCAAACAAGATTGACCTTCTGTTTTTGAAACGTCAAAGTTGGACTTTCATTGGAGGGACACAAATCTCTCGAAGACAAATATTTTTTGGGTTTGGAACGGCTTGAGCATGAGCACATTTTAATTTTTGGGTGAACTATACCTTGTTTTCTGTCTGTTACCAAGCGCTTCCAGTTTCCAGAAAGCATCTGTTTCTTATTGGTGTTATTGCCCCCCCCCCCCCCCCCCCCCCCATCAGATTCCATATTTGCATATGAAAGATAAATAGTCTCATGACTTTCCTCTCCCCTCTGTCACAATTGTTGTGGGTGAGATTGTGAGAACACGGCCTTGCAATCTAGCTAAGGGGCTTGTTGGTTTGAGACGCATGCATATGCAGCTGGTGGGTGTGTCTGTCCAGATCTGGAGTTCATAAAATGTGCTGCATAAAAATAGACACCGTTTAAATTTCAACTTTTACACTGTATACAGAAGACCGTGTCGTAAACATAGTAGACAACATGACTGGTTTGTTTCATCTGATGTGTTTTCTTAGAAATGCTCAATTGACTGTATTGAAAAGCAAGCGTATGCTTTAGCAACAATGCTTTTCTCGATTTTCCTGTGTTTGTGGGTGGCTGTGTCCCCAGCCCAATTGTACTTCTATTGAGTTTTTGGGTATAAAATAGGACAGAAACACTGAAAGAGATGGAAAGCTTTTCAGGATGTGATCCAGGAAGCATGCGGCACATTTGGGTTTAATTAGTGTTCCTGCACAGCCTCAGCGTGGATGTAGCGAGCAGAGCCCTGCTGACACAGCCCAGATAAGGAGAAGCAGAGAAAGATAAAGCACTAAGTGCCAGGCAGGTCAAATGAGTCTCTGTAAAGTGTCTAGATGAGGGGGGAAAGAGTGAAAATGAACTGACCTCGGAGTAACAGATGTTAAAAAAGTATACTCCTGTATTGAAAATTTAAAGCGAAATGATATCAATATGCAATAATATGCTGCAGTTCCCTGATATGCTGCAATTGTGATAATTGGGATATGAGTCGTAAAACAGCATGCATTGATCAGGAAATAATTTTTTTTCTGTTTTGTAATTTTGTGTTATTTATACAGGTGGGGGATGTTTAGTAAAAGCTAAGTTTAGCATTTGCTCCTTTTTTAGTATTTAATTAGTTTAGCTCTAGTATAATTAATATCACATTTGTGTGCAAATATAAAAAAGAAGACCATCAAAAAGACAGCAGTAGAACATATTATATTTATGAAAATTGTTCAAGTTTTTTAATATTGTTATTCAACAAGGAAGCAATACATTGATCACAAGTGACAGTAAAGACATTTATAATGTTACAAATAGTTGCTGTTCTTTTGAACTTTATATTCATCAAAGAATCCTGAAAAAAAATGTACGAGTTAAAATAAAAATATTAAACAGCACAATTGTTTTTCAAGATAATAATAATAAATGTTTCTTGAGCAGCAAATCATTATATTAGACTGATTTCTGAAGATGTGACACTGAAGACTGGAGTAATGATGCTGAAAATTCAGCCTTGCCATCACAGGAATAAATTACAATTTAAATGATACTAAAATAGAAAACAGTTTAGACAGTTAAATAGATTTTTTAATTGTAATAATATTTCACAACATTACATTATTTTTGATCATGCAGCCTCTGTGAACTTCTTTAAGAGACTTCTTTCAAAAAATCTTTCAGATCTTTTGAACAATAGTATATATACTATTAAACACTTTATTTTGTTTTAATTTCTTTAAAAGGTAACGTAATGCTTTAAAGGGGCTATATGCAACTTTTTCCCCAAAATAAACGTAACAATAGCCTTTTTATTTTACCATTTATGACTCAAACATCTCCTGATGAGCATACTGACACCTTGTCCGCTCACAGTGGGTGCACCTATAAGTCTGTATCCTATTTTTCCTATTTTCTGGCGGGTCGTCTTTTCCCGCGCTGTCTGCGGATGTCACGTCACCACCGCTGCGAGAGCGAGCAGAAAATGAGAGCAGTTCTGTTTTTTGGCCACAGGTGTCAGTCGCGAGTTTAAATTTCAGAAAAACGTATATAGCCCCTTTAATTAGAAAAAAAAGAAAAGAATCATCAATAACATAGACATTGAATCTATTGTCCAATTTATCCAGTTTCATTTCATTCATGTTGCCTCGATTTCTATATTAATACCAGAGGCTGGTGTCATACCTCTGATATTGCAAAAGTTTGTCACACTCTTCATGAGTTTGGGATAGAAAGCTTTAGTTTTGCTTCTGATACGTGACCTTTAACAGATGATGAACAGGGTTTACTCACTAGCTTGTGGTTCAAGTCTGTTTTGAGCATTCATTACTTGAACAATGACTGCTGGATGACTTGATTGTGACTCGTTGGGTTGAGAGGGAGTTGAGCTTTCACAAAGAGCTGAACAGAATGACACATTTACCAGGTGACCGTTCGTCTGTTTCTGCCATCCTGCCATATGAATTCCCCCTGTGAATATTTGTGGGAAAATTCCTTCTGATTCAGATCACCCAAAAAAGAAGTTGGGAGGAAAGGAGTTCTATCATAAAAGCTAGTTTTGTCATTGAAAGTTTCTTTATTAACTATTTTGATCGTAATATGTACAATGATTAACAGTCCAAAAATCATTTCCCATCCGAATGATGATCATCACTACTTAGAAATATGTCTTAAAGGAACAATTTAATTAGTACACTCTAAAAAAAAAAAGGTTCTATATGGCACCAAAAATGGTTCTTGGCTCATAATCATAGGGGAACCTTTTTAAGTGCTATATAGCACCAATTTTGGTGCTTCAGTGTAGAGTTGGGTATCGTTTGGGTTTTTTTCGATTCCGGTGCCAAACCGATACTTTTAAAACGGTTCCGGTGCCTAAACGGTGCCTGAACCGATACTTTTTTTTTTTTAAAAGGCCACAAAACGAGGTGGATGACATTAAATGGCTTTTTATTTATTTATTTTTTATTTAAATTGAACCATTTATTAAAAGTTTAATGTATACTTAAATGTATGAATATAAATAAATACAAAACACAATTTACTTATTTACTAATTATAATTGACTTATTTACAAATTCACAGTAAAACCTAAGCCACCTAACCCAACTACAACAAGCCTAATATAACTCTTAATTACAATAATAACAGCAGTTGTCTGTATTCTTGCTCTGCTACAAACCAGCTTCGAGCTTCAGCTTTATTTTGAAATATGTTCATATTCTCTGGCTAAATATTTTAGAACGCATCGTCTTAATGTTTCCATGGTGACGCGTCATGTTTCTCACATGACACACAGCAGCCGCAATAGCGCTGACAGCTCAGCTGTATCGGGTTTATTTCGTTTTTTCTTTTTATTCAAAACATTCACAAACTTCTTAACTGTGTCACGAACTATCTGATGTTCAAATGTGTGAGTGAATGTGTGTTAGTTGATCTATAAAGCGCAATGGGCGGCGCCATGTTAGTTTGCGCCTCAGAATCGGATCTGTCGGATTTAACTTACAACACTTGAGTTCATTCTCGTCTCACGAAATACATGAAAGTAAGTGACCAGTGAACTGGAAGAAGAATAGAGTAAACGCTATAGTTACTATATAATGTGTATCTGATGTGAATAAAACATGTAACGTTAGTCAAATTATAATCGTCTGAAAGGATTGTCATAGCCGCTTTCATAGACATCAGGGTGTGTTTTTTGCTAGTAGCCTAACTTACTTATGAGCATTTAAATGTCTGAAACCTGAAATAAACATGATGTCGTTGAAAACACTGAATAGTTGTCATGAGTTGTGATGTGACCAGCGCTGAGCGTCTGTCTCTGGCTCAGCCAAAGCGCGAAAGCACGTTTGAATTTTGGCACCGAAATGAGGAACCGAAATCTGCGTTTTTATTCGGTCCGGTACATACCGGTTATATAAGTACCGGTGCCATATTGGAACCGGATTTCGGTACCCAACCCTACTTCAGTGGTTCTTCAGTGGTTCTTCAGCGGTTCTTCAGCGGTGCTATATAGCACCTTAGTCAAAGAACCGGTGAAGAACCTCTGAAGACCCGCTGAAGAACCACTGAAGCACCAAAATTGGTGCTATACAGCACTAAAAAAGGTTCCCCTATGATTACGAGCCAAGAACCATTTTTGGTGCCATATAGAACCTTTTTTTTTTTTTAGAGTGTATTGATTAGTGAATATTCTGCCATGGGAATTGTGCACTGTGAGGTTGGTTGATTCTCTAACTTATTGTGAGTATCTTTTTGTCTCTATTTTTACCATACTGTATGTGTATCTTTTTCAGAGAGTTTATATATTAGTCCGAGGTAGCATGCCTTTTTGACTAGTCACAGAGAAATTGGTGGGAAGACCTTCAGTGACCTGCAGTCGTTGTGTGTGTATTCCCTTCTCCCTCAACCCTGCGGCTAATGGAAAGTTATATCCCTGCAGGGACTGACTCTTGTCATGCCAATTTTCTCTTAAATGAGGTGTGACCTCTGATTAGACCCCAGCCAGCCAACAGACCTCTTGAATTTGTTCTGCTGATACACGGGACCAACAGCAAGCATTTGGAAATTGGATTTGCATATTGCAAGGGATGTTGTGGCATTAATAAATATTGCTATGGTGTAGATTTAGGCTGTCTGCAACCTGGACATTTGTTATACTGGGGGATAACTGAGCATTTTAATGTCTATTCATTTTATGTGTGGGTGTTTCTTAAAAAAAATCTGCTTCTTTGGCCCTGGGAACTGCGAAAAGTGTGAGTTTTTGAGCAGTTTATCTGGCTTGCCCTCTAAAAAGTCAAACTGTAATTTTTTCATTTTCCTGAAACATGTCCAACTTGCACATTGCGCATGTGGTGTAAATTACATTTAAACTTTGCATTACTTGACAATTACAGCTGGACTGGAAATGATACAAATGTTAAAACATTGTTCACATGTGATACTTACATTGCATTGATTTAGCTTTGGTTTTCTTCAAATGTCTCATGTATGTTTTAGATTTAATGTGTTTTTCATCAAGAAAACTGTAGTTGAACAGACTTATTTGGTGGAAATATTACAGAAAAGCTCTTGCTTTGTTAGCTTCACCAGGAAGTGATCTAAAGTGGAGTTCATATTCTTACACAAACACACACTCATGCACACATTCACACAAGCTTCCTTCCTTGAGTCATCAGCTGTGACTGGCTGACCTTGCTCTATTTCCTTTGGACTCAATGTGTTAAACGGCACAGAACTGCTCCCAGCATTTGCAGGAGCCTTTTAAGTTTGCTCACGGGCGTGTTGAAACTATGACCCTCGTTTCCAAGGAGCTAGGGACAGAAACAGAGAAGGTGTCACATTTAGGTCATCACTGTCTTGCTGCTCTTTGCCCAAGGCTGAAATGAATGGGGAAAGAGTTACTTTAGTGATTCAGACATTGTTCCGACACATTTACCTCCTGTTTTACTTAAAAGTGACCTCCACACTGACTTCAGGAAGTAGTCTTCACACATCCGTGTGTTCTATGAGGCCAAAGCCATTTAAATGGCATGCTAATAGTCTGAAGTGTTTTAAAGGGATAGTTGAGCCAAAAATGAAAATTCTTCATTATTTACTCACCCTCACATTGTTCCAAACCTGTATGAGTTTCTTCTGTGGAACTGTTCTGTATCCATAAATCCGTTGACCCGTCTAAGTATTAGAGACCTGCTTACTATGGCTGAAACCATTGAATCTGAACCTGGAAGGTCATTTAAGTGGGTTTTGATTCCAAAGACAACACTATAGTTTGAAGGTTATTTAAGATCCTAATTGAGTTTTGTGGTAATTGTCCTTGGCACATGATTTAAAATGTCAGTTAAATTACTTCTTTTTGTTGTTGTTGTTGTCTTGGACAGAAAATTGTTTACTTCTAAGTATGGGAAATGTATATTTCACAAACGATAATGAAGTGTACTTCTAAGCCAGTACACAACTGTTGGGAAATACAGTAGCATAAAATTGTCTTCATGCCGCATCAAAGAACCATAAAAAAATGGTTAAAAAAAATAGGGTTGCGGGTCAAAGTCCATTAACCACTTGTTTTGACTCCCTTGAGGGTTGTGTTTCTAACAAGACATCTGCACAAAAATGCAAAAAAGCTTTAGAATAATGTTCAGAATTGAATGAAACTAGCTCAATAAAATAAAAGTAGAAATGCCACTTACTGTATACAATACAGAAGTGCTGGGCGGTATACCGGTCCATACCGAATACTGGTATTTATTTTTGTTATGATATGAATTTTGATGATACCGCAATACCGGTATGTGTCGCGTTCGGACGTTTGGAACGCGGCGCAGCGTCACTGTTTGAGGGGTCACGTTTCACTGTAGTGAGAGCACAGCTGAGATCGCATCACAGCCTATGGTAAGTCCGAAATCACCCCCTAAAGCCTCATTCACTATTCCCTACGTTATCCACTTATATTGTTCACTTGGAAGTGAATGAAGTTGGACAGCCGCTGTGTGTACATCGGCTGTACACTCGTTATTGCGGTGCAATGTGGGATTGAATGAGTGCACTCAATAACGTCCACTATGGTTTCAGACACCACTACAGATGGCTGTCCCCTCAAACAATGCCCTATTTAAGGTTATAGGGGGTGATTTCGGATTCAGCCCTTGATTACAGTGGAGAATTCAAACTACTCGTGGCGTGCGAGAGAGAGCGGTTTCTGCGCGGAGCAGAGATTAACGTTCTCCACATGGATCATATTATAGCACATATAGACCGGAGCGAGCGCGTTTAAGTTTTTTATGGACATAATTCATATACTCTAGTGCTCTAAACATAAACCGGCAGCGTGTGTCCGCACATTTAATCACGTCTTCTTCAAATTAAATGTAACGTTATGCAAAGGACACTGAATTGTACGTCTGATCACGACCGCGATGCCACGATGGGTTATTCTGTTACACAGAAGACGATGGAAGTTAATAAATAGACTGACAATTCAATGAAGAATGGGCAAAAATGTAACTGCTTCATTCTTTCTGTGTTAAACTGACGTGTGTCGTTTGTTCAGAGACTGTAGTACTCTTAGATACTGCTAATATCCTTTTAAATGAGCTTCTGCGTTTCTCTCTCATTTTGTCAGTTTGTTGTTATATTGGGTTAGATTTTTAAAATGCTTAAGGTGTAATGCTTAATCTCCATGGTCATATTTTAATATGCATGCATGTGTCTGTAATGAGCGTGTTGCAGGTCTGTGTTTTATTGGTTGTTGTCTCCCCACAGCATCATTTGGTTGGGGCTTTGTAAACCTGTATTAACTCTTGTAGAAAAATTCCACACTATATTCACTCATCATGACAGTAAAATAGGGCATTCTAGTCAATCTACTGCAGTATGTCCTCCCTCAATTAGTAGAAAATGTGGTTAACACCTGGTCATGCATAGGAAAAAAAAAATACCGTTATATACCGTGAAAACCGGTTATAATTTTGAAAAATACAGTGATATACATTTTTGGTCATACCGCCCAGCACTACAATACAGTCAGCATTTGTTGCACTACTAATGAAGTAGTGTCGACATAAAGTATGCACACTTAAATTTACCAGTAATTAAACTAAGTAACACTTTTCACAAATGAAATTACTCAAGTAAAGCATGTTACCTTGTGCATGTTCCCGGGACACCAGGCTTAAAGTTGTAATACGACTGCAAATCCAGCCACAAAGTTAGTATGAAGTCACAACCACCCGACCTTTGAATAGTCAATATCCGCTAGGTTCACCTGAAATAAATAAATAAAAGCAATAAATGTAACAGTATTTCAATATAAAATACAATCTAAAATGCATCAGTTTATTAAATGATTTACAACAGAATTAATAATATTGTACACTACCTAAAATAATCCTAGTTTTGGAGAGTCTTGAAGCGTCAAACTTTTCTCCACATCAGCTGCTATTCTTTGCACCTACAAGAAATTAGAATGAATTTACATGGTATGGTAAGGAACGGTTCCAGTTATGTTTCCACTTGAGCCTGCTACGATTACATTTCTAACGCATTACATTTCCTAGTATTTCTAAAGTTATAAACTTTCTCAGTAGCTCTCCTAGTACAGCATTCCACTTCAAGTCCCTTAAAGCATTTGTCACGATAAAATGCAAGCTACATTTGTGGGTTTGCTTCAGCTTTTGTTAACACTATCGGATAGATTAAGTGTACATTATAGGTACAGCACCATTCACCGAACATTTAATTTCCAAGCTGAACAGGCTATTAGCACCACTCACTGGACATTTCACTTTGAAAGTGTTCCAAGATATGCAAGAAGTAACATAATTTTGCAGAAATGTTACCACAGGCATGCTTTTTCTAATGAAAATGACAGTTTTCAGATTCAAACAGGTTTCCTGAACTTCCTTACTTCTACCATTGGTCGCTAAAACCAATTGTCCCTTGCCAAATTCACATCATGAAGGTCTAGATTTTCAGAGCAATGTTTTGATAGCATCACATTTATACGTTTTGGGAGAGTCAATCTGCAAATGTTTTACTTTTAGTTGTCTCTACAAATTAAACTTGGATAGTATGTATTTTAACGATGAAAAATTACATGCATCACTTTTATTGTCGGAAAAATTGTTTATTGCAGACTATCGTCCACTACTTCACCTTTAAGTACACTAGATGACCATGCATCTTTTCTAGAGGACTTAAAGGAGTGAGTTCCTGAGAGGAGTGGAATGCTTGGAGCGCTCTTAATTTTACTGTGTTTGGCACACATTTCTCCTCAGAGAGCCCTGTGAATGTCAGCGATGGGATGATCTAGAAGTTTCCAGCTTTTTTTGTTTTCTTTTTTTTTCTTGTGTGAGAAGTTACCGAGGAGACTGAGAAACAAAAGAGAGCGAGAGAGGGTGATCTGGAGGTTAGCACTACTCATTGATGCAGAAGTTAATGTCACAGTTTGCCAAGCGATCCCAGTACCTTACCAAATCTGTGCCTTCAGGCATCTGTGTGTCACACTTTCAGCTTCTTCCCTTCAGCTGCCTGGTCCGAGGCAAGCAGATTGAAAATGAAAAGTATATGTTCTGATTCTTTTAACATTTGTGTTGATCTCATTTGAGGCTTGTCCATATCAGCAAACTTTTCCTTTAGTGATACACACGGCTGAGTTGGCTTTGGTTGGTAGTTATTACTCAGTCCAGAACTATTCCTGTGAATAGTCCCTCCCTCTATCACATTTTGTGTGCGTCTGAAAAGGTGCTGGCAATATTTTACTGAATATATTCAATCAATATAAGCCAGCTGCATCAATATCAATTTAATTTAGAACAACTTTAGGCTCAGACTTTATTCAGAATATAAAGAATAAGTGAAGGATAGAGTGGATCTCAAGAACTACTTGACCGTGAGAGTGTGAAGTCCGAAATACAGGATGTGGTTTTGATGGTGGTTTTGTGCTTGGTTGCATTTCCACTTAGGGTTGAAATATTATGTTGTGATAATTTTAGTTGTGAGCTACACTATCAAAATACCTCTCACTTGCACCCTCTCTTTTTCTCTTTCTCTGCAGCTGCTTTAAGTGCCAGTAGGAGTCACTGTTCTACACAAGTCTTACCTTTTTCCATCAGGTGAAGATATTAGGCCATATTTCAGTCATGGCAGTTCAACAAACCTGTTTTTGAGATCAGAGCTCTGTAATATATGATTCAATGTGGTATATATCCACACTGAACTACTTAAATGCAGTAGCTTTTTCATTTGTAGACATCCATTACATTATGGCCTCATTTTCTCAATTCAAACACATCTGCGGTTGTTGTGGTCTTGGATATTGACACTGGAATCTTACTGTCAACACCGTCAATAAAGCAGCAGTTGGCCAAATCTGGTTTCAGGGGCTATTTTGGTGCGATAGTGAGTAGATATCTTGTTCAATGTGATTCTTCACTCTGTACTCTCTAGAGTGGTGGATGTGCCCCCATTAACAAAGAATGAGGATTTACCAGACTTTTACTCACAATTTCTACTTTACAAATTATTTTAGATCTTGGCATAATAAGAAAAAATATATCTTCATTGTGAAAATGCCCATGCCCATTTTAATAATTAACATGAATTTCCAAATCTAGAAATCATACTTTTAAAAACGTACCTCATTTATCAAGATTTTTTTAAGCCTGTTGAAACTCTGTGTAATGAAGTTAAAGCTCAGGGAAGAAGGAGGCAGGAACCAGTTAACATTTCACACACTTTAATATATCAAAAAAAAGAAAAGAAAAGTAAATTAAAGTGCCAGACCCTCACGGACGACTGCTCCTCTCTCCTCCTTCACCGTTGTCGCTCCTCCTTTTAGCCTACCACTCCTCTTTGAGTAACTTGAGGCCTCGCTCCATTCTCATGGCTCTCTGCCCTGCCCTGCTTGCCACTCGAGGATACCCTTGAGAGTGTGCTCTACTCCCCAGGGGCCAGCCATGGCGGCTGCAGTACCTGGTCGTGGTCTGGTTCCCAGACACGCTGTCACTTGGTCCTCAACCAGCTGAGAGACTCTCACTTGCGGTGCCATGCGACGCTACTGGACACTCCTCAGTGGACGGCTCGATACTTCTCTGCCTCCTGGCTGCCGACGATGGCTCCTCTGACGGAGCGCTCGGCCCGTTCCCTTGGTCTGCCTGCTTCTCCCCCATCATGGCGGACGGCAGCAAGTGTAGCCTCCGGCGAACAGCAGCAACTCCTTCGTCCCCTCAAGGACGGCAGCCTCACCTCGACCCAGGAGCACGTCAGCGAGCACTCCATCATACCTGCTGTTAAATCACTCCAGCACCACTGCCTCGGGCAGCCACAAACGGTTACCGCTCCTCGTGGTGCCTGACCTCCTCAGCACTGCGATTCCCCATTAACACTTGCGCCACTGGCCTAGCTCCATTCTCACAGCTCTCGGCCCGCCCTGCTTGCCACACTCAAAAAAAAAAACAGTTGAGGGGATGAATGCAAATAAGAAATATCCATTTTAATGCTTGTTTTATCTTATTTTAAGTCATCTTGAGGCCCCTTTGGAAGTTTTTGGTCCCCCTGGTTGAGAACCACTGATAAAGAGAAGATACATTTGCGTTTAAAGGGTAGATGAGCAAGTTGTGGATTGTTCCTGTTGATGATAGTTCTTGTTATCTGGGAGATCACAATTAAAACAGTGCAGTTTGCTCATGTTTAATTCAGGCATCCTTGATTACAAGTCCCCTGAACCTTTAGTGTTAAAGGGATAGTTCACCCAAAAATGAAAATTAGCTTATGATTTACTCCCCCTCAAGTCATCCTAGGTGTATATGACATTCAGTTATATTACAAAAGTCCTGGCTCTTCCAAGCTTCATAATAGCAGTAATTGTTGCTCTGTTTTTGAAGTCCATCAAAAATGCATCTGTCCGTCAAATAACGTGCTCCACACAGCTCCGGGAGGTTAATAAAGGCCTTCCGAAGTGAATTGATGCGTTTGTGTAAGAAAAATATCCATATTTAAAAAAGTGTTGAAAGTGCCTCTGGCGTTCAAAAGGCTTCTGTTACCAGGTACGCTCATCAGACATCCCGTACGCATCTTGAATTGCGAGAAGGCACTTTCAACACTTTTCCACGGAAGGCGTTCGGCTAGAACTTTGCTTTATACAGTTTTCAATATTGATATTTTTCTTACAAAAACGCATCGATTTGCATTAGAAGGCCTTTATTAACCCTCCAGAGCCATGTGGAGCACGTTATTTGACGGACAGATACATTTTTTTATGGACTTCAAAAACAAAGCAATAGTCACTGCCATTATAAAGCTTGGAAGAGCCAGGACTTTTTTAATATAACTCTAATTTTATTAGTCTGAAAAAAGAATGTCATATACACCTAGGATGACTTAAGGGTGAGTAAATCATTGGCTATCACTATCACTAAAGGGATAAATCACTATCCTTTTAAGGCCGCTACATACTCCGCAAGAACAGAGAAAAAAGTTCTCGCTCCCAGGGCTGCAAGAACAAAATGACATAATTTTGTTCTTGCAGCCCTGGTTTGGGAGTTCTTGCAGCTTGTTCTCGACACATCATCTGAGCAGAACTTTTTTCTTGTGGGTATCCGAGAACTATTGTGTGATTGGTCAGAAACTTAAAGTGGGCGGGGTTAATGCGGAGAAACGGAAATGTTCGGCACCTGCTTTTCCCGTGAAGTATGAATGTCCTGGACATAACAAACATTGTTCTTGTTCTTGCAGAGTATGTACCAAGCTTTAATTTATTGAATATTCAGCTGAATTCAAATATTCTTTGATACTGGTTATTGATACTGCTATGGATACTTATGTGAGACTGAAAATGTTTGCTGTGCTTTGTTTCGTGTTGGTTTAAGGCAAATAATAGGTGCATTTCAGTGCTGAGGGAGTAGCCTGTGATCTGTGGGGTCTGTGGTCTTTTAAATCACAAAAATCATAGAGAAACCTCTGTGGTAGACTCTTTGGTGGTAGAAATTAAAATTTTGAAATATCCCTTTAACTCCCCCCACGTGTGCTTCCCTCAGGACCACGTCACATACACCGCCTTGTGAGACGCCTGCATGCTTCTTTTGAAATTGACTTTACTGTGGCAGCTTTGAAATGCTAATACCAAGAGTTTATTTCTCTTTGGTCACCTCCCCCTCGATTCACACAAGCAGTAGGAGTTTACATAGTTTTGATACATGCTGAATCTCTACGTATATGTGTGTGTGTGGATGTTTTCTCTTCAGTCAGCGGTTCTATATTAACTCTTTGATTTGAAGCTTCCCTTTCTTTCTCCTTTCCCACAGAAAGAGTTGATCCTGAGGTTACTTAGTCACCTTGGCCGATCAGTGGTTTTCAGAACATAGATTTTACACTACGATTTAAGAAATGACCAAACACGCTTACTAATCATAAAGTGAGTGAATGTTTTTAAAACCATGTTTTGAAAATGTATAATGTAGATCTCTGATCCGAGGGAGACGTTTTGAAATGGAAAGCGGTCTATGCAGCAGTTTTCCTAAGTCATCTTCCAACAAGGGTTCACATGTCTCCTCCTCAGGCTCTCTGTGCTGGAGAGAACAAAAGAGCTGCTGTGTGGTGCGGAAGCGAGTGGTGGTTTCTCGTCTGCATGAAGCATGCAGCAGTTCTGGACACATGGGGACAAACAGGCCTTTGACTGCATCTAACTCTGTTTTCTCTAACAGCCTCCTCACCATGACTCTACATTCCCAACAGCTCTGGAAAACAGGGCGGCAGCCGCCCTCTGAGGTTTGCTGCTCAATCAGTGTTTCCCATGTAAAAGGTTATGTTGTGGAGTGCAATAAAGGAGGAGACAAGAGACGGAGATGCGTCGAGTCAGCTTTATTCTCCACTTATTATCTAACTCAGAACTGAACAGCGAGTGAGATCAAAACATCACAACAAACTTTCACCCCCAGGACCTCGGCGACTGCCGTCCAAAGCTCCGATGTAAACTGCGGACCTCGGTCCGAGGAGAGGTCGGACGGTGTGCCGAAACGGGCCACCCAAGTCGTGATAAATGCCCGGGCCACTTCGGCTGATGTAGTGGATGACAGGGGAACCACTTCTGGCCACCTAGTGGTCCTGTCCACCATGGTGAGGAGGTAGGTATAACCACAGGAGGGGGGAAGTGGGCCCACCAGGTCCACATTCACATGATCGAACCGTCTCTCTGGTACTTTGAAGGGTGCCAAGGGGGCCTTGGTATGACGCGTCACCTTTGCGCGCTGGCACGCCACACAGGCAGCAGCCCAGGCCCTAACGTCCCTCCGCAGGCCTGGCCAGACGAACTTGGCCCCCACCAACTTGGTAGAGGCCTTCACCCCCGGGTGGGAAAGGCCGTGGATAGCGTCGAAAACCTTGTGCCTCCAGCCAGCAGGTACCATGGGGCGTGGTTGGCCGGTGGAGACGTCGCAGAGGAGTGTAGCGTTGGCCGTGTCAAACACCACCTCTTCTATGAGCAGCGCTGTGGGTGCTGTCCTGTAGGCTTGCACCTCAGAGTCCGTGGTCTGGTCCTCAGCCATGGCTGCGTAGTCGAGGCCTAAATGGACGGACCCAGTGACCGCCTGGGAGAGGCAGTCGGCGACGAAATTGTCTTTGCCGGCCACGTGCTGAATGTCAGTGGTGTACTCCGAGATGGCAGAGAGCTAGCACTGCTGTCGACCAGACCATGGCTCCGAAGACTTGGCCATGTCAAATGTCAGCGGCTTGTGGTCAACGAAAGCTGTGAACCGCCGGCCCTCCAACAGGAAACGGAAATGACGGGTGGCGAGGAACAGACCTAGGAGCTCCCTGTCGAAGGTGCTGTATTTCCTCTCATTGTCACGGACTTGCCTGCTAAAAAAGGCCAGCGGCTGCCAGGCTCTGCCCACCCACTGTTCACACACAGCCCCCACGGCATAATCAGAGGCGTCCGTCGTAAGAGCAACTGGGGCGGTCGGAGACGGGTGCGCCAGCAGAGCAGCGTTGGCCAGATAAACAAATAGGAAAGGCATGTCCCGCAGCACAGAGTCCATGAGGCGCTGAAACGTCTGCGCTGCCCCCTTGAGGCCGAAAGGCATCCTTAGGAATTCGAAAAGGCCAAAGGGTGTGATGACTGCTGTCTTGGGGACATCCTGCGGGTGGACAGGCACCTGGTGGTAACCGCGCACCAGGTCCACCTTTGAAAAAATGGTGGCGCCGGCTAGGTGGGCGGAGAAATCTTGAATGTGCGGCACTGGGTACCGATCGGGGGTGGTGGCGTTGTTAAGGCGACGGAAATCACCACAGGGACGCCAACCGCCATCAGCTTTGGTCACCATGTGTAGGGGGGAAGCCCACGGGCTGTTGGAGGGGCGCACAATGCCAAGGTGCTCCATGGTGGTGAACTCCTCCCTGGCGATCGCGAGCTTGCCAGAGTCGAGGCGCCGGGCCTGTGCATAGACCGGGGGGCCAGCCGTGGTGATGTAGTGCTCTACGCCATGCTTGGCCACCGCCGATGAAAACGTGGGCGTGGTGATGTCAGGGAACTCAGCCAGCAGGCGTTGATACAGGTCCCCGGTGGCAAACGTGTTTGACAGACAAAGCGCCCCCACCCCTCCCAGCGTGCAGGGGTACGAAGCAAAAGAGAGGGCGTCGATCAAGCGGCAGTTCGTAACATCCACCAACAGTCTGTAAGCGCAGAGGAAATCCGCCCCCAGGAGAGATGTAGACACGGCGGCTATTACGAAGTCACAGCCGAAACGGCGATGGCCAGCCATGGTGTCCACAGGCTTTGCTGGCAGGATGCTGCGCTGAGCCCCCGAATCGACCAGCAGCCGCCGGCCGGACAAGGTGTCAGTGATGTATAACAGCTTGCAGTCACGGCCAGCGCCCATAGCTGCTAATGAGCGCCGGCCCTGGCTTTTCCCTGGGCTCTAAAACTGCAAGGCTGGCGACACTGCTTGGCTTTGGCCCCAAACCTGGAGTGGTAGTAACACCACCCGTCCTCACGCTGACGGCGGGCCGTCACAGCAGCTGCGGTGTCCGGGTCGTCCACAAGGGGTTGAGGCGGGGCAGACGTGTGCTGGGGGGGCAACAGCGCATGGACAAACTGCTGCCGGTTGGCAAGGAAAATCCTGTCTGCCTCCACCGCCAGCGCTCGGTAGTCTCTGGAGGAAGGGAGGGAGGAACTGGCCAGTGCGGTGCGCACGGGTGCTGGAAGCTGCCGCAGAAAAATGTGGGCTAAAAGGAATGATGGATCCGCCGCGCCCAGTACAGCCAGCATCCTCTCCATTAACTCGGACGGCTTGCTATCGCCAAGGCCATTCAGGGACAGCAGGCGATCTGCTTTCTCCAGCTCCGACAGTTCAAAGAGGCTCAACAGGAATGTTTTGAGTGCGTTGTACTTGCCGTCAGCTGGAGGAGCCTCTAACAGTGCCATAGCTCTGGCTGTCGTCGAGGCATCTAATGCCGCTACCACATGGAAATACTTCGTAACATCCTGTGTTATTCCTCTCAGCTGGAACTGAGCCTCAATGTGTTGAAACCACGGCCGTGGATTGTGCTGCCATAGTCCGGTAATTTGATGGTGGCCGCATAGATCGCACCGACATTAGCCGCGCGGCTAACAGCGACCGGCACTGCAGCCGCAGCATTCTCACCACCGTCGTTGTGTGACATAATTCAGCCGTATCCAACTCGCGTCGGGGTCACCAAATGTGGAGTGCAATAAAGGAGGAGACAAGAGACGGAGATGCGTCGAGTCAGCTTTATTCTCCACTTATTATCTAACTCAGAACTGAACAGCGAGTGAGATCAAAACATCACAACAAACGTTTCAACCAGAACCGCCTAATCTTCTCCTTCTCCCTTAAAGGTACAGTCCCTTAGTGAATGTCTCTAACAGTCCTCTTTGTGGGTCACCACAATGTTATGAATTTGGTTTGGAATTTTTTCTTGCTCTGTTATTGTAGTTCAGCGTGTTGGTATAAATTTCAGTTTGTTGTAACATTTGGCAGACTGTCATAAGGCTTATCACAATGATTTAGAGTTAGTCTTTTCAATAATTTTTTTCAGCTTTATTTTGGCCATCTTATCTTGTAATGCTAGGGATATAAAATCTGAAGTGCGTTGTTTTTGCAAAATGTAAACCATTGCTGCGTTCGAAATCGCCCCCTATACACTATTCCCTATATTACTCCACTAATATAATCCACTTGAGCGAGTGAATGAAAATGAGTGAGTGAATTCGGACATTGAGTGCCGGATGGGCTGGCACTTTTGCATCGTTTCTGCTTGCTGTTTAATAATCATTTGAAACTTTGCAAACTGGCAGCCCCAGTAGTAATGAAAAGATTTTTCTTGAACTGTCATGGAATCTTGCATGTATAAACCTTAATTAAAATGTAATGATCAATTTAAAACGAATTTATACCTGTACGATATTATGCTGGATCAGCGCGTTTTGGAAGATGGGTGGATGGATGATTCAGCTGCGGGCTCCATCTTCTGGGGAGACGCGGGAATTCATTCAGCGCGGGACTCTCAGAGTGCATTATGGGTATTCTCTAGCCATTGAGCGTACATCAGTTGTACACTCGTTATTGTGGTGCATTGTAAGATCGAATGAGTGCACTCCATAACGTCCACTATGGTTTTGGATACCACTACACATGGCTTTCCCCTCAAATAGTGCCCTTTTTAAGGGTATAAGGGGCAATTTCGGACACAGCCCATGACTGTGGTCTGGGCAGTCTTTTTTTAGGAAATATATTTTAATATGTTAATATTTTTCACTACACTTTCTTTCTTTTTCAACAAATAATGGTCATTCATTTGTAATAAACTAAATTTGACATATTCTGTACCTCTGTGACCATTTTTAAATGTAATCAAAATTAGGGAATCATTTAACATAATTTAACCAATTTTACCTGATGGATTCTAATTTTGACAAAACATCAATTACATATGAAATGATCAGTGGCAGAACAGCAGTGTTTGAAAAGAAACTTCACAAAGGCAACAAACAAACTCATAGGCTCAGTATGAAGTCTACAGAGAGTGTCTGTTGTCTCACTGTCAGTATTTCTGGCTGTTGGTTCTGCCTCTGCGGGGCCGTGGTGTGAAGGAGGCCTGCCATAACTGTGAGTGTGTGATTTGTGCAGCTCTTATCCTTTTACAAACCCCAGGCTTCCTCTTTCTCAACTTGGCCTTGCGGTTTTGACTGGGGATAAGCATGTACAGCTGTCTACCCTGCTCTTGTGTCAGGGTCAGAGACCCTCTGTGCCAGCTGTACCCCTCACCCCAAACCTCTCCACACCTAGGGCCAGATGGACAAGTTGGCACAGTTTGTGACAACAGCTTGTGGGCATATCATGTCTCTTGGCATCCAGCGGGAATAATGATATCTGTTCCTCTCTGTCTATCTGCATGTTCTTCAGGGGATAAACCCAATCCCAGCAGTGCGGGCCAAGCTGTTGATCAGACAAATTAGCACTGGATCTGAGGATGGGGTCATTGTGCAGTCAGAGGGATGAGGAGACAAGAGGTTGTAAAGTGATACTCTTGTTGTTTGTTGTGAAGCATGTTGAGTGATTAGTCATCTGATATAGCCGTTTCTGCATACGTCATGATAATGGGCATACTCTTGGTGGCCTGCTGTGACGTGCCAGGCTGCAGTCTTTTTTTCTTCTGTTGGAGAAATGCAGAGTAGACACTTGTGACTACTGGCTAGGGACGCTCCAATAATTATGGCAAATACGATGAAGTTTGTTTTATTTTTAAAAATGATAACTGATAAATGTCTGATATTAAAGTTCTTTGCTTTTGCCATAAATGCTAAATTAAAATGTAGGCATCAAAACTAAACTAGTGTTGTTATTGTCAACTAAAACCTAAAAAAATAATTCTCATTAATTGAAATAAATCTGAAATAAAAATTATTTCATTATTATGAAAAACTCCAGTTTGGTTCAGTTTGCCAAGAACTGCTCATGTAGACCAGAATAGCGACTAAACCACAGTTTGTTTTGTTTTTATGTGCTTATACAATCTGAGACTCCACAATAAACTGTCATGGGAAAAAAGTGTTACTTTTGCAAACACTGTAAAGAAAAAACAAAAGAAATTGGAAATTACCAATAAAAAAAATTAAAGTTGATTGTTTCACAGACAAATCATGGAAGCAAAATGGAAGAAAACACAGTTCGAGTTTGTGCCAAAACATTAAAAATCTTTCAAAGATTTCCGTAACCTGGCAAACCTTTTTTTAGACTGTAGCAGCCCATACCTTTCATATAGTAATACATATGAACTCCTTTCTCTGCACATCTCCCAGCAGACCCAGTAATCTAATGCAAAGTGGTTTATGGTTCTCTAAGACTGTTTGACTTTATATAAAGTAATAGCTCTCTCTGTTTACTCTTGTGGTTTAAGTAGGAAGAAATCTAAATTAACCACTGGGACCCTGATGTGAGTGAGTAATTGGTGCCAAGTCATGATCTAATACTGATCTGATTCCAAAATCTTGTTTGTTTTATATGAACTGGGGTTTTGGTTTCTGCTGCAACAAAGATGCAAATTAATAACATTTGAGCAGATGGATGTAGCTTATTAATTCTGGTTAATAATGTCCCAATGAGGCAAACCAGCAGCTCCAAGAGTGATCATGTTTCTGAACTACAAATTAAAACCCAAAAAGCATGAGATTACCAGTGTTGGAGGTAACGCATTACAAGTAACTTGAGTTACGTAATCAGATTACTTTTTCAAGTAACTAGTAAAGTAACGCATTACTTTTCAAATTTACAACTAAATATCTGAGTTACTTTTTCACATTTATTTGACTGACAGCTCTCCTGTCCCCATGTTGAGAAAAATCGAGAGTAAGTGCAGAGGCATTGTGTGTGAACATAAGGGTTATTGTAGTTCTAGACTAAATTTGAGCATTTATTCATCTCACTTGCATAAATATTCAGTACTCCTTAAAATGAATAAAATCAGTCAAATGCAAAATCAGAGTACTATTATGCAAACCTCCAATAATTAAATGTTAAATATAACAAATATTTGTATGCATTTAATCTACCTTTATTGACCAATTTGCTGCTGACCTTTGATGATTCAGTTAAACCATGAGCAAAAATTAATAGATTTTTTGTTTTTATTGGTAAAACTTTTTTTCTCCTGCATCCTATTCTTCCATTATCCAGAATGACAGCACAGCAGAGCTGCGCCCTCTACTGTTAATGTGTGAATTTGTATTTTTACCTTATTATTCAATTATTACAATTTTGGCATGAAGAGGTCTTTACATTTGCACAAAAATAGAACTTTTTTGTTATAAAAAAACAAAAAGCTAAAAAAACAAGCCCAGCCCAGGTGAGAAAAAGTAACGCAAAAGTAACGGAACACATTACTTTTCTTAAAAAGTAACTATGTAACTCAATCAGTTACTTTTTAAGGGAGTAACGCAATATTGTAATGCATTACTTTTCAAAGTAACTTTCCCCAACACTGGAGGTTACAGACTAAAATGTCCTTTTTGACATTTTTGTCACTGGCTAGAATTCAGCTACTTTAGTTGCTCCTCTATGTGCTGTATGAGGTGTTTTGCTCATAACATAATATCTGGTGCTTTCTTGTATTACACCCTCTCACAACCACGGAAGCTCTGTTCTTGTGACCATTGTAAAAGTGAAGCCTTGAGACAACTGGTTTGCATTAGTCTTACAGAGGAATAAATCATCCCTTTTTTCTCAGCGCTGGGGAACAAAGATGGCGCAGCTCCATTGTTTATCTGCTGTAAGACCTCCTAGCAAGGGAACAAATGTCTCTCCCCTCCAGCTTCTTTCTATCCTTCTGACATCTGCATGCAGGGCTTTCCAGAAACTGAATATGGAATGCAGTCAGTAGATGCTGTTCATCTGACAGAAACATTGTAGATGAGTGCATGTTGAGCTTGAATGTTTATCATTGTATGATGGGTACATGTCAGCTAGATCTCCTGCTGGTTTATGTTGGAGCAGAGGAACCGATCTCGCAGGATTCCCATAAAAAGTGTGTGGGAAAACTTTGGCATCTTTTGAAAACTGAGGAAGTTTCTTTTTCATTTTGGGGGGGGGGAATGCTCAAGCAATTAAGCAAATGTCTACGCTGTTCTAATCACAGGTTTAAGAGGATTATCCAGTATGCGGTCTCCTTTTAAACACAGAGTTTGTTACTTTCACAAGCATTTCAGAAGAAAAGCAGAAAGCAGGCTTCCTGGAAAAGTGCAGAGATGCAAAGAGTGAAGGATTTTTTTCCTCACAGAAAAGGAACCGGAACGCTGGCTCTTCGAACTGTTGTAAACTCAGCCAAACATCGGAAGGGTTTATTTTTGCTCCGTTTTAATAAAAACTGATGTTCAAACTTGAACCCCCCACCCCCCCTCTGGCATGTGAAAGAAGGGAAGTGGCTTATTGTCATGATCCACGGCCTGTAATTTATGAAGCCCTACATCAGTTGCCATGAGTGCTGCCTGTTCAGTTTCATGGTACATGTTTGGAGTGACCGCAATTATCTGGCACGTCTAATTCAATAATGTAAACAATGTCATTAGTCTTACTCATTTTCCCTCTTATTTGCAGCAACGCCTAGACATGAAACAAACACGCACAGCAATATTTCAGATGTAGGTGAATAAAAAGGGGACAGATGGGCTTATTGATTAAGATGATTGTAACCTAATCCTCCCTGTACTGATGATGTTTTCTGTAAAAGTTAAGGTGCAGTTTTTCTAAACTCTCTGTGAGGAGTGATGTGAGATCTGCTTTTGATTTAGGGACACTGATCGCTCTTTGTGATTGAAAGCATGTGTTTTTTTCCCCTCTTGGTTTGGATTGAGTCTAAACTGAAAAAGATAGGGCCAAAAGTGTGAGATCACTATAGTGCTTTTATTGTGCTTTGTTTATTTTATTGTACTATTTATTTATTACAAATTATATTTTTAGAATTGGGATAAATTCTACAAAGTTCTACAAAACAAAGTTTTAGGATTCATTTCTTTAGTATGACAAATCGAATGAAATTCCAACAGACACAGACACACAGAGACACACACAGACACAGGGTGTCTCAACTTGCAGTCATTATAATGCAAGATAACACATTCTCCCTAAATAGAGATCTCGCAAATTCTTCCAGCTGGAAGAACAAAAGCTGGGCTCAGGTAATTCAGAGCTCATAAATCATTGGCACTGGCCAGTCCAAACTCTGAGCTTGCTCTGTTTTCTCTCAATTCAGGACTTGGAAGGGATAGATAGCTTGCCAGCCACTAGCTTTGAGCATGTGTGCTTTGTCAGGCAGATAGACCTCCAGTTTTCTTTCTCTCTCTCTCTCCCTCTCTCCCCCCTTTTCCTCTGGCCATCTCTTTTAACCGAGTTCCCTGGCGTTGGAGAGGGGTGTGGGGAGTTAGTGTCACATGACACTGTATGGGTGGAGTCAGAGAGAAGCCCAGAGCCTCCAGCTGAGGCTCACACTGGAGGTTTGAGCCTGAGCAGGGACGAGCAGGAGGGTAGGTCAACACACTTTTCACTCTTTCTTCCTCTCTTTTTCCTTTTCCGTCACGTAATCTCTCCCATTTTGGTTGTCTATTGCTGCCTGCTGGCACTTTGCGTCTTTACAAGCGTTAACTAACAATGTAGAAACGTTTAGTTCAGATCAAGTTGGACTTTTGTGTGTGAATCTGTAAATACATGTCTGTATGATTTGGCCATGTTCACAGCAGAGACTCTACCTGTTTTCCATGTTAGAGCTCCACGGGTGTTTAAGCTGTAAAGTCCTGAGCAGGGAAGATTTATTAGTCTCCTAAAGCATCTGTGAGTTTGCAGAGGGGGCGTGTTTGCCTGTTCCACTCTCCTTTTTCATCCTTTCCTCCCTGTCTGCACCTTCTCTCTTGGCCTTGTAATTATAAGTGTGCAGGTTACAGGGTTGCATGAGACCCAGACACTCTTGTCCTGTGTAATTTCACCTCCTCGAAGCCTCCTTTTCAAACTTTTCCTATAGTTTTTCTGTTTAGAAATTGTTGGAGGGTTTTATTTCAGCCTGAATGAAAAATACATTTTGCTTAAAGAAAGTGTAACCTATTTTAAAGGACTATAATGATTTTTTTTTTCCCTTATGATTGATTGTATTTGTGTTTCACCCTTTAGCTCTGATCTGACCACCATTGGTCTTTTTGTATTTTTTTTAATTGCTATTGCAGTTACAACAGTGGCTTTCTCAACGTGTCATTTATGTGTCTGCCCACCCCACATCCTGCGGGAGACCAGGAAGAAAGCCACACAACTTTCTTCCTCTCTATCCTGGTCATGTCCATGTCATTATCCGTTTGTTCATTTATGAGAATTTTTTTTCTCCTCATCCGTTTCCTTCAGCCCATTTCAGTTGCCACGCGTGAAACTTTCACAGACTTTGTCACTGTTCTTTGAGATGTTAAAAACATGAGAGGAGCTGTCTGTAGTGACAGCAAAGCCAACGTTTGATCCTGTTGTCAACAGGTTTGACATCCAGCGATTCAACTTAGAAATGAAGACCAAGTATCATTAACACAGTCTGTATGTCTCGTTGTAGGTGGTCTTTTATAGCATGTCAAAGACTATTAGATCTGTTGAAAGCCAGAGATGTTCACTGCTAACAAAGTGAAACCACTTCTTCTGTCTTTCCTACAGAATGTTTTGTTCCTAAGTTGGGAGAATCTCCTCATTTTGATGAGTCATTTCCAACTTCTCGCTGGCCTTTTTCTATTTATACAGTCAACATACTCTCCCAAACCCAGGGCAGCAGACCTCTGAGGGTTTCAGCCCACTTCCACTGAAAACTCCACAGGACTTTTAGAAGGATTCTTGTGGAATGGAAATGTTTTCCATAATTGTGTTTGTTGGGAATATTCATAGTGTGTATGCTTCTACTTTCTTGTATATGTCTGCTAGCACTGAACTCTTTGGTCTTTGAGCATAGCCGCCCTGGACCTCTGATTATTCTTTTCTTTGAGTGTGAGCGGCGGTATTGAAATGTCATAAACACCTGCCAGGCACATGAGTTTAACACTTATGCTTTTATGAGGCACTGCTAGTCTGTGTATAACCAGGTATTGATTTGCAATGCAAAGTATTGCAGACCGTCTAGGTTTAACGGATGGCAAGGAATTGAGTTCATGCCTGTTATTGTCATAAATTATAATTATTTATATTTTTAAGACTCTTTTATTTGTTCCTGTGAACAAATTAATCCTGTTTACAATCATTATGAGTGTGAATTATTCAAATAGCTTTCAGGACAAAAGTAAACTAAACATAAATTTTTCATAAACAGTAGCTTACCTTTCCAGTCTGTTTCATGTTCGTCTGTTCATGATCACATTGGTCATGAGACCCATTTCAAGGATCAACAACTCAAATCAAGATGGTTTCTGAGCATATTTGGACAATCATACGACTCATTTAATCGCTCAGCAATGTGAGTGTGATACAGATAGTGTACAGGTAACTCCATTGAGCCGGATTCTGAAGAACTGATACTGAATGTAAAAGGCCTTTTTGCTACTAGCATTTGTGTTTGTCTGAGAGCTGAAGCATGCTGAGGAAAAGCACCCACAATCGCTTGCTTTCTATCTCTCATCTGATCTCTCATGTGATCTTCACTGATTTTCCGCATTGTAGAAGTGATGTCACTGTGGGTTATCAGCTTTGCCTTGATTCCCAGATGTTGTGTTTCTTCTGGTTGTCGGTGCTTTCACCTTGAAGTCAGATCCATGAATCTTCCAAAGGTCCTTCCAGTCGTTCCAAAGATAAACTTTATCATCTTTGGACTACTGTTGGATTATTTGTTAAGAATGCCAGGGCCATATTTCTAAAGGCCCTATCACTCCAGCTATGCTGTACAGGTTGCTCGTATCTATTTAGCTTGAGGAATGGATTGCAAGTGACATCATTTCAACTAAAAGCTTGTTGGCAGAACATTTCCTCTTTGCACATTCAATGTTTTGGCAGTCAGGGAAGTTTGCAGTACGTACTATAACAACATTAGGAGTTGGTGAGCTTGTTAGCCAAGTCACATATTTATTTTCATTTCAGTTTTTTCAAATGTAAAACTCGATGAGCAGAGCGTGTTGGAATGTTTCCTCTTCCATATTGTTTTTCACACCATCCTTATCGCTCACTTACACTTCTGCTGTCCTTTGCCAGTTTGGGAGTACATTATCCCTCACTTCCAGACGTTTTTCCATTGTGTGCATGACACCCTCTGCTTTTACAACCCGAAGCTTCGGAGGTCACCCTCTCTGGCCCAGCGCTGAATGAGCGGTCATCACACCTACACAAGCACTACGAGTCTTGCACCCTATGTTTGTGTAGAGTTAACATCAATTTCCCTTCTGCATTGAATCACTCTCTGCAGGGGGCCAGAAGTTTGCTTATTCCCTCTCTTCTTTTGTCTTTGTCCCTCTCTCTTGTGTGTCGAGTTGTTGATCTTCCTGGTCTGACCTTGCTAGAGTCATTCTGTAACTTTCTAACTGGCTGGATCTTGCCTCTGGGTGTCTTTTGTAGTTTGCCGGAGCTTAATCATAATCTTAAATTGTATGCATGTTCTTGCATAATGCTTGTCCTCAGGCTTATTCTATGCAGTGCTTAGTATCTTTTTTCTGGAGTCATTTACTTCTGAGAAAGAGAGAGAGGTTGTAGCAAAGTGATGGCTCCCCTGAGTAATGCCTATATTTTCTCAATCTTTGAAACCGTAATGGTACCTTTTGACTAGATTTATCTTGTCAAGATGACAAGATAAATTAAATGCATTCCCTTTTTTTTCTTGGAATCATATGTTGAGGAATGTGTAAAGAGAAGAACAGACATATTGAAAGTGTTTGTGACCATTTTTTCCAGAGCTCACAGGAAATGTCATATCTGCTGAAGTTAAAATATATCTTTTAAATGTATGTGTTTGTTATACAGCTCATGTCTGTCTGGTCATATGGGGTTCCTCTCCAGTAATGGAACAAGTGGCTGCGTGATTACGGCAAAAGATACAGGTGTAGTTGAAACTATAGGCCAGATAAGGCCAGAAATGCACCATAAAGTTGTACTGTATTGGTTATCAACTTATATTAGATGTTGTTTTGATTGATCCATATGGGTCAATATTGGATGTACACTACTGTTTAAAAGTTTGGGGTCAGATATATACAAATTAAGTAGTACAAATTAAAATGCCTATTTTCTATTTTAATATATATAAAAAAAAAGAAAGTTTTATACCTATGATTGCGAAGCTGAATTAGCATAATTACTACAGTCTTTAGTGTCACATGATTCTTCAGAAACCATTATAATATGATGATTTTATGCTCAAGACACATTTCTTATTTTTATCAATGTTGAAAACAGTTGTACTGCTTTTGTGGAAATTTTTTTGAGGACTATTTGATGAATAGAGAATTCAAAAGAACAATATTTATTTAAAATAAAATCATTGTGTAACATGTTTTTTACTGTCACTTTTGATCAGTTTGTGTCCGTGAGAAAAGTATTAATTTCTTTAAAAAAAAAAGTGTGTGTATATGTATATGTATATGTATATGTATATGTATATGTATATGTGTGTGTGTGTATATATATATATATATATATATATATATATAATATAATATAATATAATATAATATAATATAATATAATATAATATAATATAATATAATATAATATAATATAATATAATATAATATAATATAATATAATATAATATAATATATATATATATATATATATATATAATATAAATGTGTGTATGTATATGTGTCACATTTATTATTAGCTATTCATATTTCCGCTCATAACATAAAAATTAATTATCAGCTCAGAATTTTGATATCGGTGCATCCCTGCTAAAGAAACTGTGTTAATCTTCTCCGTACATCTGTTTTGACTAAATATAATGTTTGTCTGGATAGTTAGAAGGCTGCTCAAGGTGGCATTCATTTGCGATGGCCCAAACAGGAAGTTGCTAAATTTTGAAATGTGGTCTGACCTGAGCCCCGCGGATTCCCCTTAGACTGGGATGAGGCTGTTTCTTCCTCTTTACACTCTTGCAAATCCTCTGAGTCCACTTTACAAGTGTCACACCTTGACACATTATGTGATTTGCAACTTTTACCTCAGGCTGAGAGGAATAAATCAGTCGTTCAGCGTGACTTCCTCTCGTCTTACTCTTTTTACTGCAGAGTCACTGGCATCTATTTACAAAGCTATTGAATGCTTGGAGACTTGGAGACGGCGTTAGATGAAAGATGTTTTTTTGCCTGTAATTGAAAACAGAGAGTGGACTAATACCGTCCAACTCTTCAGTTTCAGTTGGAAAGTTTTGTTTTTGTCCACTGAGACTGTAGTATCTTGGGGCCTTGTTGGATTGTTTTTAACTAACCACTGTGATATGCAAAAGACTAATTTAAAAAAATAGCATGTAAAATGTAGTTGAATTCCACTGATGATCATAATAGCTGCTTGTTGTGTTGTTTGTAATGGCAGGAACTGTGATTTGGTTCTCATTACGTCAAAAATGTAAAATGTTTTTCTGATACTGGCTTGGAAACAGATTCGCTATTTGTATAGATCCCATGTTGGTTAAAAACAAGTCTCGGGGTTCCAACATTCCCCGATCCAGGAAACAGCTAATCATCAGCCGCAGGACTGTGTGTTCACCTCTCCTCTCACCCTTGTGTTTTTTTTCTCTGCGGGTGTTTCAGTGTTCAGTTGGCCCGTCTAACAGTTATCTCCTCAGGCATAGAGTCTGTTAGCGGTGGAGGCCCCCCAAACCTGTCAGTCGACACTCTATCTGTCACAGCGGTTCACTTAGTGATGACTCGCAGGAATTGCATGCATTTTCACTACGGCCTTTGATCTCACTTAAAGGTCCCTTTTTTAATGTCTTCATCCGAAAACGGGGAAAAAAAAACTCATTTACCTGCTGTGTAAGGATGTGAAAACTTGCATAACTCCATATTGTCTGGCGAAGACAATAACTCACTGAGAGGACAGTTTATTTCGCAGCCGATGTCCCACTGAGTGAATCAACTGAGAATGGCTTCATTTGCATGCATTTACCTTGTACCAAACTTCCCCCAAACTCCTGATCACCTTTCCTAGGAGATTACTAAATCCAATAGATTTTGGGGATATTTCAATGTCAATTCTCACTATACAATATTATATGTGTTTGGTATCGTTTGAAATGTCTCAGTGCGAATGGTACAAAAATCTCATAAGCACGGAAATATACAAGAAGTTAATAAGAGTTTTTAGAGCTTAGACCTATTTTACTTATGATGGTGGGTGTGGCTATTGGAGCCATTTGGTCTCCTTTCAATGTAGGCAAATGGGAGTTGATTCAATTTAAATTCCCTTTGTTTTCACGTATTTCCATTTGAAACAGTTTGAGGTCTGGTCTGAGTTATTTAAAGCGATGTAGTAATGAGATCAGGGCGCATACTGTAATGGAGTTGGCCCGTAACGTGGAGTGTCTCGACACTCTGCGTTGCGTAATATTTAGTCAGGTATCGATATCTTATTCCTTGCTACAGGGTATTTGATGTTATGTACGAATTATCTTTGAATTGATTATGGAATTGCCATTATACATTTACCTGACTGTTAATAAAATTGTTACATTTTTTATCCTTTCTGAATTAATCTGTAATTATTAACGATCTCCAATACGGAATGGTATAATTGCAACAAAGGGTTAAAACAGAATGATTAAATGTATGATTAACTATCAAATATAAATGACCAAACAACCAGTTGGCATTCTCTTCTAAATGCAACAATTATGATAAATGGAGTCAGATAAAGAATATTATAATCAAATCCATTTTTCCAGCTGAAACACCTTCACCGCGTTTCGCTACCGATCCTTGGAGCGAATTCATGTTTGGCGAAAATGGATTCAGTTTATTTTTTACATTTTAATCATTTAGTCACAATGTCAGCACAGGCTTTACAAACAGACTTTACGATATGGATTCGACAGCACCGCCACAAACAGTGAGTAACAGTGTTCATTAATGCCTGATCTGTGATCAGTGATTTCTGATGTGTAGCTAATCATTCAAGTTCACGCAGACTTTCTTTCTAAATCGTTTAATACTGTTTATGTGTCAGTGAATCAAGCCAGTGACTAAACGATCAGCTTCACATTTTTTCTCTTAGTAGCATGAAAACATTGCGATTAAACTACAGAGAGCGATCAAAGAACACTCTCTTTATAATGTTCGGAGCTGTCAATCTCACGTCGCGAGTGTATCTGCACACTTGCCCAAACTCCCGTAATAATGAATGACGCTGTTATGCTGCAAAACGAAGCTCTTACTATATTCATATCGATATTGTGTTTGCTGTTAGTTGTGGTGAAAGCATTTTGTGAGAGAAATAGTGCTGCAATGACGAGATCACTGCATTAACACAACAAACAGCAAACACAATATCGATATGAATACAGTAAGCGCTTCGTTGATAAACACTGTCTGTGTGCTCAAGGCTCATCACTGCAGCCTTTCATGTGATGGGAAAAGATCTAAAAATAATGCTATAATCAACACTTTCACGATTTGTTAATCTCGACAGCTTTAATAGTAAAAAAAAAAGTAAAGGTATTCAAGGGGTTCCACATTTAAAATGCAAAGATGTCAGCCAATCACAACAGTGGGCGTTTTCACTGAAGTCTCACAGCAGACACGCCCCTTCAAACAGAGCTTTCAAGCCAGAGGGCTAAATCAGGATAGGAAAATGCCTTTTATTTCTAAATTATGACATTTTTTATGATGTAAAAATCATACTAACAAAATAAGTACACCTCAGGAAACATTATTAAATAATAAAAAAATCACATCATGAGACCTTTTTAAACTTTTTTGTTTTTTTATGATTCTTAAAAGCTACAGCTCCAATTCCTTCATTTGAATTGTTTGTCATATGCATTGAAAGTCATATGGGTTTGGAATTGACATGAAGGTGAATGACAACAATTTTTTTTTAAATTTCAGTAAAATGTTTCTTTAATTTATTGCAGACCCTTTAAGTTAAGAAAACCCTTAGTGACAATGCCCTTAATAATGGATTTGTGTTGCAACCAAGCACTGAAGGTCAATTTGTCTAATAAATTTCTGTCTGGACATAATCTACATAAGCAGGCCGTAATATTACATATTAGCCTTTTATTTAGGTTTTTTTTTGCTCTCTGGTAATGGGTTTTTAATGTCTTCCAGCTGTATTGCTAAATAGCCAGGTTGTAATGCTCGGGCTAATGGTACTGGAGATTTATGGGGTCACTCTGATTGTGCGCAGGCACCTGTGTTCAGAGCTCCTTTTACTGGCATAGATTTCCATTCTGTATGACAGGCTGTGGGGTCAGTTTACTTTTTGGAGTTGCACAATATCACTCAGGAAAGACGTCACATGTGGTCCTGTATGAAGGGAAATCATAGATTCATAGGTCAGCAAGTTTCTTCTGTTGTGACTCTGCCTGTTTTCAGGGAGTTTAGATGCTTTAAATGTGTTTTCCAGTGATGGCCAATACATTTATTCCATTAGACGCTAAAGCTGAACCAAGAACCGATGGATACAAAAAATGTGTCACAGCCAGGCAAACATTTCTACAAAACACTGTTCTGAAGAAGTTGTATGTGTATTGCCAAGAAATCTGCTCTTGATAAACTCAACAAACTGGCATGACGAGTTCTTCTCTGAAACACAATTCCTTTAAAATATAGGGAAAAAAGATTTTAAATTGCTTGACTTTTGTGTGTTTAGTGAAGTAAAACCCAGTATTTGTTTAATCAGTCTTCGTGCAGTTTGTAGATTCCTTTGTCAATACAGGTGGGCTTTTTAGTGACCTCCAGCTATTGTAGAGCTCTCTCCTTGATTGAGGGTATTAAGATTCCGGACATTACTGTGAGCCAAAGAGGATCTCTTCCAAATTTCCCTAAAGGCAGCATGTGAATGTTTTTTTCTAGAACCGCAAAGGGGGACTTCCCATCTACTGACACCAAACTTTTGAATGGTAGTGTAAGAGATATACATTTTAGGGATGGGCATTTTTTAAAAATATTGTATTCCAATATTTGGGCTCATACAAAACGAACATTCAAATATTTGTTTATTTAAATTAAGTTTAACGAAAAATATGTTATTTTTGTATTCATTAAGTTTTTGTCACCATTTATGAACAAGCTTATGATTAGGCAATATACACAACTTCTTTACGTTATATCTTAAGGTTTTCTTTTAGTACAAAACATTAAAGAATATGTGTTAACAAAAACTATAAAAAAACAAAAGGATTATAAGCTCAAGCAGCATGAATGGGGAAAAAACGCTAATAATGCACAGCCAGTCGGTATATAGTTATCGTGTTTATATTGGCCCATGTTGAGGAAAAAAAATAATATCCATATGCTCAGGTGAGAAAACATGCTCCGCTGACAGACTTTGCAGAGACACAAAGATACCGGTGTGACCAAAGTTTCTTACGGTGCTTTGTGTTTTCTGTTCTTAAACCTGTCTCCCTTGACGAAACTTAAAGGAAGCGTATGTTTCTCGATCATTTTTTTTTATCAGATAATTTATAATCTCGGCTCACTCTGGGTACAGCTGCACTTACCTGCAGTCGTGAATGCAGTGATGGACAGCGGTCTTTCCTCATTCGACTGGCGTTTGGATTTCATGTGATTTCTCATTGTGGTGGTGATTATTATGATAGCTCATTTTCATTAAGTAATTTGATCAAAAGTAACTCCATTTTGTAAGATAATTTAACCCCTACAGGTCTGAGACAGTTTTGGGGCCCTTTAGGAGTTTTGACATGCTCTAACGTTTGTGCTTTTTTCAGTTGCTTATAAACATATTAAAAGCAAAAGTGTCATTACACTGTATTCAGCACAAACTGGGCTACCATAATATTTGAGCAACATGTATATATGCTTGTATTTTTGAGAGCATAACTTTTATGTGTTGTTATTGAAAAAAATTTGAGTCACTGAATAAGGTCACAAAACGCATTATATGTGTCCACAAGACTTTTGACTAATGGATGTTGTTGCCTAGAGTTTTTACTTTAAACTGATGTGAGAATCATTGTGTCTACTCATTCATATAAAAAAAAATATTGATTTAATTTTTGTAAGACACTTTTTGTTTACAAAGCCCATATACGAAGAGACGTGAACGTTCATGAATAACGCTGTGATTCACACCTGAGAGGACAAAAGAACCACATAATGAGCCGCATAATGAATTAGTCTTTGAGTCAGGTATGTGACTGAGAGGGAGCTAAGAATAGGACAAAATAAATATATATTTTTGTAGTTTACACAGAATATAGTCAACAATACAGTCTCATGCTCATCAAGCCTGCATTTATTTGATCAAAAATACAGAAAAAACATTAATATTGTGAAATATTATTAGAATTAAAAATAATAGTTTTAACTATTTTAATATAATTGAAAATATAATTCATTTCTGTGATGTAAAACAGAATTTTCGTCAGCCATTACTCCAGTCTTCAGTGTCACATGATCCTTCAGAAATCATTCTAATATGCTGATTTATTATCAATGTTAGTCCTTTTTGCAGTTTAATATTCACAGACACTAACAGAATAAACGTACCTCACCATCCTTGGCTGGATCGTTGCTATTTGAAATTAAACGGCTTTTCTTCTGAGGTAAATTTTTCCAGGATTATTTCTCACCGCGTCTCAAAACGATGTCAAGAACACAAATCTCTCTAAACTAATTTTGCTAAAAGCACAACATTTTGTTTTTATTCTGAATATACACACATAAAAGTAGAAACTTAACAGATTATAATGATGTATAACACTTGCCTGAATTACCAAAATCTTAGTATTTTGAGTCTCTATCACACTGATAAGGAAAAAAAGGTCGCACCGGCGCGATCATTGACCTCAGTGGGTAATAAGTAATTCCAAACTAATTCCAAAAGGCAGACGACAACATTGTGATCAAATACTATCAACTTGTTAAAGCGCACCACAGTGCCACCCAGCGCCACCCAGCGCAATTAGTTATAAATGTGAGTTTTAGGGCCCTACTTTAATGATCTAAGCGCATGGTCTAAAGCGCACGGCACAAGTGCACTTAGGGTGTGTCAGAATCCACTTTTGCTAGTTTAATGACGAGAAAAACGGTCTGCGCGCCTGGCGCATGATCCAAAACGGTTGTCCCCATTCTCTTAATGAGTAATGGATGTGTTTTGGGCATAACCTGCAATAAACCAATCAGAGTCTCATCTCCTATTCCCTTTAAAAGCCAGTTGCGCTTGTGCCATGGCAGATTCGCTATTTACATGGCGGAATTTGCAAGCGGGAAAACTTAACTCTTTTCTAACGAGGAAACGGATCTGCTCCTCCAATGACGTCCTACTTGCTCGTCATTACTGCAAATAGGTAGGCTAATTCTGATACATGCAAGCACTATCCATTATGACATGTAGGGTAAACGTACCTATTAAGCTCACCAAAATCTACATTGAGACATTTTAGTGCACAGGGTATTGATTGGTTGAGTTATGTTAAAATAAAATATTAATCTCTCACACAATTTTATTTTATTTTAAATGACAAAAGCATGTCAATTAAGATATACATCATTACATGCAAAAAGTCTGGCTGTGCTAAATGGGTACATGTTTGTACCCTTTAAGCACACCCCTGTTGCCATTAAGCTCACAACATGTTTTTTTGGGGGGGAATTCTTGTTTATTTTAAACAACATTTTTAAAGAATAATTTTATAAAGATTAACTTGAAGTGACAACCCTGAGTTAATATTTAAAGTCTGTTTATGAAGTATTTACATAGACATTCAATGTGGATGAGCTTAAAGGGAGCACATTGAGCTTTCTTGGAACAGCAAACCTTTTTTTAATTAATACATATTATTAAATTAAATTTAAAAGGACAATTTTGCTAAATAAATTATCTAGGTCATGCATTAAGTTCATACATATTTTAATATGAACAGCTATTATTTAAAATATCTATGAAATTATACTTTTTCTTATTGATGTTACACTGAAGAATTTATAATATAATGGATTTAAAAGTATAAGCCAGTAATGCCTGTGAAGTAATATATTAGTGTAGCACACAATCTTATACAGCTAGTAAGCTAACAATGTTCTGCAGCATCAGTGCTATATTGCTAAAACTATCTTTTGGATCTAACTGTAATTATTTCCCACATCCAGGTTCCAGGTTATAATATGTAAAAGTCTAAATATGGATCTCTTAATTTTGCAATAAGAAGTTCTACTTATCGAAAACACAGGTTTAAACATCTAAAGAAATGCACATTTAAGGGGCTCCTCTTCTGGTGAAAGTTTTCAGACAGCTTTCAAAATGGCCACCAGACAGTGTGAACACATAGATATCCATATCTCAGTGTGCAATGGACTGATTAGCTTGAAATTACTGGAGGTATATAGTAACAAACACATCAATTGGTTAAGACATCAAGTAGGATGATAAATAGTTTTTTCTTTTTATAATCTGAGCTCAAAGATAGTAGTGTGCTTAATGGGTACTTGAGCTGAATAGGTACGTTTACCCTAGGCATTTTTATATTTATGCACACAATTTAAATTTTGAAAATGATAACTGTGTCGGGTTGAAATTAGCACAAAAACACTTGTTGCGCCTAGCACCACATTGTATGTAGGTGTATGATGGGGTCGAAAATGTTTGGGATTGTTATGGATTCACTGCATTTACGGCCAGCAAAGAAACGTAGTTAAATTAGAATAGTATTTTTATTTTTCTAATATTAATTACAGTTCGAATATTGGACTATTTGTGAACACCCCTAATAAAATTCTTAGCAATCAGTACAATTTAAATGTGATATTTGTAAAGGCATAATCGATATGACATGTAAGGACATGTTTTTATTTTATTTTTTAATGTTCATACTTCCTGGTTTGAGGTTTTAGGAGCCAACGTGGAGGCAATTTCTCTGGCCCAGAAGTTTTACATGGGACTAGTCTTGCATACCCAGGACTTCAGACTAACTGCAGAAGGTCTGGACTCCATCGCATATTTCATTGGCCAAGGACCACCCAAGAGGTCATCTGGCCGACACCAATCAGAGTTTGTTTTGTTCCGTGTTTAGGGGTGTGAAAATGTAAAGTCGATTTCCCTACAATAACAGACCGGCATGCATCTAATGAATTATTAATTAGAGAATGCTGTGCAAGTTTACTGCAACAGTGGTGCCGTGAAATTCACATAATTTTGTAAGTCCAGCGTTTCGCTTTCAGGTGGACTTTTAAAGAACGTGACACGTCTTTCAGAAATCCCGTAGAATTCAGATGACGACTTTGAAACTCAAGAAGTGTTTCCTATTTTGTGTGCCTTATGCATCAGACATTCAGCCAACAACCAGTACAAATTTTTCTTTACAGGGCTGTTGTAGTGTATATTAGATAATTTCCTTTGAATCAGGAGTAGGCATAAATAGAAAAAACTGTTCTGCTAACTGTTTGTCATTTGTTCCCTTTGAGGGAGTTTTTTAATACAGTGGCCTTGTCTAAAGTCAGCATGGGCCATTTTGATGCTGCGTTGTATCACTTTAACCTCTGTTGACAATGGCAAAAAAGGGGCTTGAGATGACTTTTTCGACACACCTTCACGTCAGGCTCATTGTGAAGCCCACCACCAAAGTGCTCTTTCCCTCTGCATTCATCAATGTGTATTTACCCATGCGGAGGATGTTGGGGCGGATACCAAGCAGTGGAATGTGAAGAAGGGGATTCTTGCCTTGACCTGGCTAAATGGAAAGGAGGAGGGGATGCAAACAGTTTTAAATGAACTGAGGAAGTGGTCTGTTGCCCATTAGAGGTGGAAGCTTTGTGTGTCTCCTCACCGGGTGCAGTGTTAACTGCAGTATAAACAGAGTGCTGGGGAAATATGACTCTCTATTCAGACAGCCTTCTTCATAGGAAAAGTGTTGTTGCCACATGCCTGCCATCTGTTCTCAGAATGCCTAATCAGAGCAGAGAGAGAGAGCTAATTCAGCTGTTTGAACACAGGAGTCGTCACTCCTCCTTCTTCAGGTAAGAGTAAGAGAGTTGTTGAGAGGTGCATAGAGCTCCCTTTTGCTTCTTTGCTGAAATAGTGTTTTAGTTGTTCCTCCTGGCTTTTCGGTTTTATGTTTCCAGTCTACCCTGACAAAAGGAAGCTAAAGAGTGCAATCCAGTCCGCTTATTTGTACATTGTATTTGACTGAAGACACTGGATAAAACCCTTTATCAGTACCATATCAGTTATTGACTGGTGTTAGAGACTTTTATTTATCATTGTCAGTTCATATTGAATATTTATTTTTACTTATTTCCACTTTTTACATATAGAGATTACCTTTGCCATCATGTAACACTCACTGAAATTAAGGATGTGTTCACACTTGACATGTTTGATTTATTTAAAACTAACCCTGGTGCATTTGCTCTTTTTAGTGCGGCACATTTGAATAAGTGTGAACGCTGCCATCTGAACTAGAGGTCGACTGATAGTGGATTTTACCGATGCCAATAACTAGGTTGGACCACACTTGCCGATAACCGATTAATCGACCGATAGTTTTTAAAATGGATACTGGACTAAAAAAACATAAGTAAAACAGTGCTGAACGTTATAAAAAGAAATAAAAAAAACAGTACTGATCTATGAAAATGTCCTAAATTAAAAACATATGAATATTAAAATAATAAGTTCTAACAGATCAAATTCTTCAAAAAATTATTTAAACATTAAAACATTACAGGTTAGGGCTGTAACAATTTGACCAAAAATAAAAACCTTGATTTTTTTTTTCTTTTTTTTTTTTGCCCTCATAAGGTTTTTGAGTAAGTTCCTGATAAGGTTTGTACTGTAAATATTTTCTACTATTAAAGGTGAAATTTTTTTTTCCTAATGAAAAAGTGCATTTCTTTGTGATTTTAAAATACTTGAAGGAAACGGTTCACTTTCAGCAGTTATTGTCTATGGGGCAGATTTCTGTTTGTTGTACATCAGATACAGATAAATTAGCACAGTAGGCCTACATTACATTCATCTGAATGCATCAATGGGAGAGTGATGGTGTGTGTGAATTACTCATACCGTCTCTATTCATTATTAAGCTGTGGTGTGTACTTACTGCAAAGGTATGAGTTTCTAAGCTACTTTATTGACTTTACTTTAGTCACAGGACAGCTTTTACACTGCGTTTCTGCGCTCCTCTGCGCGTGATCTTCACGTGATGTGCAAGCTAGATCTGAGTGTTCGTTTGTCACAATATATCAGGCATTAGTTCAACATAATACACATCTGATGGTCGAAACTCGCTTTAATGTTCAAACGGGCAGGGCTTAAACCACATACAAATGACAAGCTTTGTGAGGACGCAGGTGAAAGAGGTCTGCCTTCAGGGCGCGCGCGCGCGTGTTGTCAGAGACGCGACACAGCTCGGCTCTCTGTGTCACAGAAAGAAGCTGAGCACTGAACGGATACGTATTGTTGTTTTTGAATTGTGCACAATCGCTTTAAATGTTGAAACTGGCAAGCCTTAAACGCATACTTGACAAACTTTATGAGCACGAAAGTGATAGCGGCTTCGGGGCTTGTTTTCGTGAAATATCAGGACACAAATGTGTATAATAACATGGGTATGACATAGGTATTACAAAAAGAGGGTGAAATATGAGGACGTTCCCCATGTCCTCACTTTTCAAAATGCTTATAAATCATACAGAACAAGTTTCTTTTCACAGGAAGTGAACTGCACAATCTCCTGTGAGGGGTAGGTTTAGGGGCAGGGGCAGTGTAAGGGGATAGAAAATACGGTTTGTACGGTATAAAAACCATTATGCCTATGGAATGTCCTCACATTTCACAAAAACAAACGTGTGTGTGTGTGTGTGTTTCGTTGGCAGCACGTATAGGTTATAAGAACAGCAATTAACTGACCTGTTGTATAAACTGTGTAAAACATGCAGTTACTATAGTGATTCAATTTCTGAGCATCTATAAGCACAGATAACTGCTCCTGCATCTCTCTGTGTGCCTGCAAACTGCACTTGATGTGACTGATGGGGCGCAGTCACGTGAAAGCCGAAATAACCGACATGGGAAAAATAGGTCGGTTAGAGGTTCTGAATGTCGGTTTCGGTTATTTTTCGATTAATCGTACAGCCCTATTACAGGTCATATTTGTTTCTTTACCTATAACCTAGAAACATATGCATGTACATTTCATAGGTAACACTATGCAAATCCCTGTGCATCAAAGATGTGTTAGCTTACATGAACTATATGAATTAAGCATACTTTTTTACAGCATGTATTAATATGAGCAATACAATTGTACCTTGATCATTCATGTTAGTTCATAGTGCATTAACCAAGGTTAACAGATAAAAATAAAAATTCAAACTTAATGAAGTTTAATCAATTTAATGTTGAAATTAACATACTAACAATGAACAATACTTCCACAGCATTTATTAACCGTAGGTAATGTTACAAATGGAATCGTGTTGTAGTGTTACCATTTCATACAAATACAGCAGTCTGCTTTTTTAGAAGGCGATTATCTAATAAAAAAAAAATGCGTTTCTGCTTTGTTTATGTTTCTGTCGGCAGCATGACGATGCAGTTTGCGTTTTCACATCACAAATTTTATATATGCAACATTTTAGGTCTGACTTGCGTGTGTTTTTATTACATTGTTTTAACCGCTTCAGGTACTTCTAATGTTAGCGTTCTCTCAGCCTCCTTGACAAACATACACACTGCTGTTCTTTACCAGTTAATGCAGCATCTAGTCAAGAAATTAATTACTTTATAATGATTTGGCAACAAGTACTGCAACAACTACTGTATTCATACAGTTTCGCTCTCGTGTTTTAAACTCAAATCTGATGTGTCAGCACTCTCCGTGCAGCGCCGCCTCACGTGTGAATGTAAACACAAGGCGTCAGTGAGTTTTTATTTGGCCTCTAGAGGCCGCTCTCATGCTATATAATGGCAGCAGACCCTTCTCAGAGCTCTTGTACTGTGTAATGACAGCGCACCCTTCTCAGCCGCTCCAGCAACGGACGCAACCCGGAAAAACTATCTGTGTGGATTTTTGCAGATTAAACGATTGTTCCACCAATCAGCTATCGGTGCCAATTAATCGGCAAAACCGATGAATCGGTCGACCTCTAATCTTAACTCTGGTGCGCACCCAACAAGCGGATCAAAACAGCTGAAAAGATGGGTCTCAGCCCGCTTCCAAACGAACTCTGGTGCGGTTTCGATAGAAATATGTATACCTTTTTTTTTCTTGTCATGGTCTCGATGTTACCCATCACAGTTCGGTACAGGCAACAGAAACCGGGTCTCCTCGCAGCAGATCTTCATTTGCAGGGATTCCTGCCGCTGTTTTGACTCCTTAACACATTTTATAAGCTTTTCACGAGTTCTCAGCGGGTCAAAATGCCATCGTATGTAGGCTACGTGCATACAGTGAGTGCATTTAGCCCAGCACATTGTTTTGGAGGTTGGTAAGTTCCGTCGCGAAATATGCGTAACAAAAGCCGACCAATCAGGTTGTGAACATATCCCTATGCCTTTAGGTTCAGTGTTAAAATGCCAATGCGAACGCTAAATGGAACAGGACTAAATGTTCTTCTTTTCTTTTTTTTATGACCAAACAAACAAAGCGAACCAGAATACAAATGTGAACACACTATTAACTTTTAAAAATACTAATTCAATAACACTGTTAAATATAATATTTGGCAAATCTCAAAATGAACTTAATGTACCTGTATAATTGTAGTGTTTTATTTTTTTCCCATAACTATTTATTTACCTATTTCTACATTTCTACACCTACATAGGTATTATTTATTTAGATGTTTATTTATAAAGACAGGAAAGCCTAGAATTTTTAAATCTATAAATGTATTAGTTATTGGACAGAATTGTAATATCTGTGCATCAAAATTTTATAGCTTAGTTTTTTATTTCATAATAATTTGTATTTATTTATTTAGGCAAAATACTGTTGCATTTTAAAATATGTCCATCAATATCACTGATTCAATGATAGTATTAATGCAAATACTTTATATAAATAACTTGAATAGTTGGTTGTCTATTCTATTCTCTGTGTTGAAAGAGATGGATGCTCTTCTATTTCATCACCTCATCACAGTCAAGGTGAGACATAAAACTGAAACAGTGAACACATTGTGAACACATTCTAATCGTACCTACTTTTCAAAACAAGTTTCTGTGCTGCCGGTTGCCCTAGTAGTGTACCTGTAATTTAGTGTATTGGAGAGTCTCTGGGGAAGAGCGGGTCTTTTGTGAAGCGAGGAATCCAGTGGCTGTGGGTCTGTTGGCTCGACGCCCTGACAGGGTGGAGAGGAGCCGACAGGCTTTCTGAATAACTGTACCGAGCCCTGAGAAGCTGCCAGTGGATCAAGTTACTGACTTGAAGAATTTTTAACTGCTTTGTCTGCTGGAAAGACTCGCTGATCCATGGGGCTCGCTATGGGGCCGCAGGCTTTGTGATAGAGCCCGCCGAAGAGGTACACTCGGGGGCTCCATTGACTTCTGTTGAAGTTTTGTTGCATCTTGTATTGTTGTCTTTCACTGCTAGCATGGTGTTTTGATCGCTACATGTCATGAGTATCTGAATATGGGTGTTTCTCACACAAAGGAAGTGGTTCATGTCTTTTTATCACAAAGGAGTCCGGTGGGAGTGTTGTTTTAGACATCAGGTATTTCTTATCTAATTCTTGTGAAGTGTCTTGTGAATTTCCTATGTTACATAATTTTGGTGTATGGGGGGAGGGAATTAACATTTGAATTGGTCAATTGAAATTATTTTGGTTTGAAATGTACATTGAAACGTTACCTAGATTAGCAACTGTCATGGTGGGACCTTTTCACCTGGAATCGACATGCGTTTCTTATCCAGATCCAATGTGTCTTGCTCTACTTACATGCAGGTTGTGGTAACTGAAACATGTTTGTAATTTACCTAACTTTAAAAACATTGAAAGAATGCATTCAAAATGCCATTTCCTGTTATTACAACTCCTCAGGCGTTCCAAGTCATTTCTCACATTTCTCAGTCCATCAAGGTGACCTAGTGTATGTGATTTATCAGCGCAACCTTATTACATGCATAGCTGAATGCACTTGATTAAAACACATTAGCATTTACACTTTTAAATGTGGTCAAAATATGTCCCAGATCAAATTTGGTTTCAGCAATCTGATCATAATCCATAGACAATGTGCCCTGGCATCTGTTGTAGTCTAGTGGGATCCCAAACTGATCCGATCACTGAGTGGTCATAAGATTGTAGTACTCGAAATAATGTCTGGAGAAAGAGCCCCTTCTCCATATCTAATGATGGATGGTCTAGAGAGATGAGAACATTTTTGGCCCAATAATAAGCCTCAAATAAATGGATATTTGTATAAATCGAGAAGTAAAAATTTGCTAACTGGCTGCAAGCTGGAGATGAGCTCCCTGTTTATTATGTCTATAGTCCAGCTGTGTAGAAGCACATTCTCTCCAAGTGTGTCTGAATCAGATTTAGCTTATAAAATACACTGGAGCATGAATGCTTTTGACTGCTGTGGAGTGCATATGAGCATTGTAACAAAATACCCCGTGATATACGGCTCCTCATTGTATCTTCTCTTCATGTCCTCAGGGTCAGAGGTCATTTCCAGCTACAGCAGCAGTAGCAGCAGCAGCAGTAGCATCATGGCAGAGTCGGTTATACAAGAGATGCCCCCAGCCATGTGCCTGGAGAAACCCAGCGTGGACTTCAGCTATGTGGGCATCGATGCCATCCTGGAGCAGATGAGGAGGAAGGCCATGAAACAGGGCTTTGAGCTCAACATCATGGTAGTGGGTGAGTTGTGTGATACCGGAGCAGTAGGCAGTTCATTTTTCTCATAACTCAATAGCATTATTTTAGACTTTTTAAAGTCTAAAATTGTATTTTAATCAGATTTTGTGTGTTTTTTCCCCGACATTGGCAATTTTAATAATAACTTTGCTATTAAAAGAGCTCTGTAATTTAGGCATTTGGTGAGGAAAAAATAAATAAGTGAAAGTTCCATAAATTCTAATTGTAGAGGAGCATTTAATTACTTCAACCTTTAATAAAACAAGCTTATGGCAATCAAAGCTTCAATTTTCCATAACACTTCCAACCACACACCTACTCAAGGCATATACACCCAGCAGTCATAAGCAATACTCATTTAAATGCCACAAGTCAGACGGTGTTATTCAATGTGCTTTTTTATGTTTGTTCTTACACGTTACTGTATTTTCTTTGCCAATGTGCGCTTGTTCATGTTTTTTTCTCATGGCTCATGAGGCCTGTGCTATTGCAGTGTATCAACGTTTGTATTTTAGTCTGTTAAATGCAGTGTTCATGATAATTAGAAGAGATTCACATCCACTGAAGTGAAAGAATAACACCTACTATAATTAAACTGACACTCATGAACTTCGCTGATCACATGATTGTTCTTCTAGTGCACTTAATGTGTTATTTGTTGTTTGTTTATGTTCAGAGAAATGATAGTAGTCAACAATACTTGACAGGCCACGTACTTTAGGATGATGGCTTGATGTGGTGCATGGATTTAATGGTTGTATGATTCACGTGAATCCCCAGTTAAGCGGAAGTCGCCTATCAAGAAAAGTTCAGATTCATGGATCCAGAAAAAACAAAGATGGATCCGATTGTGACAAAAAGTAATGCTGTTCATCAGGATGTGCTGCCAGCGTTATACTAGGTTAAGCATAGAGTTTATGTTAGGGTTAGGGGTTGTAGGCTTGAGTCATGAATAAGTAAACGAGAAAGAAGGTATTCTTTAATGATCTTATTATAATGGTTAGGTGATGGTGCTAAACACACATGATCAGATACAGTACTTAAAATGTATACAATACATACACAAATGCATACAATAATGTACACGTATGTGTTCATTCTTGATGTTATTATTATTATTTTTTTTTGTGATTTTATGGTTAGTTGAGTTAACGATTATGAACACAGGGTTAACCATGGAAAAGCAAATATTTATTGTATTACTATAACATCAGTTTAACTAAAACTGGCACGGGGTGTGAATAAACTAAAGTCACTATGACTGTAATCATTTCTAAAGCAAGCTAACTGTAGGATAAATGTATTTGACAAAGTTTCTCTGACGCGGTGTAATATGAAATGTCCGAATTTTTCGCTCGCTCATTTAATTCGCTCCTTGCTTATATAGTGCATATAACTGCCATGCACTATATAGGGATTGGAGAATCAGTAAACAAGTTAGTGATTTTGGACACACCAACAGTGTCAACAACGAGAGTTGATTCCTGTTCTGGAGACGACCCCGACTCTGGGGCTATTCAGAGTCGACTCCCCATCACTAATTGCTACAACGTTGCTCTGTTGTTCTGGGCGATTGCTATAGTGTTTCTATTTGAGCAAAGTTATAGCACAAGATTGTTGCAGTGTCTGCAGTGTTCAATAAATATTACATTTATTAAAGTTCACAATAAACAATTATTGTGCCTGGTAGAGCAGTTCATTAGCCTAACTGTAACCATGACTGTGCTTATGGTTACCAAGCAACATAGCAACTTGGTGTAATATTATCGCAATAATGAAATACAACTGATGTGCAATCATGCATGTGTGCATATTGGCTATTTTTAGTCCCTGTGTCTCCGAATGTGGCTCATCCAATGAGTTTTCAGAGCCAAATCTGTGCTGTTGTTTTGCTTTTGATCACAGAGCAAAAGTGAAGTTGCTAAAGTCTTACAGTTTGCTTATGAAAATGGATTTTGAATTTTGAGTCTGAAATGAGGAAATAAGATTGTAAATTGGGGAAAGACTTTTTAGGGCATCACCTGGTGGTATTTTTTCTGTTTCAGCATTAGCGTCCCAGCAGACACTTTTGATGATTTATATGGTGTTTACAAGAGGAAATAATTACGAGCTCTGTTGAAGACAGCAGAATGAACCTGTATTTGCGCAAGGCTGCAGCTGGTTTCTCACATGTGGCTCTTTGGGTCAGTGTGGCCAAACCTGCTGTTGACTTAACCAAGTCAGAGCGGAGAGAGCCAACCCTCGGGATCAGTATTCCCGTTCCCAGCTGCAGCCCTACTGTCTCATTCCATTGCATTTTCCTGAAGAAAGTGTCAGAAAGCTGAAAAGTGCTACCTTTTGTAGGCAGGATATGGAGAAAGGCACATCTGAATCCAATGTCAGCGGTGGGATTGGATGACAGGGTGTTTAGAGAGAGAAAATTAGCAGCTCTGCCCCGTGCAGAATGAAAAGGCCCTCATTACTACAGTGGGATGAACCCACGGCTGACGGATGTGAGCTAGAGAAGGGTAAAGAAAACCACAGCTAAACACAAGCTCCTGTTAGCAAGAGCCAAATGAATGATAGTTTCAGACAAACCACAGGACAACCTTAGTGGAAGCATCACTTGTGATCTGTGAATGAATAAGACCTACCGGGTGTATAAACAATATTCAACTTCCTGGGAAGTTTTCATGTTTTATTTAGATTTTTTTTTTGTTTACTTTTTTGACAGTGATCAAAAAAATAATCCACTGCAAATTCAATATATTTAAAAATAATATTCATTTTAAAACTGTTGTATGTCTGTTTTTTTTTTTTTTTGTTGCACAAAAATTGGTCAAAATTGATAGCAATTTATAAAAGACAAAATAATTGAATGCATTACATAATAACCATAAAAATTTTACAAAAATATAATAAAGGCAACATCTATAGTATTTTTTTTATCTGAAAAAAAGGTTAACAGTTATCAGAGAGCTTACAAATCAGTGAAGCATTGGATTTGGTATCGGCCGATCACTTTGACAAGAAATCGGTACTCGGTATCAGCTGGAAAAATCCTGATCGGAGCATCCCTAATTAGTATTCACACCCTTCATTTTCGTCCAACCATAAATTCTCAATTGCAGTTGGTTTTTCAGTTGGCCATTATTATGTAGCTTTGTGTTGATGTGCAAGCATCTTCTTTCATCCCCACAGAATGATGCTGCCACCACCACACTTCACAGTGGGGACAGTGTGTTTGTGATGATGGACAGCGTTTGGCTTGCTCTAAACGGGGTGTTTGGTGTGACGGCCAAAAAATATCTCAATTTTGGTCTCATGAAACCACTGAAGTTTCTTCCAGCTGGCTGCAGAGTCTCCCACATGCCTTCTGGTACACTGTAGCCGAGATGCCATGTGACATTTTTGAACAGTGGCTTTCTCTTCGCCACCCTCCCATCAAGCTGTGAAGCTGTTTCAGCCACTGAAGCTCAACTCTTGAGTCTCACTGGTCTCAGTTTTTGGGGGTGATTTACTCTAGAAAGATTTACAGTTGTGCCATGTTATTTCTATTTCTTAATGATTGATTTAATGATGTACTCAAGTGGAAATACAAATTGTAATTACTGTATATTTGTAATTATTTTAGATAATTTTGTATTAACACTTTGACATTAAAGAGAAGTAATTAGTCAAGTGTTTAGTGCCATTTTGAAATCACTGAAGTCTATAGTCTTGTATTTCAGTTTCTTGTAATCTGTGCTCTTGCAATCCTTGTTAGCCTGCAATACAGTAGACAACTTTTGAGATCTGAAGAGATTTTAAAATGCTAGGCATTACACACTTGTCGACTTTGTAAATGGTTACAGAAAAAAAAATCACACACTAATCGACTGAGGATCACACACTGCCAGACTTTCAAGTCATTCTTAACTCAACAAACTCATGAAGAAACATGTGCCTAATTGCTATGAAATGCATGACAAATGAAAACAATGTATTTGTATTTCACACCCCTCAGACTGGATGGAATCACACTACGGGTAAAATCTGTCAACTCTGACTGCCCAAAATCAGCAGATTGGCTCTGACTTTCGGCACATGACTCGTCTGGGCAAAAATCTGGGCCAAATTAGTGTAGTGTATTGCAGCCTTTGGTTAATGGGTTGGTAATGTGGATTGTTCTGCATGTGTACAGGTCAGAGCGGTTTAGGGAAGTCCACGCTGATGAACACTCTCTTCAAGTCTAAGGTGAGCCGTAAATCTTTTGTGGGCACGGCTGAGGAAAAGATCCCTAAAACCATTGAGATCAAGTCCATCAGTCATGGTAAGGCTGCACAGCTGGATTTTCTGTTGACCCATTATGATATTGAGTTCAAAGCATGTTATCTGCCACTGGAATGCAATCAAATATTCATTTAATTTCAGATATCGAGGAGAAAGGAGTTCGAATGAAGCTGACAGTCATAGACACACCAGGGTTTGGCGACCAGATCAATAACGAGAATTGGTAAAGACTGTGTGTTTTGTTTGTTTGTGACCTCGGTTTTAATATGCTCTAAAATACGCTCCGTTCAGTCAGCATCTCTTCTGTGGAATATAAATGACAAGCAGTTCTGTTAATGTTGGCGGTATAGTTTTGCTCTGGGCACGCTCCATCTTTGGAGCCATGCTTGGATGCAGAACAGCATTCAAACTCCCAAAAATAAAATCACATGCCAACATCCCCAACCATTAAAGTGATGGTGAGCCAACCACCGGATTCTGAAGCAAATGCTCAAAACGAGCCAGGTGTGAAAATGCCCTTAGACACGCGTGAGGGAAAAGTGGCATTGCATCACTCTCTCTTTCTTTTCAACAGTTGGCAGCCCATAATGAAATTCATCAACGACCAGTATGAACAGTACTTGCAGGAGGAGATTAACATTGACAGGAAGAAGAGGATCCCAGACTCACGAGTGCACTGCTGTATATACTTCATACCACCCACAGGACACTGGTTAGTAAACATACATCTATGTGACATTAGGAACGTGAAACAGATCCTTATTTACCAAAACACCCATTTAAACATGCGCTGGATATGTGTTTGCATATCATGTGTGCTTAGAATATTCAAACCGTGTGTAAGGATCACCCTAAAAGCGTTGCGCTGTAAATATCTTATGTCTAGGAACTAATCTCAGCTGTGTTAGCATGAATACGTTTTGTACATGTGCGCATTTATTCAAATGTGGCCTGCCTAATGATTCAGTAAGGGGGGGAACTGGTGGAACAGGATTGTTAAGAAGGTCAGGGCCACCAGAGGGCAGTACTGTTCCTCTTGCAGAATGAAGTGACATTCAATAGTTACAATTGTTTTCAACATTGATATTAATAGAATATGTTTCTTGAGCACCAAATCAACATATAGATTCCTTCAAGATTTTCCTACGGGGTTTTTCAATTTAGAGTAAACAAAGCCTGTGGTAAACATAGTTTGTCGATTCTTTGATATTTTGCTTTAGAGTGTAAACTGCACACACTCACACCCAAACTTATAGTTACTTAGAAACACTTGTTTTTAAAAAAAATCTTCAATTCATGTTTTCGCAGTTTACATTGTAGAACAAAACGCTAAAGTATCGTCAAGTTATGTTTACCACAAGCTTTATTTTACTCATAAATTAAAAACCCCGATTATAAAATTCCATAGGAAAATCTCGAAAGAACCACTGGTACATTAATCATCTGGTTCTGGTTCATACCTGCACCAGTGCATTAGAATGATTTCTGAAGGCTCATGTGACACTGAAGACTGGAGTCCTGGCTGCCAGAGGAATAAGTTACAGTTTAAAATATATTAAAATAGAAAGCGGTTATTTTAAATTGTTTGCTGTATATTTGAGCAAATAAATGCAGTCTTGGTAAGCACGAGAGACTTATTTTTAAAAACAAAACAAAAATCGTACAAACCTCAAACTTTTTAAGAAACATGAACTGTCTGTGCATTTTTCAGATGAATCATTTTAGCTTTAAGACCTGACCTGCTTGTAAAATTGATGTTGAGTAGAGTCACCGCACTTCTTATTTTAACAAGACCTTGTATAACGCATTACTGCCTGACCTCTGGCTGGAAGGGCCGGTTTTTAACAATGTGACTCTTACAGAAAAATTGAGCAATCCAAACAGCATTTTTCAAACTTAATTTCAGTATACGGTTCTTTGGGATATTAAAACATTTTATAGAATGAAATATTCTTTGCCCTCCTGAGCAGCTACTGTTTACATCAGGGATTTGTAGTCACTGTTTACCATTAGCAGATTTCCTTTTTACATCTAATAACATTTTTGCGCCAAATGAAGTGGGTGGTCTGTTCTGTTGTTTGTGTCTGATGGAGAATCATTGTGTATGCTTGTGTTTTTATAGCTGTTGTTGGACAGCACAAGTCTCTCCAGACATTTTGGATTTGTTCCTCATATACTGGAGGAAAATAATTAGCAACCTTTGAAATAAAATGTGTATATTGAATACATGTGTAAAATGCGTATACACACACATGCAGATGGTCAGACCTAGCTAGAAATCTAGACGCACCCTAGCAGCAGCAAATCTAATTTGCAGCCAGGGTAGTCTAGCAACTCTCCATTGGCTTGCGAGCTGGAAAAACCTAACTCTAGTCAGGCCAATCACATTGTGTATAGAGTCGGTGGGCGGGCTTAACATAATGACGGTAGAGTTGCGGCGGTTCCACATGCTACTTGTAAACAAAGAAGCTGGCGAACAGCGGTCTTTCGAATCGGCTTTGGCCGCGACTCTGGAAGATTTGTTAAGCTTTTCTTTGATAAAAGAACAAAGAACGGCACTGAAGTCATTCTTAACAAATACGATAAGAACGATAAAAATGGATACGGCGAAAGTTTAATCTATCAACTAGCTCCGCTTCACCTTTGCTCTGGTTGGTTGTAGCGCTATGCGTGCAGAGGGAATTTGAAAGACAACCGTTTATCCCGCCCCTCGGATTGAGCCCTGCGAATGGTGAGTTCCCAGACCCAACATCTTGATGTGGGTCTGGCTTGTCAGGCTAGCTCGGACCTGTATTAGGACGGATGCTTTTCTGTCTGACCAACATCGGATAGTGCAGAGTAAATATTAAGAGCCTGTGGACTAACAAGTATGAATTAGATCACAGAAAATATTAATCTGCTCTGGGAATACATAATAATAATTAGGGATGCACGATTTAGGATTTTTGCCGATATTCGATATGCCGATATTTTTCAACTCATTTTGGCCGATGCCGATATCGATACCGATACATGTTTATTTTTTCCCTTTGTTTGGAAACACCATTTTGAGCAAAAACATTTTTTTTTTTCATTCTGGTTTCAGATTTCTGATGTCTCCTTGCTAAAAGGATACTTGTTAAAGATAAATAAATGTTAATAAAGTTATTTTTATAATAAGAGTCTATTTTCTCTAAAAATAATAATAATAAAGTCAGTGTTTTTTCATCCCAGACAGATTCAGTTGTAATCTAAATATTTTATTTTTGGATTTAATGTTTGTGCCTATGTGGGGGTGGCATGGCATCAGCTTCAGTCTTTAGCTTCAAATGAAAAATAATCCAAGGAGCACTAAAATAATTGTAAATTTTTTTATCATCCATTTCATAAAATTTTATTACAGATTAATAAACTGTATATACAAGTATTTAATTTGAAACAGTGTCATGTTTGAAATTTGACATCATTGCTGCTTTATTTATTCAGAAAAAAAAGTAACTTCAATTTATTTGTGTATTCTACTTTTCATTTTATTACTGTAACAACAGCGTGCCCCCCCTACATATATATAACATTTTAGTGGGCGGGCACTAGGACCTGGAGGAGGCTTCTGCTGCTGTGGAGGCTGCTGCGCACGCTAGAGAGTGGGGAGATGCAATTGTTTTTGGCTAGTTTTGTTGTGAAAACCCGGCAACCCTATGTTGTCGGTCACGTCCTTCTGTACATTCACAAATTCAAGGCAGTATTTAAAAACGGTCAATATAAATAACCATACATGCAATGTATGTGCTTGTTTTTGCTTCAAGAATGACCACACGGCTGACATGATCTTATCACTACAGCAGTCCTTGCACATGTGAGTTATTGCAGGCTCGTATCAACACGTTATCATATCGGCAAGGCATATCGGCATAATTTTTTCATATCAGCCGGTGCCGATTTTTATATTTTATGCATTTATCGGCTGATTCCGATGTCGTGCCGATAATATCGTGCATCCCTAATAATAATAATGTTGTCAACCACTTCTGAAATTCCCTTGAAAAATATCAAATAAAATATAGTAAATATACACATACCATTCAACAGTTTTTTTTTTTTTATATTTTTGAAAGCAGTCTCTTTATGCTCAAGGTTGCATTTATTTGGTTAAAATACAGTAAAAGAGGAATATACTGTGAAATATTACATTTTAAAATAACTTTTCCATTTGAATATTCTTTTTTTAAATGTGATTTATTTCTGATGTAAAGCTGAATTTTCAGCATCATTACTCCAGTCTCCAGTGTCACATGATCCTTCAGAAATCAGAGTCTAATATGATGATTTGCTGCTCAAGAAACATTTATTATTTTCTGTGAAAACAGTTGTGCTGCTTAGTATTTTATGTGTAAACCTTGATACAAAATTGTCAGGATTCTTTGATGAATAGAAACTTCAACATAATTTATTTGAGATAGAAATCTTTTGTAACATTATAAATGTCATTACAAACACTTTTGATCAATTTAATGCGTCCTGAATAAAAATCTAGTGACCTTAAGCTTTTGAATTTGGTAGTGTTTATATATATATATATATATATATATATATATATATATATATATATATATATATATATATATATATATATATATATATATATATATATATATATATATATATATATATATATATATATATATATATATATATATATATATATATATATATATATATATATATATATATATATATATTTCATGCATTTTATTGACACATCATTTATGCACATACACAAAGCTTTTTGATGAGTTCCTCTTAAGAGTCCATGTCTCTAAAACCTCTAAGACTCAACTTACTTGAGAAAGATCTAAGGACCCTGAACGCACATGCCAACCGCACACTCATGGATTTGTTGTCCTGCCTGATGCCCCCAGAGTGCGTGCTGCAGGCTTCCTTGAATGTCTGACTGTTTCATGTCCGTCCAGCACGGCAGATGTCACATCCCAGCAGCTGCATTCTGGCTTTGAGCAACTTGGCTAATTAGAGTCGAAAACAGTCAGCCGTAGAGGCTGCAGTCACACTGGCAGGAGATTTGTTCAGTTCTAAGAATCTACATCTATATGCCTTTTATTGTTCACTTTTCCCCCCCTTTCACATTCAAAGGTCTCCGTACACCTCTTTATGAATAATCTTTCCATCCCCAAGCATCTTTAGAGCGTGTCATATCTAGAGCATGTGTATTTTGGGTGTTTTTCGCCCTCTGGTGGTTCATGTAGTAGGTTTCGCTATAGTCCTTTTAACTAGTGCAATCCATCACATCTATTTCTCCGTTGTCATTTCCTCAGTCTTAGGCCTTTGGATGTGGAGTTTATGAGACGTCTCAGCAAGGTGGTGAATATCGTTCCTGTCATCGCAAAGGCTGACACCCTGACTCTGGAGGAGAGGGATTTCTTCAAAAAGAAGGTGAGCTTAAGTTTGACATACAGATGAATGCTTAATGTTATTGCTCTATTGTTTATTTAGTGAAAGATCATGCCACTATACTTATTTTTCTATTGAGACAAACGATTAACTAAAGAAACAAGTTATTTTGACTGACTGCCATGTTGTGCTGCTGGTCTTGACTTTGTTAGAATGACTTTTGACTTTTTGTCCCGATTTATTAATTTATTCAAAAAGATTCAATTGATACATAGTGGCAAACCAGTGTTTGCTAAATATTTTAAGAGTTAAAAATGTCAGGATGGCCTTTTCCTAATATCAAAATAAAGAAGAAAACATTAAATTCTTAAAGGGTTTGTTCACCCAAAAATGAAAATTCTGTCATGAATTACTTACCCTCATGTCGTTCGACACCCGTAAGACCTCCGTTCATATTCAGAACACAAATGAAGATATTTTAGTTGAAATCCGATGGCTCTGAAAGGCCTCCATTGGCACAATGCACTTTACACTCTCAAGACCCATAAAAAGTACTAAAGTCCCTCTCACTAGAGTGGTTCTACAATAACTTTATGAAGCAACGAGAATAGTTTTTGTGCGCAAAAAAAACCCCCTAAATAACGACTTCTATAGTGATGACTGATTTCAAAACACAGCATCATGAAGCTTCGAAGCATTATGAATCAGTGAGTCGATTCAGCGGTTTGGATCACCAAAGTCACGTGATTTCAGCAGTTTGGCGGTTTGACACACGACTCACTGATTCATAACGCTTTGAAGCTTGATGATGTTGTTTTTTGAAATCGGTCATCACTATATAAGTCGTTATTTAGGGGGTTTTTTGCGCACAAAAACTATTCTCGTTGCTTCATAAAGTTATTGTAGAACCACTGTAGTGAGATGGATTTCATCGGATTGAGCCATCGGATTTCGACTAAAATATCTTAATTTGTGTTCCGAAGATGAACGTGGGTCTTACGGGTATCGAACGACATGAGGGTAAGTAATGACAGAATTTTAATTTTTGGTGGACTAACCCTTTAAAAATACATTTTTTCTTAGTGTGTCACTCACATTAAACTTACTTTTTCTTGAAAATGGCATAACAATTTTTCAAACATTTATAACAACTTGCCCCATACATTTTTAAAATATCATTCCTTTTCGTTATCGTGAACACTCTTATTTTCTGTGTCAGGCATGCTGTATGAATTCATGGCTAACTGCATAGAGATTCAGATTATGGGGTTTTATAGAACAGACAAAATACAATATGCATCTTTGTGCAGTGAGCCCCAGTACAGGCTGTCTGCTGTCATGTTGTTATTTTAGCTGTAGTTGGCAAACTGGGTATTTTTCTTCCCTAAGAGATTTACAAAATTGCCGATGGTGTCTCTAAAGCTTCTACAGAAACAGTTCTATTTATGGCATGATGGTGAATTACTTAAAACAATTAAAAAGATTATTCTAAACAAAGCCACAGTGGAGAAGTGCAAGTAGTTTTAGAGCAGTGGTATGAAGCTGAGATGACACATGGTATGATGAAGTGTAGGTAAGCAACGTCTGTTCTGGGGTTGTTAGTGGCGTTTCACATTTTTCGCAGTAAGGATTTGCTCGCAAACCTCAACGGCTCCTTGTGCTTGTGCTGGCGTGCCTCTTACAGGAAAAGCACATGCTGTTTGGAACACAGACATAGATCTTTCTCTGTTGTGGAAACAATCTCCTGACGGATTCCAAAAAAAAATGTGTCTTAGCTTAACTTCCAGAAAAAATGAGTGTCACTTCCTGTCTTGCAGAGTAATGACGTATTAAAAAGATTTTTCGATTTTAGCAATAGCTACGTTTACATGGAAGCTTTTTGCTTCGATCTGAATTGAATTCATTCTGATTGATTAATCCGAATGTAGTGTTTACATGAACACTAAATAAAGTGATCGGGATGATGTGCGCGTTTATATGTCACAAGCTTCTGATCGTATTTAATCTTTTGACATTTGCACACTGCACGAATATACAGAGTTTCCCGCTGTTGTTGCATACTAACCATCCTCCTTTCCTTTGTTTTAAAAAGCAGACTTAGGCCCCGTCCACTCGAAGCTAGATCTTTTCCTATCCGATCTTTTTTTTTTTCTTGTTTCAAGAAATATCTGCGTACACATGAGAGCATGAAAACGGCTCAAAACGATGTAGTATACATGCCAGGCCAGTATGTGGCGCTGTAATTCTGCCACAGAAATACACTAAAAATGCAGAAGAAGAGCTAGAAGGGGTACGGCAACAGTCGGAGGTGAGGCAAAATCTCACAATAAAATAACAATAAATACATTTGCTACTTACCAGATGTGTTTTATTAAAGGTCCCATTTTTCGTGTTTTTTTGAAGCTTTGATTGTGTTTACAGTGTGCAATATAACATGTGTTCATGTTTCATGTGTAAAAAAACACAGTATTTTTCACACAATTTACTTATCTGTATACCGCCGTTTTCACTGTCCTCAAAACAGCCGGAGAATTTCCTCGTTCTATGAAGTCCCTCCTTCAGAAATACGTAACGAGTTCTGATTGTGCCAGCGGTTCCCGTGTTGTGATTCGACAGCAGTTTAGTGCACGTTGCCCGGAAATGTCATGCCTCTTACCATAACTGGGAGATGAACGCGCTCAAACTACAGCCCCTGAAGGCCAAACAAAGGTGATTTGACTCCGGGATGAAAATAACAGCGTCTGAACGACATGGCGACAAACGCAACCGAACCGAACCGAACCGAACCGAACGCAACACTTCCTCTTCTCCACGAGGGAGCAACAAGACCACGCCCCCTTTTTCGCGTATTCTTGTGGGCGGAGGTTAGTCGACAAACTGTTCTACTGACGTAATTAAAGCAGGATGTACATGGATGTAGTCCAAACCGGCCGTTCGCTGTAGGCTTTGAAAGGGAACTTCTGTTAAATAAAATATCTCGCTTGGCATTGAACTTTGAGCTTTATAATTTTACAGGTATTATTTGTGCTCTAACAGCAACATTACACACTAACTAAAGTGTGAAAAATGGGATCACGAAGAACAGGACCTTTAATGCCTACACCTACCCCAAACCTAAACATACCCTTACAATAATGCAAATACAGTAATTAAACGACGCAGTATTGATATGCGCATGCCCAGTGCCCGTAGTTGTATCCCTGCTGCGTTCCACTCCAGTTTCCCCTCGGGGGGAATCCCCGCCGCCATTTTGGACATGGGAAGTTTATATGGACAGACCCTTGCTCCCTCAATTTTGACCGAGGGAGCAAGTCTACTTCATATGTACACTTCAGGCAGCTTCATATACCACAATGCAATATGATTGTGACGTCACCGCATATCACGTTTAATTTACCCCACCACAAACAACTCTATGATATTTGTATTATTTTTAAAAACATTTAAAACAACCCAAACACACCTATATACATATAGAATGCTGCATTAAACAATTTCGTAAAGGAAAAAAATAGTGATCAAGGGCTTAGGACGTTCCAGTTCAGTCCATTGCAAACGTTCCTCCAGTAGTGGGCACTCATGCAACGTAAGCAATGACGCATATCCGAGTGAACGAGAGGGAGGGAAGTTAACGAGTGAAGGGCATAATAAAAATGAACTGGAACGCAGCACCCTTCTAGTCTTTCCCGTGCTGGGCATGGTGTGATGACATCACCGTTTCACAAAATATACGGATTAGCTGTACACACGAAAACGCAAGGGTGTTGGTTTCAGATTTATCTACTCTGGGACCCGGTTTCAAAAAATATCCGTTTCATGCTCCCAAAACGCCGGATCCGTGTGGACGAAACACTGATACAGTACAAAATTTTAACGTATACAGCTAAACGTGTCTCCGCGTGGACGGGGCCTTTATTATTTAACTCTTTCGTGTCCTAATTAGGCGACGACGAGCACATGAACCGCTAAGCCGTGCTGTTTATATTTATCAAACGGTAAAAAATGCCCATTCCCGCGCCCAAAAAGGCGTCTTGAGGATAAGAGTCCGAAACAAGGACTGGTGGGACGTTGTCCTGCTCCACTTCACAGACTATGATTGGAAAGAGAATTTCAGAATGACAGGGCAATCATTTATGACACTTTATCAAACAGAAAGAACAGCCTCAACGCCATTACTCTATTTCTATGTCATTGCACATGTGCAGTACTTTCAAGTTTCAAGTGTTTACATACCCTCTCGATCGGATTACAAAAGGAATAAACTACCCCTTACAATCCGAATGAAATTTTTATCAGATTTGGCCAATTCATTCCGATTGACGTTGGTACATGTCACAAATTCCAACTGTGCTACTAGTCCGGTTACGATCAGGTTATTATGGTCCAGCTAATGTTTATCTGTTTTGTGTATACTTTTCTCCTGAAGGACTTGACTTTGTTTTCATTTTGTGTAGATCAGGGAAGAGCTTCGAGCCAATGGGATTGACGTCTATCCACAGAAAGAGTTCGATGAGGATGCAGAGGACAGAACAATCAATGAGAAAATAAGAGTGAGTTTGCGCTACACATCCGTAGTTTATTATAAACATGGTGATTATTATATGTTTTCTTCATTTTTTCCATTAGGAGATGATTCCTTTTGCAGTAGTTGGAAGTGACCAGGAGTACCAGGTCAATGGGAGAAGACTCTTGGGAAGGAAAACAAAATGGGGAACTATTGAAGGTATAGCATTGTGGCTTTCTTTGGTCTCTAAACCGCTTTAGAAAAGAGATAGAGAGAGAAAGTGATTAGCGGACTATGCATGCAGACAGCAACGGTCCAAAAGCACATCAAGGGAGCTCATTAACCACAGACACACAGCTATGAGTCAAACCTTAGAAAGCCTTATCCTTTGTAAATGAGGACCCACTCAGAAGACCATTATGAGTGCATCATTTTGACTGTGAGTCAGCAAGCGGCTGGACAGTTAAAATGCCTTTATCACGAGTGCCTGCAGCTCATTAATTATTACTTTAGTATTCTTTGATGAATAGAAAGATCAAAATAATAGCATTTATTTAGAATATACATTGTTTGTAACTTTGTACAATCATTATATTAAAGCTACACTGTGTAACTTTTTTAGTTTATTCTTAGCTAAAAACAGTTAGTTCTTTCAAAAATATATGTGCTCATTAATGTATATTTACTTCTTTCAAGTAATAAAGTATTCTCGTAAGTTTATAATATGCCATTGAAAATACATACGGGTGAGGGGTTCGAATGCGGGTCGCCATGTTGCCCCTCCATCTTGAAAGTACATTAGCCAAAGAGGGACATACCCGTAAATTCAAGCTTCGCCTTTCGCGTTTTAACACTCGATGGCACCGTGTCGAATGTGGACGAGGTCGAACTGGAAGCCATGTTAATATTAGACTAAATCGGCCACCGTAGGAGTTAAAACGAAATCGGAATTGAGAGGAACAGAAACTAAAATTCATTGGATGGTCATATACCTTTTCACCACTAGATGGGGGAAAATGTCACACAGTCTAGCTTTAAGTTTAATTCTATTATGTCATTAATCTTTTTCACAAACTGTCATGCTGCATTTCCACAGATATCAACACCGCAAATCTAATAATAAAAAGAAAACTGACTGCTGTAATCAATGGCTTTTACAGCAAAAGCAAATGCAAAAATTATATTCACTGCTATAGAAGTTTGATGACTTGCGCTTCTTAGAAGCCCAGACATGTGAAAAAGATCTATTTTCAAGCAATATACAACCGTGTTTGAATAGTAACTACATGTATCTGGGTGGTTGATGTGCTTAGCTGCTCACATAGTAAAACTCTTTAATTTTTGGTGAGCTGTTTTGAGAGTCAAATGACTCTGTAATTATCCTGTAATCTTTTTGAAGAGCTCGACTCCTCTTATTTAAGTCTCTTTGAAAACCTTTCATTTCCTGCACTGGATGTCTGCTCCATGGTGGCTTTCTCTGTCTCATTCATGGAGTTTGACATAATCTATAATTCATAAACATTTTTCTCATCCAGGCATTTGTCAAGCACTTATGGTAATCTTTCAGGAAGGCTTCGATTTAAATGGAATTACTAGAGACTGGGGTGGTTATCTTATCTCTGTCCACCGCTACCTAGTGTTACCCAGTGAGCAAGTGGTCTTTGCTTTATACGTTGCTCCAAATGGCTAGAGAGGAAGAACATTCCAATTGATCTAAATGGTGCTCTTTACCTTCTGTTTTTAACTCTGTGTCTGTTTGGTTTTGGTGTCTATAGTTGAGAATATTGCCCACTGTGAGTTTGCCTACCTGCGGGACCTCCTTATAAGGTCAGTGGATTAAGTCTATCCTGTGGTTTAACAAAAATTATTACAGTATACCCTTGTAGAAATGTGCTTAATTATGTTGAATGTTTATTTATTTTTTTAAACTTTACTTGCAAATAATAAAATATTATGAAATAAAAGGCCATTTAAGTGTAATTAAAGAGAGTACATGTTCATGACTGTTTCTTAAGTACAATAAAAAGTACTCAAATTACTTTTAAAAGTACATTTAAAATCATGTTTTAATAATTTTTTTGTCGCACTTCAAAGATGATGTTCACTAACATACTAAAACACACTTGATTATAAGTTTAACTGTAGTGTGTTACCTAATGTTAAGTTTTAAAAATATTAACTTTAAATGTAATACATTTCAATTTGATCATTACAAATTGTGTAAGTACAAATATATTGAAATACAAATTTAAGTATGGAATGACATGTAAGTATATTTTAGTTTATCATACCATCCTTATCAGGACAGTGTGCTCTTTAACCATATTTAAAAGACAATATAAGTAATATAAAGATTAACTTGAGTATTGCACAAAAAAAGCACTCTGATATTTGATATAAATTTAAACTATAATATATTTTCATTTCATTGCAATTAAGTGTCTGAAAAAATTACATATTGTTTGTTCTAAAATATATTATTTTTAAGCAGATTATTTCTGTAATAAGTACTCTTTTTAAAAGTATGCTACTGCCTTTTCACAAGTGTACAGTAACTTTATTAAAAGGATTGTTTATCGAAAAATTTTATTAAATTCAGTTTTGTTTTTTGTTTTAAAATAGGCTCATTTTTCAACTCCCCTAGAGTTAAACAGTTGAATTTTACCGTTTTCGAATCCATTCAGTCGATCTCCGGGTCTGGCGGTAGCACTTTTAGCATAGCTCATAAACAGAGTTTCAATAGTTTTCCGCAAGAATGAGAGTATAGTTCCTAGCCATATCGGTCTAGAAAATTTTATAAATAAAAAAAATTGATAAATAAAATCTTTTCATTTTCGGTCTGTATTTGTACACAATGTAACTACAGAAGGGTTAAGTTTTAAATAGGAAAAATATCGTAACTCTTTGGTCATTTTTGAGCGATATGCTAACGGTCTAATCAGATTCAATGATCTATGCTAAGCTATGCTAAAAGTGCTACCGCCAGACCCGGAGATCGGCTGAATGAAATCAAAAACGGTAAAACTCAACTGTTTATCTTCAGGAGTTCAAAAAGTGGAGTGTTCCTTTGAATATTGACAGAATTGTTATTTTGAGGTGAACTTTATTTCTGAGTGAAAGTGTTAGTGATGTGCTGGGCGTGTTTTCATCATCCTAACTCTGTGATTGGCTCATGTCCTGCAGAACCCACATGCAGAACATTAAAGACATCACCAGCAGCATCCACTACGAGATGTACCGCGTCCGTCGGCTCAACGAGAATAACACTCAGGCAAACGGCCTCGGCGAGCACCATCCGGCCTCACACGAAATCTAAATGAACAACCCCTCCACCCCTGTTCCTCACTCCTCTCCAATCCCCAACCCTCCATTCACCTTACGCTCCTTTCCGCCCCCTTCAATCAGCCATGGACCGAGTTGAAGAGGTCCATCAAGAGAAGCACATAATGACTTTTACCTCCAAGAAAACTCCAGCACAGTGCTCTTAACCCCTCAAGCCATCTGCACGGGCACTGGAGGGACGGAGAGGTCAAAAATACAGCTGTTAAAGAGCTTCTCTATATACTGCATGCGTTTGACTCGCTCTGTTGATGCTTCAGGTCTGTGTCTGTGCGTGAAGAAGTTGATTACGAGGCCATTTCTGATTGGTCAAGCTGTGCAAAAAGTTCCTCACATGCAGCATCACTCTTCCTTTTGATATCACCATGATTATTTTACAGGAAATTGCTCAGAAAGCTCCTTTTATCTGATTCTTTGAATGCTCTCTTAATATTTATGCTTAATTTTGAGCGAGACCGATAAGAGACACGGCTAAGTCATCTTTTGAACCCAGAGCCGATGTGGCAGCACCTTAAAAGTTCCATTCCACGTTCTAAAACTACAGGATATCTGACGTCTATACCTACAAAACAAATACTAGTTGCCTACAGCATTATGGAGAACCTGGTGTGCCATTGTTTCTGCTATTTGTTTCATCACATCTGTGCAAATAGTTACAGGAAAACTGACTCATTGGACCCCTAGTACCATATAAAAACATAGTGATGTGGTTTGGGATTTGTGTTGGAAAGATTATCCAAACTGAATAGTATTTATGTGGATTAAATGAGATTGTCACATACTTTATATATAGACAATCTTATTTATTGCAGAATGTGACCCAAACTGGACCGAGAATAGCAGTGCATTCAATGTATTTTAATGAATCGTTTCATCGTGTGTGTATATACTGTCCACCTGGTACAGTGTTTTTATCAGGCCATATTCAGTGCCATTTATCTTAAACCTTCCAGAACGCCTCGCTCTCTTCCAGTCATGCTGAATATGTGGAAATCTTTTGTCAGTTTAGGTGTCCTGTTTTGTCTTAGCCGAGAGGAAACTTTTAAGTGCCAAGATGTCTGTGTGCCTTAAAGCTGCCTGCCACCGTCTGATGGGGAGCCACTTTTAACATCGGGGAAGCTCCTCAGGCTTTGTTCTTGTCTGCAAACCCCTTTATTAATGCTCGTCATTGGGAAGATATCTTTGTTTTGTACTGTGCTGTATATTCATAGTGATTCAATTTTTGTATTGGTATTCAGAGTAACACAAATAACTTTGACGTCCTGTTATTTTAAAGAAATAAAGATTTAAATAGTAAATAATTATTTTGACTCTTTTTATAAATGCTTATTTGACTCGTAAATGTGTCTAGACTTTGTAATTGCTCACATTATGTGGTCCTGGGACAGATTTGTTTTCCACTCCATTGACATTAGGAAAAGATCTTCGACACTATTGACATTTGCTTTTCTGGAAGTATATGAAACTTGCTCAGTTCTAATGCATCTCCACCATTAATTACTTTTTTTAACAAGGGTATTGCAGGGCTCGACATTAAGCCGGTTCACATGCTTGTCCTTCGGAGAAGTAAATCTGTCGGTGTCGTCCGAGTAAAACATTTGCTTATCCGGAAATGTTTTTATTTTTTTGTGTTGTAAATATAATTTATTTTGAAGCAATATTCTCGCCAGTGTTCAATCCGCTTTGACATATTTAAATCTGCATATTTGTCATATTTTTACCTTTTATAAAGGGCATTTTTTTCATAATCTTATTAAATATAGCCTATGCTTCCGCTTTCATTTTATTTGTTTTTTATTTGATCTAGAAATGTAATTAGAATAAGACACTATAGGGCTGTTACCAATCAAATTAAATAATTTATTCTGTATTAAATAATGTTATGAGATTGTTTTAAATATGTTTGAATATACAAATAAGACATGTTGGAAAGATGAAACCAAACCACCAGTAGGTGGCAGCAGGTGACCGTCTTAATGAGTGAGTCATTGAATCATTCATTCAAACGGATGATTCATTCAAGAATGAGGCAGTCGTTTACGAAAAGGTCATTGAATCTTTGATTACACCGATTCATTCAAAACGCTGAATCATTCAGTAACACACTGTTGCCGTGAGAGCTATGTGTGAGAGTACTTACGGTTCTGCTGTGATCTTTGTTTGGAACTATTTTTGCTGCTGAAATCGAACCGTCAATATTGCATCTAAAATGTAAGTGACTTAAATGTTAATTAATTGTTTATGGAACGGTCATATGAAATCAGTGTCATTTTTAGTCGTGGTGGTATGCCTATTCAGTCTTGGTTCTGTGATGTTGCTTAACTGTAGGCTATCATATGTTATAAATATAAAAACTCCACAATTTGTCATTTTAACGGTGTATGTTAACAGAGTTTCTTTGTATGAGCGGCGCTCATTTGTTGTGATTTCTCCTGGAGAGGCTGTAAGCGTCAACAGAACAACATTGTTACCATCAGTTTATTATACAGTATTATCCACTATCGATCACCACTTACACTAAATGAATGCAGAATCATTCTTGCATTTTGGTGATTCCATAGTTATTTGTTGTTATTGACGTTTTAAATAGGAAACTTGTCCGGTCGGGCAAGTAAAATTCTCTTTCACTTGCCCCTTCAAAAAATCCACTTGTCCCGGACAAGCGTTAGTGTCGAGCCCTGTATTATATATTTACTATGTCAGATACATTAATTTGGCTTTTAGCCCATTTTATTCCTATCTGGAATGGATCAGTACTGATTATATGACTCTTAATGGGTCTTAACCTCAAATGTATTGGAAGCCTTTACCAAAATGAACACACCAGATGCAAACAATTCATCTTTTTCAGCAGGTACAATGTAGGGCATTTTAGGTAAATTCCTGGACTTAACAGCTTACTTGAATGAGGTTTCTTACATTATTTTTATTTATTTTTTTTGTCTTGAAATGTAAGTATTGAAATCTATTATGTGTTGGCCTTTTTGTTAGAATTATTTAGGCGCATTGAGTTGATCTAAACGAGCACCAAGGCTTTTAGCAAATATCTTATACACTAGTAACTACCAAAGAACACAACTTCTTTTGCTTCAACTTTATCATTGTGATGTGTTGCATGTCTATATTTATGTCTTTCCCCATCCATCTCAAAATGGAGATGCAATCTTATCGTGCTTAAAATGGCACCCCCATTTTCTCACCTTTATAGAAACAGATGGCAAGGCCCTGCTTTGCTTGCACCTTATGTCTACACCTCTGCATCTCAGCTCACAGAACTCTGTTTCCCAGATTCTTTCTCTCCCGTATCCCACGGAATGAGACAACAGGGCATCTGTTACCCACTTACGGTCTGTTTGCTCTCCCTCCCTCCTGCTCCTCCCTTTATTTGCGCTTTTGCATGTTGCTGTAATTAAATTAATTTGCCATTTGAATGAGCATGGTTTGTCTGTGGATGGCCTCTTTATGAAGATGAGAGAGCCCTTGGAGTGCACTTATTAGTGGGCAAAGCCCCCACTGTTTACAGTGCACTAAACTCTGAAGGTGGCACATTTATTTTGCCCCTGAGGACTAATTCCTGTTTCTCTCTGAATGATGCATGTTTTTGTATTTGCTGTCACTCTAATGCTATGCTGTCCTGTCTCATCTACGCTTTGGGAAAAAAAAATCCGCTTAGCAACTACCGGTTGTCATCTGACCAGCTCTAGCAGTCGAAGACGCTTCCTTTTCTTTAATGTTGATGTCAGTCACTGCAGCATTTTGGTAGAATTTCATGTTTGCTTGAAAGAAGCTGGTAGTATTAGAAAGATGCTGATGCTACCCATGTGCCATATATGTTGTTATTCTTAACTACAACTATTAAAAATGTTTTTTCATTCATTGAAATTAAAGCAGTAAAATAGAAATATTAATGAAAAACCTCATTTAAAATATTAATAAATACTATAATAGTATTCCGTATAAATAATACTAAAATAATACTGTCCATATCTTTTGTTGATGTCAAATGCTATACATCCAATCAAACTCTTACCATGCCACAAAATGTGTCTGCCACTAGTAGTACTGTGGCTAATGCTAAAATTATATTTATGTTTGTTGGGTAACTTACACTATATTGCCAAAAGTATTGGGACACCCCTCCAAATCATTGAATTCAGGTGTTCCAATCACTTCCATGGCCACAAATGTGTAACATCAAGCCCCTAGGCATGCAGACACTTCTACAAACATTTGTGAAAGAATGGGTCGCTCTAAGGAGCTCAGTGAATTCAAGCGTGGTAACGTGATAGGTTGCCGCCTGTGCAATAAGTCCATTCGTGAAATGTCCTCACTACTAAATATTCCACGGTCAACTTTTAGAGGTATTATAACAAAATGGAAGCAATTGGGAACAACAGCAACTCAGCCACGAAGTGGTTGGCCACATAAAATCACAGAGCGGGGTCAGCGCATGCTGAGGCACACAGTGCGCAGAAGTCTCCAACTTTCTGCAGAGTCAATAGCGACAGACCTCCAAACTTCGTGTGGCCTTCAGATTAGAACAGTGCGTAGAGATCTTCATGGAATGGGTTTCCATGGCCGTGTAGCTGCATCCAAGCCTTACATCACCAAGTGCAAGGCAAATCGTGGGATGCAGTGGTGTAAAGCACGCCGACACTGGACTCTAGAGCAGTGGAGACGTGTTCTCTGGAGTGACGAATCACACTTCTCTGTCTGGCAATCCGATGAACGAGTCTGAGTTTGACGGTTGCCAGGAGAACGGTACTTGCCTGACTGCATTGTGCCAAGTGTAAAGTTTGGTAGAGGGGGGAATATGGTGTGGGGTTGTTTTTCATGGGTTGGGCTTGGCCCCTTAGTGCCAGTGAAAGAAACTCTTAATGCTTCAGCATACCAAGACATTTTGGACAATTTCATGCTCCCAACTTTGTGGGAACGTTTGGGCATGGCCCCTTCCTGTTCCAACATGACTGTGCACCAGTGCATTAAGCAAGGTCCATAAAGACATGGATGAGCGAGTGCTGACCTCAACCCGATAGAACACCTTTGGGATGAATTAGAGAGGAGACATAATCACACTCTTAAACCTTGTGCAAAGCCTTCCCAGAAGACTTGAAGCTGTTATTGCTGCAAAGGGTGGGCCAACTCCATATTAAACCCTACAGATTAAGAATGGAATGTCATTAAAGTTCATGCATTTAAAGGCAGATGTCCCAAAACTTTTGGCAATATGATGTATGAAAATGTTAATAAAGTGTTAATAGTTCAGCATATTGTTGGGCCTATTCAGGCCACAGCAATAGTGCTTAATTTTTTACAATACCGATAAACTGAATTATTGTTGTTATGGCCGATAAAATTCTATACTAATTTGTCTGATGACTAGTCTAAAATCATTTTAAATGCTGTGCTATTATGGGTTGCCACTGTAGAGCGTAAAGCCAAAACTAGTGTATACACTTTCTCCATTCTGTCTATATGTTTGTTTGTTTGTTTGTTTGTTTGTTAAATTAATTACTGTGGGAAAGCATCAGTCCTGTATGTAGCTTTTCCTCACATTGAGGAGGGCAAAGGAAGGCGACATTTGTTTGGACCACATTAATGAACGTCAACACTCAAAAATGAGATGTTTGCATGGTGTGAGTATTCATGCAAATACCAAATGTACAGAATATATAGAAGAGGTCTGGATAGTGTTATCATTATCTAGAGTAACTATTACCTTTGTTCAACTCTCCTGCATTTTTCCCCCACAATAATCAGCATATGCTTGAGCCGTCCTTGAGGTCTCCTTCGTAGCAATTAGCAGAAAGTCGACAGCTCTGGTTTTGACTCCACCTCTCTAATCTGCATATGTTAGCTGCTATAAGACATGTTAATTAAAACTGCTTATTTCCTTTTTAAAGGTGCCCACATTTTAATTAGAAACATTACCTGCCATTTTGTTTTATTTCACCGCTCAGAGCTGGCATGGTCGTGGCCACCTGCTGTCATGCTCCACCTCGCCTTCGATTGTCTCTGCAGGCATCTGTGCGATTTGTTTCGAATTTGTTTTTCTCGTCCTTTCTACATTGCTTCATTTTCCTGTTTTTGTTTTGGCTCTACCTTGCCGCTTCTCTTCGTATCCCTCTTCCAATGTTTCGTATGTCTGTTCCCTTCTGTCTGCTGGCTCAATGCCAGGCTCTCAGACATGCAAGAGAGGGGTGGATGCAGCCATATGCAAATCATACTGGCCTTGATTAGGAGGCAGCAGCAAATTCAATTTAGCTTTGTGTGTGTGTGTGTGTGTGTGTGTGTGTGTGTGTGTGTGTGTGTGTGTGTGTGTGTGTGTGTGTGTGTGTGTGTGTGTGTGTGTGTGTGTGTGTGTGTGTGTGTGTGTGTGTGTGTGTGTGTGTGTGTGTGTGTGTGTGTGTGTGTGTGTGTCTCAAGTCAAGTGCAATCTTTTTGACACTTAAAATTTTAGAGAAACAGATTACTGTTTTTGTTGTTATTCCAGTAATTCTGTTGTTTTTTATATATATATTTTTTCTTACATGTATTATTATTATTTATTTATTAAACCTTATTTATTAATTTAAATATTTTTCCATTTCATACGTTATTTGTTGTAACTTTGCGATATCAGGTGATTGGAAATCAATTAAGTGTTGTGTATTTCCATTGCATGCCTGTTATTATTTTACATTATAAATGTATTATTATTATTATATTTCTTAACTTATTTTTCATTTTATTTATTACTATTTATTTTTTATTTATTTTTATTTTAAATAAGCAGGTGTCAAGATTTGAAATCACTTAAGTGTTGTACATTTCCTTTGCATCCGCAACAGTTCCTTATAGACGTAAAACAGCAGATCATGAGATTGAGAAACGCAGAGAGAGAGAGCGATAAAAGGAGAGCAAGAGAAGATCCTCCATCATTTCCTTTTTATGTGATGGTTTTTCCTGAAGCTAATGGCTGAAAGTAATTACGCAAATCAGTTTCCAGTGTTCTTACTGCCATAACATTGAGTGAGACAATGGTGTGGTGTTGTGTTGTGCTTGTGTACTAATTGTGCGAATGAGTTTGTGTGCTTTGATTAGTGTGTGTGTGTGTGTGTGTGTGTGTGTGTGTGTGTGTGTGTGTGTGTGTGTGTGTGTGTGTGTGTGTGTGTGTGTGTGTGTGTGTGTGTGTGTGTGTGTTGTCGGAAAAGTGGGCACAACGGGGTGGCATTCTGGAAGTGGGTTCATGCAGTTACGGGCAAAATACTGTACGTGTGCAAGGTACCAACCTGACAGCATCTGTCTTTGTCTTCCGTAGCAGTTGTTTCAACTTTGACATTTCATTCTTGTAGGACTGCTCAGAGGCTTGGGCCTTTGATAAAGATTGAAACGTCAATAGAAAGGAAAAAAGACAAGATATGTGGCTGAGTGCATGCGACACATTGACTGTTTTGTTAGGCTGTTGGTGTCTGATTCACTCTCTTTATGGCAGGGTCTCTGGGGTAACCATACACCTCTTTTTACACACTTGGCCAAATTAAGTCTCACTCTCAGGCTGTCTAATGATGATTTGTGGTGGTGTGGGCACTGCCTAATGATGGGTATTGCTCTTTAGTCAAACATGTCACGCATGGGTGAGCTGCCAAAACCTAGTGAGCAGCCTAAGGAAGCAGGATAGTTGCTCTCAATGTGAAGGCTATTCAAAAAGGCAGACTACTAAATAATAATAATAATAATAATAATATTTTAAAAAATTCCTATGCTTTCACCATTTCTTATATCCCTCCCTGTTCTATAACTTGTTTGAAACATTGTATTGCTAGTGCTTCTTTAGGATGAATCGCTTGTTGTAGTCCTCATTTGTAAGTCGCTTTGGCTAAAAGCATCTACCAGATAAATAAATGTGAAATGTAAATTATGCTGTCTTAACATACCTAGTTTTTGCACAATTCTGAGGTATCACATTTGTCCTTCACGAAGACAATTCCAGAATAAACTGCGTTGAGCACAGTACACTCTAAAAAATGCTGGAAAAAAGGGCAATTGGGTTGTTTTAACCCAGTGAATGGATTGTTTTGACCCAGCAATTGGGTTTTGACCCAGTGAATGGGTCGTTTTAACCCAGCGGTTGTGTTAAATGTTTGCTTAAAACAACCCAATCGCTGGGTTAAAACAACCCAATTGCTTTGCGTTGTTTTTAACCCAGCATTTTTTTTTGAGTGTAAAAAGTCTAAGATGGCCTGTAAATAAAGACCTACTTAAAAAAATAAAAGTTGTGTTGTGTAATTAAAAAAGAATTGTTTACCCAATATTTGTGTGTTTCTATGTGTTAGCAAGCTTTTTGAGTTCTACCTATGAGTCTTTAAATTTAAGTTTCCTAATCAATGCGTTCACAATTTAATCGAAACTCCCAGTCCTACTTGATGTTTTACAGCAGCAGTTTCAAAACCAGTTTGACTGTGTAATTTATTATACAATAAAACGTTAAAGTATTTTGAAGTAATGTTAACCACAGACTTAAATTCGCTTATAGTTCAAAAATCTGCATTCTAAAAACGCTTAAGAAATTCACAAGGGATCTTCTAATTAGCCTTTTGTGATGGCCTAAAGATTGTAGTTATGTTGCATTATTGATTGATTGATTGAAAAACTTTATTAATCCCGGTTGGGAAACTGATTTGCCACCAACTTTGACAATACAATCAACAAACTCAACACACAGATAAATTAAGAAGCTATTAATACCTGATTAAGAGCCAGTGTGACATGATACAGTTTCGCGTACAAAAGTACAGGGAAAAAAAATATATTAAAAACATTTAAAGGGTTAGTTCACCCAAAAATGACATTTCTTCCATTAATGACTCACCCCAATGTTGTTCCACACCCGTAAGACCTCCGTTCATCCTCGGAACACAGTTTAAGATATTTTAGATTTAGTCCGAGGGCTTTCAGTCCTTTGAATGTAAGTGTAAGCACACTTTGCTGTCCACGTCCAGAAAGGTAATGACAATATCATCAAAGTAGTCCATATGAAATATCTGACCGCTGCAGGGACAAAAGACCTTCTCATTCATTCCCTAGAGCAGTGGTTCTCAACCTTTTTTCAGTGATGTACCCCCTGTGAAATATTTTTTCAGCCAAGTACCCCCTAACCAGCGCAAAGCATTTTTGGTTGAAAAAAAAAGACTTAAAACAGAGCACTGTGCCATCAGTGTCTGATTTATTAAACTTTGGAACAGATAAACGCATACAAAATTCAAACATTTGAAAAAAAATTACTATTTCGAACATTTTAAATGATAATAATCCATGACTAAATTTATTGCAAATATTTATCATCACTAAAATGTAGTGATTCAAACTAATGTAGTGAAAACAGTGACCATATTTCTGAAATGGAAACCGGGGACATTTCATATTTGAGTGGTCAAAATATCACTTAAATCTCATTTGTTTGATTATTAGGATTTTTGGTCTGGATTTAATACAATAAAAAAACACAAAAAAACAAACAAACAATGAAAACAGTTATTGGTAAGCTAACCATTGTAAATAAGCAGTTCAAAACAATATTGTAACATGACTTAACAAAAACACATAACAAAAATAAAACATAAATATGATAAATAAAACTATTCAACAAATATTGTAACATTTTATAATTTTATTTAAGTTTATAGGCAACTATATAAATTACTTTTTTTACTTCAAAAGTTTTGTTACGTTTATGCTTGAAAATAATTCTTACTGTCCTTAATTGGTCTTGTTATTTAGCTTTTTAGGATTATTTTAAGCAGAAAGTATATGTATTCTGCACATGTTGGTTGCAAGTGTAATTGTTTGGGGTTAGGGTTAAGGTTTTTATATTGAAGTTATAGTTCAGATGTGTGGTAATCACTGCGTTGTGACTGCAGATCTTTTGGGGACAAAACAATCCCGCACCTTGTTGAGGCTCTGTTATAAAGCACATACAATATTACTTTAAATTAAAAACGAATAGTTAGTATGTTACTACCTTGAAAGCGACAACGAGGTTTCTTTTGATATTTGACGATAATGGCGCTCTGTCTGCTCTCGACTCGGTACGTTCTTCATGAAGTTGAAGCGGGCGGAGCGTGCGCTACCAAGTAGAGTCAGCGTAGCAGCTGTATGTTGGTTGGGCGCTTTTTTTCCAATATATCTGCGGGTTGTTTGGAACGAGCTGTAAAACGGGGACATTTCCGGGGACAACTCCAGTCGGGGACAGAACATTAAAAACCCTCACCCTATCACCCTATTGTTGATCCAAGTGATTGACAGGTGATGCCAGGCGGCATATGACAGGTTGGGTCAAACCATCCTGGTATGGGGGAGACTCTGGGTTTTTAGGATAATGAAATCGAATAGCCTACTGAATATAAAATTAATTTTATGAACTTATACTTATATTTTTCTGAAATATTTATTAAAGAATTATTTTTAAAGTATTTTTGCATGGATGCTTCTTTTTAAATATATGTAGGCAATAATTAAAAATCTCACGTACCCCCTGGAATGCCTTCACGTACCCCCAGGGGTACGCGTACCCCCATTTGAGAACCACTGCCCTAGAGCACTGAGGCATTATCAATCGCTCTTTGAAAGAGCTTCTAAGACCTTCAAATATGTTGTGTAGTGGATGGCCTTCAAAAAGCAAAATGATTTTTAGTTTTGACCTTGTTCTCTTCTCCACAGTGACCTCAAGTAAGTCTGGAGTAAGACCAATAATCAAACCAGCCCTCTTGATCAGCTTATTTATCCTATTTTTGTCCTCAACAGGTATGCCCCCCCAACCCCCCAGCATAAAAAGAACACTAGCTAAAATCTCTGAAAGCTTTGTGCTGAAGTTGAATGATCTAAGTTTCCTCAAAAATAAAAGTATCGACTGGGCCTTCTTCATTAGGACATTAGTATTCTCTTTCCAATTAAATTTTTCATCCAAGTGGATGCCTAAGAATTTATATGACTTAACAATTTCGATCAACTGACCATTAATTGTGATTGGAAGGACCTTCTCTTTTTTCTTTCTTTCTTTATGAGATTTGTCTGTACCTTAACGACACCCAGTGCTCAGGCTATGAATTTCATATAATATATCTCAAGAGAAATAGCTCAAGGTTTCACAATTACATGCCACACATCAGAATAGGTGATGGTCCGCAAATGTAGTGTTTTATACATGCCTGTCTTAAGGCAGTCTTTTACTTTTGCAACTTACTGCATTCTACAATTTCACTTTCAGCTTTGTCCTCTAGATGGCTCTCTAAACTCCATCTATGGGCAAGACCCTCTGTAGCTCAGTGTGATGTAGTGTGAGCACTTCCTATAGTCAGTGTTTTTTTTTTTTTTGCACCCTGGTGTAAATAGCACTGGCAACACGGCAGATCTATTTGCACTCAAGTAGTCTGGTGAATTTAGAATAAAACTACAACAAAATTTGATGTCAGATAGTAGTGCTTATGTGTGGGAGTGGGCTTGATTTTCCATCTATCTCTATTGGTCTTCATACATATTTGTGTACATATGTGTAGCCTATATTTTATATGAATGTTTGTACAAAATATACAAGTATGAATTTATTGTAGGAAAAAATAGTGAAATAATTATAAATCTTAGCAATATAATTAAGCGTGTGTGAAAAAGAAAGTACACCCTTATGAATTATATGGTTTTATATATCAGGACAAAATAAACCATCAAAATAATCATCTGCATCTCTGAGGTAAATACAACCTCAGATGAACAACATCACATGACATAATACACTGTCATTGTTTATTTAACAAAAATTAAGCCAAAATGAAAAGAAAGTGAAAGTGTGAAGGCCAAGTATGGTAACCCATTCTCAGAATTTGTCCTCAGATTTTAACCCATCCAAGTTAGTGTGCACACATTCGGAGCAGTGAGCTGAGTAGGTAACACACACACTGCAAACCGTGGACACGCACACCCGGAGCAGTGGGCAGCCATTTTGCTGTGCCGCCCGGGGTGCGATTGGGGGTTTGGCATTGATTGCCTCGCTCAAGGGCAACTCAGTCATTTCCTGCTGGTATTGAGAATCGAACCCCCAACCTTCGGGTAGTCTGACTCTACAACCATTAGACCATGACTGCCCACAATGGAAGAAGCCATGTGTGACAAACTAAGTACACCCTATGATTTAATTGTTTGTAGAACCACCTTTAGCAGCAATAACTTGAAGTAAATATTTTCTACATGACTTGATCTCTCTCACATCGTTGTGAAGGAATATTGGCCCACTGTTCTTTACAACGTTGCTGCAGTTTATTGAGGTTTGTGGCCATCTGTTTTTGCTCTGCTCTCTTAAGGTCTGGGCCACTGCAACACCTTGATTCTTTTCTTTTTTTAGCCGTTCTGTTGTAGATTTGCTGGTGTGCTTGGGATTGTCCTGTTGCATGACCCAATTTCGGCCAAGCTTTCAGCTGTCAGACAGATGGCCTCACATTTGACTCTAAAATACTTTGGTATACAGAGGAGTTCATGGTCGACTCTATGGCTGCGTTCACACTGCAGGCTGAAACGACCCAATTCCGATTTTTTTGCCCTTATGCGACCTGTATCTGATCTTTTCATGACAGTCTGAACGACACAGATCCGATCTTTTCAAATGCGACCCAGGCCACTTGGGTATGTGGTCCAAATCCGATACATATCCGATCTTTTGAAATGCGTCTTCAGTCTGAACTGCCAGGTCACATGTATCCGACCCGCACGTCGTTGATACGCGACAAACGTCATCATTGTAACTCCCGTTCCTTACTCCAGTCCAGTGGTGGCGGTAATGCACAAGAAATAGTTGCTAACCGCCAATAAAAGAACAAGTACGCACCTGCGTTTCTGCACTGTTATGGGCCGGCGCAGACGTGTCTCTTCCCGTGACAAAGTTAGTTGAAGGCGCTCGCAAACATAATTGAAGGTGGATCTGGTCATTCTGAAGTTACTGACGAATTCGGTATCAGTAAAGCCACTCACATCAGTATCCCACCACTCCTGGCTGCGACTCCGCACACACACGTTTCTCTGTACCGACGTTGCTACCACTGCTCCACAAAACGCCATGGCCAAAAACCTTGCTCTCCTCCTCTTTTTTAATTTTCTTCTTAACATGAGAAGGTTGTAATGGTGCTGGCTCCGTTGCGAAAATAACTTTAATAAAGCTAAACGAACTCCAATGCTGACACCCATATTTGGCTACTTCCGTAAAAAACAAGTGACGTCGTTGACCGTTGAGTACTCTTCTGCGCATGTGGGTCACTTCTGGGTCATTTCACGTTCACACAGGAGATCACAAAAGGTCGCATTTAATTGGAAATGTGAACGGCCTTGCAAAAAAATCGCATTTTTTCAAAAAATCGGAATTGAGCATTAAGCCCTGCAGTGTGAACACAGCCTAAGACTGCAAGGTTCCCAGGTCCCGTGGCTGCAAAACGAGCCCCAATCATCACCGCTCCACCACCATGCTTGACAGTTGGTATAAGGTGTTTAGTGTGTATTTAGTTTAGTTTAGTTTTTTTTAGTCTGTGATGTTGCTCTTGGGTTTTTGCAGTTTATCTGAGCACTGCATGGTCTGACTTTGGGGTGAATTTGCTGGGATGTCCATTCCTGCGAAGATTGGCAGCTGTCTTGAATGTTTTCCACTTGTGAATAATCTTCCTCATTGTAGAATGACGGACTTCAAATGGTTTGGCCCTTCCTAGATTGATGGCAGCAACAAGTGCTTCCCTAAATTAATTGCTTTCCTTAGCATTGTGTTTAAACACACCTGAATGCTCCAGAGCAGCAAACTGCCAAAACTTCTGCTTTAATAGAGTTGATCACACTTGCTGATGATCAATTAATCAAAGGCATTTGATTAGCAGCGCCTGACTGCTATACTTAGGGCCAATCCCAATTCTATTTTATATCCTTTCGCCTTCCCCTACCCCTACACCTACCAGTTTCCCTTGGGGTGAAAATATTCCCCTAAGAAATGGGACACACCACTACTATACCATTACACGTCGACGTCATCATACCCCGTTTCTTTTATTAGTGTCCTGTAACATTTAACCACTATGAACAGCAATGAAGTGCGTAGGCAATATCTAACAGAAATCAGGCGCGAGCACGTTTAACAAATTACTCACTCCCAACGTAGTTTTGCTCTGTATTTGGACTTAATAAAACGGCACTCGTTTTTGGATATGGTTTCGTTTTCTACTGTGTCGCTGCGATAACAGACATACGCTATATGTCAAGTCAGTCGTAACGCGATAGTTTACAGATGATACGTGATGTAAATATCGACTGCATTATGGAGGATGACCAGATATATTTTGTAAACTATTATTAATTTGTGTTCACATCACTCTACAGATAAACTGGCAGCCAGGCAACACACAAGTGATCGATCCCGAGTGGCAACAACATTAATACACACATTCTAGCTGCACGATAGTCGGTGTATGGAAACTCCTCATACCCCTTCGTTCGAAGTGTGGTCCTGAAAAATCTTTGTTTGAAGGGCCCTTCCCCTTACCCCTACCATTCCAGCCAAAAGAGAATCGAGACACTTGTCCTTCATGTGAACGCACAAAATGAAGGGGTAGGGGAAAGGGAAGGGCTAAGGGGTAGAAATGGGATTGGGCCTACCCTCTTAATTCCTGTAGAAGCAGTAAGGGTGTACCTAGTTTGTCACACATAGCTTCTCCTTAGTTTTTGTTGAATAAACCATGACACTGTGTAATGTCAAGTCACCTTTTATTTATATAGCGCTTTTTACAATGCAGATTGTTTCAAAGCAGCTGCACAGTGTTAAACAGGAAAATAATGCAACATATTAGTCATATGCCAACCAACCAAACATTAAATGGTATGGTAGATATATTTTGGGGCTATTACTGGGCGCTCTCAGACCCCAAATAAATTTCGATGCAATTCAATTTTGTCAGTGTTTTGTCTGAAAATCAATTAGGTGTCATGGGAGATTTCCATCTTGCATCAGTAGAGTCAGTGGCCTGTTTCCTTCTCGGGCAGGATGTTGTTGTGCTGTGCTGTGTGTGTGCCTGCTGTTGCTCCACTGGAGTTAATTATCTGCATTAATGAGAGCAGCTCACTCATTTATCATCGTCTCATTCACTCTGCAAGCCCCTGACTACAGCTGTACTGAATCTCAGTAGCCTGAGATTTGTGTATGTGTGAACCACGCTATTTGCAGTCCCCCTGAACTGTTTTGATTTCCATATGATTCTACATTCAGCATTCGTATTCAGAATGAATTAAAATGTAAAATAAATATTTGTTCATGCACACTTGTATGCAGTCTCCATGCACCACTGGTTTTATTTATTTTGAGAGTGTTATTTTCATCTCATCCAGGCTGAGATGAAGGTCTCTGACTCTTCATTGAATCCCTTTTTCTCATATATCATCTGCTGTCCGGCTTGTTGGTGGTTTTATAACTTTACACTTAAGAAGCAACTGGCCAATCCCTGCCTCGCAAGAGCTACTGAACATCAGGATCCATAAAACCAGTGATTAGTTTTCCCGCTGGAGAACGAGTGTATATTCCATCTGGATGGCAAGTGGACTTTTAAAACATTATAACCCAATCAGGGCACCTCTTTAACCCCCACACCTTCTCGATCTCTCTTTTTTTTTATCCCTCCTGCTTTTCATCATTTTTCTCCGTCCATGTAAAATATAGAAGGTTTCGAGAGATTGCTTGATGTATTCAATCAGGTGCACTCGATGTGGGACAGATGATGCGTGACCACAGGATGGCTGGAGAATGAGTTTCGGATGAATAAAAAAGAACGGGGGTGACTGAGGAGATGATGAGCGGTCTTACGGTTGTAAAGAAGAGGCTGAAGGGGCTTCCATCAGGTAAATTGCCCTTTACTAGCATATTGCAGGAGCCAGTCTCTATTTCATTTGGCCAGGGGAGTCACGTCTGCGGCCATTAAAGTGCTGATGTGGGACATTGGATGGACAAGTCGGAGCTAAGGATAATAGTATAATCAGGTACTAAGGAATTCATTTTCTCCTCGGCTGCACTCTGCGTGCGGTGGGGATGCAAGGGGGAGTCGAGAGAGATCTGCGGGTTAACCTGTGTCCCGTTAGCCCACGGTAACTCCCAGACTCAGCGTTAAACTATAACCTCAATAACTCCCACAGCCCTCAGCGAAAGGTCATAGGTCAACAGCAGAGCATTCATTTAATGCTCACGCCACTTATAGAGATGACGAAGCTTTCTTTACTGTATATAGCACCATAAGATGCATATTATTTGATGTAACAAAAGATCATTGAATGCATTGAACACCATTTATTCTTTATGTGAATGACCCACACATATGCGTCAACAGCGTAAGAGTCTGACACAGACTAGAAGAAATTGTTGAATAAAGTAGTTATTTTTGTTTGTTTTTTTGCGCACTAAAAGTATTCTCATCGCTTCATAAAATTAAGGTTGAACCACTGGAGTCACATGGACTGTTTTAACCATGTTTTTACTGTCTTTCTGGGCCTTGAAAGTGTTAATTAAAGAGGTGTCTATGGAGGGTCAGAAAGCTCTCGGATTTCATCAAAAATATCGTAAAGGATTAGTTCCCCCCAAAATGAAAATGTACTGATAATTTACTCACCCCCATCTCATCCAAGATGTTCATGTCTTTCTTTCTTCAGTCTTTCTTTCTTGAAGAAAACATCGCAGGGTTTTTAATCATATGATGGTTTTCAATTGCAACCTAAATGCCATAGGTCCAAATCAATGCAGTTTCAAAGCGCTCCGATGGGCTTCAAAGGCTCCACGCGATCCCAGATGAGGAATAGGGTCGGTCTTATCTAGCGAAACGATCGGTCATTTTCAAAAAATAAAATAAAATGAATATACTTTTTAAACCTAAATTGTTCATTTTGTGCAGCTCTGCGAGATGCTGAGGATGACGTAATCACGTCGGAAAGGTCACGCCAGACGTAGGCAAAAGTACCGCCCCCGTGTTTACGAAGCGCTCGTGTGAAGACTAATACAAACGCCCTTTACCAAAAACACTAAATTTTCAACTTCAAAATCGTCCGATATTGTTGTTTTACCTTTTTTTTTGCTAAAGGGCGTTTGTATTAGTCTTCGCACGAGCGCTTCGTAAACACGGGGGCGGTACTTCTGCCTACGTCTGGCGTGATTTAATTTTTTGGAAAATGACCGATCGTTTTGCTAGATAAGACCCTGTTCCTCATCTGGGATCACGCAGAGCCTCTGAAGCCCATCGAAGCGCTTTGAAACTGCATTGATTTGGACCTACAGCATTTTGGTTGCAATTGAAAACCATTATATGATGAAAAATCCTGGAATGTTTTCTTCAAAAAACTTAATTTCTTTTCGAATGAAGAAAGAAAGACATGAACATCTTGGATGGGAACAAATTAGTAAATCGGAGAAACAGATTGTTAATGTACATATTTTTTCCCGCATATCAAGTGTTAAGATCCATAAATTTCACCCCCTAAAAGTGTAAATAAAAAACGTAAATAAAGAAATTACGTTTGTCAAATATAAAAAATAATGCCTAAATGTATCTTTCTTTTCTTCTCTTCTTTCCTTCCTTCCTTCAAAAATGTGAAAATGCGTTTCTCAAAAGCATTGTAGGCCTAAGTAGGCCACCAATGGTCTCTACGATCCACTTAGCTCACGATGCTTTTGAGAAACGCAGCCCTGGACATGTTTCCTGAGATCTACTCATTGGTTAATGAATGTCCTGTTGCTTTTGGGTGTTGTGCCAAGGTGTAACCCGAAAGACTGATCCTACACCAGCTAAACCATCTCCCAAAGCCACTCGTGTCTCTGCCGCCAACCTCCTCCCTCCCCCTCCAGCCTTATCTTCCTCTTCTGTTTACCATTCGCTCACTAATGGAAAAAATTTGCAGCAATATGCAAAAAAGCCGCTAAGGCAAATGCAGGTTGCCCAGGCAACAAAGAGGTTATATTCCTGGGCGCTGATGGAAATCAGTGTAGCGCGCCTAGCTCTCGCATCCTGCTGAAAATTAGATAGAGGAAAGAATACAGAGAAAGAGACAGGCAAGGAGCGAGAATAGGAAAGGTCCCAGGGGCCAGTTCGACTTCAAGCCAAGCTTAGTTTTTATCAGCGGCCTTTGCAGACATGCTGGCTTTCAATCCTTTGTGTTTGTGTGGAAATACAGGAAGAAATCAGAGTCCCACAGAAACATATACAACTTCACTCTGAGCCATGAAGTCATTGTGTTATATTGCGTACATGTAGCTACTTAAATTTTTGCAGTATTAATATTCGTTTTTGGACATCTGCTCTAACAATATGAGGTAAAAATACATTTTTAATTTGTGTTAAACCCAGTTTTTTGTGGGTTTAACCTGCTCGGCTTTGAATGTGATAAACAGAGTCTATTCTCCAGTTGTAATCTTGTTTCGTTAACTGGCAGGAAATGGAATGTGCCATCAGGCATCTGCAGAGAGACGGTGGACCACGAGTCATTGAAAAAAATCTATTCATGGAAGGTAGCCTAGTGAGTAAGGAAGAGAGATCAATTAAAATGAGAAATATTAAGAAGTCCATTTCTTCTACATTAAAAGATTTAGGATTTTGCCCCCAGATATTCTTGAAATGCATGTGTATTTTTAGCAACGTCAGATCTAAAAGCTACATTTCCTGGCACAACTCCAGAAAGGTTCACATTGAAAAAGGGTAATGAGATATATATATATATATAGGCTAGTTTTAATTTCCATAATAGACAGTAAATACTATAACCTTGAGCTATTAAATGTCAGATCTAGTATAAAAAAATATCGCCATAATAATATCAGTGTACTGTATCTTATTAGTCGTGCCTATTCTGAGCAATTACATCTTAGACAACCACTGAAAAGCAGTTCAAAACTCCTGCAGTGAAAGAATTATTTTTCTCCTCAATGGCGCAGCGTTTTCATTTAGTTTCTTTTTATCGTTTTCCGAACATTTCAATATTTCCTTATTTTTATTACTTTGTGATTTAATGTATGAGCCTTTCATCACTTCATATTTGGTTATATTTACATTTTCATACAATTTGATGCGTTTAATTTTCTTTGTCCGTATTAATTTGCTCTCACGGTATTATAGAGTAATATCTGTGAGAACAGCACTTTAACCGATGTAACCCTGCTCTTTATATCTATTTTTTATTTTTTTTTATTAACTCCCAATATTTGACTTTCTTTTTTCTTACAGCTTAATCGAATCCTTAAATAACGTTTCTGATTGGCTCTGAACAGCCCAGCTCTTTTTCTCAGCTGGAGTTTTCCTGCGGGAAAGGGGAAATTGCTGAACTGCTAGCTTCAATCTGCTTGCCTCTTGATATTAAACAATAAAGGGAAACACCATTGCCTGTAGAAGTGCAGTGTTTATTAAAGGTGAATGAGGGCTTATGGACCTTTGAACTGTGAATGTTGCTTTATTTCTCTCCTTACTCTTCTTACTCTTACTCTCATGACTGTTTTATCATCATGATTATTCTATACTGTTTTTATGTTGGATCTCTCTTCTATCTTGTCAAGGCAGTATAGTGACATTTCCTCATGATGAAACGACATGGAGACACAGTCATGTTTAATTAGCGGCTGATGTGTGCCGACTGAAATCTATTCATTAATTGAATATTAATATCTCTGTTGACCACAGGAAAGATATAGGCTGGGAGACATTGTAAGCAAAGAATACGGTTCTGAGGGTAGACTTCTTTAAACAGGTGCTCTTCTGTGGGAGATTTACAGCTACTTCCAGTCTTTTGACATTTTTTTATGTATTTTGTATTCCTGTGCTTCTGCTGTTGTTGACTCCTTTTGTCCCTCCTGGTTTCTCATTTCCACGGGACCATTTTTAGATGTTGGCAATGTAAATAAATGTGAATTTTTTTCACAGTATACATTTTTTATTATTATTGATTATCTTACAATTCTCCTTTATCTTCATTGTCCTCTTCCTGATCTTGTTGTTTCCTTTCGTCAATCTCTTTCCTGTTTGTCTCATGATGACTCTATTGTGAGCATGATAGCAGTGATGATGCTTGACCAAGCACATCAATCTAACACAGGGCTGTAATTGTGTTTATTTTCCTTGAAAAAAAAAAAGGTGCATCCATGTTAAAGTGAAACAGCTTTTACTCATTATGTCTAAAATTAAGGTTGAAAATACAACACCTTTCAATCAGGATGGATCTTTTAACTGCAGTTAATTAATAATAATAATAATAATTTTTTACATTTATATAGCGCTTTTCTAGGCACTCAAAGCGTTTTACATAGAAGGGGGGAATCTCCTCAACCACCACCAATGTGCAGCTGGATGATGCGACGGCAGCCATATTGCGGCAGAACGCTCACCACACACCAGCTGATTGGTGGAGAGGAGACAGAGAGATGAAGCCAATCGTATAGGGGAATGACTAGGAGGCCATGATGGACAGGGGCCAATGGGCAAATTTGGGATTTTTAATGACCACAGAGAGTCAGGACCTCGGTTTAACGTTTCATCCGAAGGACAGTTGATGTCTCTGTTAAGCTCAGAGCAAACTTCCTGACACTATGTAAAAATCTCTAAAAGCACTCCAATAAAGGAGGTAAAATCATTCAGGATATGAAATAATCGTATTCTCCTTCAAATTAAAACTTTAAGTCCATTATTTAAGCCATTATTTGCACTAAATGAGCTGTGAAGTGGACTCCGCAGATAGGGGCAGACATTTTAATCAGATTTTGACTTGGCTATACTGAGACTGGTACACACAGTGAATCATAGTGTCAGATAAGATTATTATCTTGAGGTATGATATGATCTCTGTCTTTATCTGATAGGCCTCATCAGTGTCAGGAGCGGAAATGTAAATGAAGGAGGGATGATGAATGGATAAGTATAAAATCTTTGCTCTGTCCTTTGACTGCTCTGACAGACTGTGCTCCTCCGTCCTGTGCCACAGCCACTCCATTAGAGGAAATGAAAGCCCTTAGCTGGACTGAGCCACAATTACAGGCACAATTACTTCCTCGACAAATCGCCCCAGATCCCTATGCCTGATTATCAAATTAGAGCTATTAATAAGCTTCCCGCTGTGTGTACGTGTGCAATAGAGAGTGCTTTTTCTGCCACGGTTTTCAATACGTGGTAGCATACATCCTGTCTGTGTGTCTGTCTATCTGTCTGTCTGTATGTCTGTCGTATGTGACGAGCTCTAGTCGGATAAGCTGTTTGTAGAGAAACGTGATTAGGCAAAAACTTTAATTTAGACTTTGTGTGTGTGTATGTTAGTTTAATAAAAATCTTCATTTTATCACAAAATACAAACAATAAATGTTGTGTTGGTGCTTATCAAGTGGTCACATATGGTATAGCAGTCAAAAAAGATGATCTCTTTTTTTCTCTTCTCTTATTTTTATTAAATCATGGACTGTTATAAACACACTATATGTGTCTTTCCTTAATTAAAATAGAAACAGTTTATGAATGTACTTCAGAGTAAATGGAAAAAGACTTGGCAGAGGAGGGTGAGACCAAAAATGTTGAATTAAATCTGATATTAGGCAATGTGCTGGCTCGATTCAGCCCTCAAAGAAAGGAGAACTCTCCATATCTCTAAATCAGAGTCTGTATATTGAAAGTGTCACCTAATTGAAAGTGATTTAGAGCCCCGCATTGGCTGGCAGTGCATATATAAATTCGCCCCTGACAGCCACTCGAAAGTCTCCCGTATCTACATTATGAGGCATTTGCATGGCAGAGCCTTGGAGATTATGCACCATGCAAATGATGTAGCTCGCTGGATGAGATGATTTCGGTTCTCCCCGCACCCGTCCTCGCCCTCACACCCCAGGGGATAGGAGCTCCGCCTTTTGTTCGCATATTCATTTTTCCCCTCCTTGTTTTGCATGTCCCTGGTTTTATGCACTCGCCTGCTTGGGCATCTAAAGGCATCAGTGCTCACAGGCTCCTGGGACACAGAAAGCCATTTTTCATTTAAGACGCCCAGCACTCAGCCCAACCCCCCATTGTACCTTTTAATAATGCCCTCTTAGATATTTCTAGTGTTTTTTTTTTGTTTGTTTTTTCTTCACATCCGAGTGGTATTGTAGATGTTATAACAATAGCTGCATAGATCAACCATGGGATAATTCTCTAAAAAAGTATACTTTTATCTTGCGCTACACTGAAAAAAATTATTATGGCCCGATTAAATTAAGCATAATTAATTTGTGCTTGTTTAAATAATTTAAGTTTAGTTTTTTTATTTTAATTTAAAAAAAATGAATTGGTTTTATGGGAATTGCATGTTTTTGTTTAAATTGAGATCAAATAAATTGATTGCGACCACTTACGATAAAAAAATTGAGTAAATTCCATGAATCATTTTTTTCAGTGTATTACCATACCAAACATCTTTACAGCATGAAAACTATAATAAAAATTAAGCATTTTCTGATATATATATATATATATATATATATATATATATATATATATATATATATATATATATATATATATATATATATATATATATATATATATATATATATATATATATATATATATATATATATAATGAATCACTTAACATGTGTGAATTGCATTTACAAATGCAAAATTTCAAACAATATGGCATTTGTAAACTAACTTCACTCTTCTGAGCCAACCTTGACACTTAACTAAGTGGTACTAAGGTCATTTTTACTGTATGTATAAAGTCAGTTCCCCTCAAGTTCACACAGATCTTTAGCAAAGTAACCACAATGTTATAAAATTAACTATGAACATGTTTCACTTACATTAGAAAGTGTCTAAATATGTTGTATAATATATTTTAGTCTTGATTTTAAACACTACTAAACATCTAAACACTATTTTAAACATCCATTGTTTTATTATTTAAATCTTGTTTTTTTTACATTTATGCATTTGGCAGAAGCTTTCATCCAAAGCAACATACAGTACAGTGCATTCAAGGTATGCATTTCAATATTTCATGCGAGCTACAGGAATGCCTTTTTTCTTACTCAATATGTCACTTGAATTGATATTTTGTTATATAATGCAAAAATATTCATTTTATTTGTGACGTGTCCAAATACTTTTTGTAGTCACTATATAATTGGACTTCTATCTTTTTTTCCTTTCTCTTTCTCTTTTTGCTTAGAACATAGTTTTTTCCCCCAATGCTGTATCAGCATTTATGGCCTTATGTGTTATTAGCTTTGGCTCTGGGCTTAGAGAGTGACCGTTTCCTCGCCTGCCTCATGAGATGGTTCCCGACACCTGTGTGTTTGACTACAAGTGGCAGCGCTTCATTCACGGTGCATTAGTCTGCCGCTAATCTATCTACTGGTGAAACAAGTGGATTAAGAGTTATCATCCAGACAGGCAATAGCATCTGATGGATGACACCCTTCACTCGGCCCTGACAAAGGTTTCCCTCATCGCAACAGAAAATAGAATCAGAAACGGCTCTCTATACTGTAATGACATTTTTCTCTCTGTGTAATAGGATTTTCAGCACAGTCCACAGCTATACTTGTGTACAACAGCAGAGGGAAATACTCTGTTGTTCACATGTTTATTACTGATGTTGGTAGTGGCTCTTACCTTTGTAATTTTAACATTCATACCTATCTAGACCTGAATATACTGGTTTGTTAACACTGCCTAGAGCAACTAATGGAGAACAGAACATATTAGAAGTTTACAATAACTTCAAGATCAAAAGTAATGCAGAACTAAATTCAGTACATTTAAACTTTTTTATATATATTTTATATGCTCCTCGAGGCTGCATTTATTTAATCCAAATACAGTAATACTGTGAAATACTCATTTAAATATATTTTCAAATGTAATTTATTCCTGTGATGGCAAAGCTGAATTTTCCGCATCATTACTCCAGTCTTCAGTGTCACATGATCCTTCAGGAATCCTAATATGATGAGTTGCTGTTTAAGAGACTTTTCTTTTTATTATCAATAATTGTTCTGCGTAATATTTTTATGGAAACTGTGATACATTTTTCTTTCAGGAGCCTTTGATGAAATTTCAAAAGTACAGCATTTATCTGAAATCGATATCTTTTTTAGCATTGCGAATGTTTTCACTTTCACTTTTGATCAATTGATGGTGTCCCTGCTCAATAATAATATAATTTGGGTCAGTAAGATCTTTTTAAAGAAATGATAAAAAATAAATATTCAGTACACCATCCCTACTTTTCTTAATCATTCAGAAATAATAGCAATATCAGTAAGTTCAGATCACACCATATTGAATGTTTTGACTGCTAAATGCATAAATGACTTTTAAGTAGCAAGAGTGATGCTTCTTTTTTTTTATACTTTGTATAAGCAAAGCTAATGGAGCTCAAAGTGTTCTTTAAGAGCAGATTCACTGGTGGTGCTTCGGGGTCATTACGGCCCAGGGCTGCTGTGTGTTTGATTAAACGGCTTGAGTTCACAGAGAAACAACAGGATGCTAATCGTAGGAAAGATATGGGAGATCGTCCTCCATTTCCCCTTAACGCTCTTTGATGATGGGAGGAGGGTGTTGAGGAAAGAGAAAGTTGAAGGAAAAGCGATGAATAACAGAGAGCAAGAGAGACGGCTTTGATTAATTAAGCCTCCTACACTCATCAAGCTCCTCACATGGGTGACTGCTTGTCCTGATCAGACGTGAATACCTCAGGGAGCTCAGACAGAGCAAGCTGGATGGAAAAGGATGAATATTAATGCTTCCCTAGCACCCAGTTTACTCGCAAATGGGCCATGTGTTTGTTCAGGATTGTTGACAAGACAGGAAATATGTACCCTGCTAATGCTAATCAAAATTCTGCATGTTGAATGCATTGTGGATTCAGGGCAGGGGGCAAGCGATGGAGGTTTTAGAGGAACAGAAGTTTCACATGCTCTCATAACATTCAGCTAATTATTTTGCATTTATTAATTTAGGCAACTTGATGAAAGATGGCGACTTGATGATTTACAGAGAGGTAGTGAACAAAATATGTTTTCTCTGCAGTGAGAGCAAAGCGTTTCTGCAAAATAAAACCAGAAACTGAGGGTAACGCTGATATGATGCAATCGACAGGCGACTCCCTCACACGTCCCGGTTCCTTGGTTAAAATAGCAATTTCCCACGATTTACAAATAGTTGGAAACATATGGGATATTGTAAGTACTCAACTGAACAAAATATAAAACACTGACCTAGTGGTTTTTGGAAATTTTACTCAAAAAATGTTACATAGTTCACCTTTAAGTAACAAAAGTCGTTTCTTATATGCACACATGTTGATATGAACAAAGAAATAAATACATGCTCCTTTAATATACTGTAAGCCATTAGTACTGCTGTTTCTAGGCATTGTTATTTCTTGTTAATCTACAGTCAATAAAAATATTGTTTAAAAGGAGAAAACAGCATATTAATATAAATTATTTCTCTCTCTCTCTCTCTCTCTCTCTCTCTCTCATATATATATGTATATATATATACAGTGAGGCTAAATAAGTATTTGAACACCCTGCTATTTTGCAAGTTCTCCCACTTAGAAATCATGGAGGGGTCTGAAATTGTCATCGTAGGTGCATGTCCACTGTGAGAGACATAATCTAAAAAAAAAAAAATCCAGAAATCACAATGTATGATTTTTTTTACTATTTATTTGTTTGATACAGCTGCAAATAAGTATTTGAACACCTGAGAAAATCAATGTTAATATTTGGTACAGTAGCCTTTGTTTGCAATTACAGGTCAAACGTTTCCTGTAGTTTTTCACCAGGTTTGTACACACTGCAGGAGGGATTTTGGCCCACTCCTCCACACAGATCTTCTCTAGATCAGTCAGGTTTCTGGCCTGTCGCTGAGAAACACGGAGTTTGAGCTCCCTCCAAAGATTCTCTATTGGGTTTAGGTCTGGAGACTGGCTAGGCCACGGCAGAACCTTGATATGCTTCTTACAGAGCCACTCCTTGGTTATCCTGGCTGTGTGCTTTGGGTCATTGTCATGTTGGAAGACCCAGCCTCGACCCATCTTCAATGCTCTAACTGAGGGAAGGAGGTTGTTCCCCAAAATCTCGCAATACATGGCCCCGGTCATCCTCTCCTTAATATAGTGCAGTCGCCCTGTCCCATGTGCAGAAAAACACCCCCAAAGCATGATGCTACCACCCCCATGCTTCACAGTATGGTGTTCTTGGGATGGTACTCATCATTCTTCTTCCTCCAAACACGTTTAGTGGAATTATGACCAAAAAGTTAAATTTTGGTCTTATCTGACCACATGACTTTCTCCCATGACTCCTCTGGATCATCCAAATGGTCATTGGGAAACTTAAGACGGGCCTGGACATGTGCTGGTTTAAGCAGGGGAACCTTCCGGAGCCATGCATGATTTCAAACCATGACGTCTGCACACGTTTCAGTGTGTGTGAGGTAAATGAAACCGCGCGTCTGTGCCATTCATTCACACGGAGACATGCAGGATTCGTCTTTTTGCGGCTTAATATTCCTAGACACTAGTTTATATCGCGATTTGATTTGAGTGTACTGACCTACGTTTTATTTATTCACCAAAACTTTGACAAATTTCGTGGCATTCCACGTTAAATTCAGTTTTTATGACTGGATTCCGTCTGCGTTTTCCGCATCGCAGGAATTAATCCATATAAAAGTAATTTTTTTTGTTGTTGTTGCGGTCTTTTGTTGTTTGATTAACATAAAAACGCAGACAGCAGCGCAGCAGGAATATTGCATTATAATCTTGTATAATGCAACAGACATCATACATTCATGCAGTTCATTAATAAACCATCGGCTTGTTACATTTGCCTTTTTCATGCTATAGCCAATATGCCAATAAATTGATCATAAATCGGCCGATAAATATCGGTGACCGATACATCGGTGCATCTCTCTCTCTCTCTCTCTCTCATATATATATATATATATATATTACAACTGGCCCCAAAATGTGGCCTAAAATAATTACACGTAACATTTAATTTTGTTCAGACTGTAGTTTATTTAATCTCACTTCCACAGATATGCAACCTCAGTTCTGTGCGTCAGAGATACACATAATTGGTCTGCGTCTGAGATGAGTCCATGAAGGACTAATCAAATCTGTGAAAACAATAAATACTTCATGTTTGCCCAGGATCCTCAGTTAAAGGATAACCTCATCAAACTCCAAATTAGCGGCAGCCATAACTTTATTGCGGCCATAAATAATTCACTTGAGCCATCTGTAAAAGTGCTTGATTTAATTCTGGTGAATGCAGAGCCAGGCCTTGAGTCTGTCTGGTGTGGAGGGGGAATCCAAGAGCATCCTCAGACACCTATCTATGGGTGTATTATCACTGCATGAAGGGCATTAGCGACAGAAAGCATTGAAGCAACAAAAAATAAATTAAATTTTACTTATTTTAAATCTATTCATTTTAGGCCACTGTTACAGTCACTGCCCTGAGACTTGACTGAAGATCCAAATGCAGTCTTTATTAAAGGGTAATCCAAAAAGTAGTCAAAAGCAGACAAAGATCCAAACATACAGAGATCAAGATAATCCAACCCAAGTAAAAATACACATAACCAGGCAGAAGACAGGAACACTGGCGCTCAGACACACAATGGTAACATATTGACAAGACTACACAAAGAATGCATAGGAAGACACCACTTAAATAAGCCAGAGCAAACAATGTAACACAGGTGTACTAAATGAAGCTGTAATGAGTTCAGGCAAAGGATCATGGGGAATGTAGTCCTTAATAGTAAAACAGAGACAAAATGAGATTATATTATATTCATAGTGAGAGACAGAATAATCTCACTGGATTTTGTGTCATAAACAATCAGGTTGTGTTAGAGCGTCTATGTGCAGTAACAGCAGGAGATGCTAAAGTGAGTCTGTTGTTAGGCAGAATGGGGCTCCGGGGAGCGGTAGATCTGTTGTTAGACCTGAAGCCCTGCAGCTTCCACCACACCCCCCATCTATGCCCTTACTCGCACTATTCCAGCTAAAACGGCACTGGAGTGACAGGCTAAAATAACCTGGCTTTGAGTGAGATCAGACCTCTGTCAGCAGACACTAAACTCTCATTCTGAGAACACAAAGTAGATGCTCATCCCAGGCTGCACTGATAAATGGATTGAATAATACTGGAGATTATCTACTTCTTTTTCTGTGTTTGAATTGTACTCTATTAAGAAACAGATGAAGAGAAAAGAGACATGCAAAAATGAAATTATCTGATTATGTCTCCTGGAGTGTTGACCAATGGACATGAACTTTTAGGTTGAAATGTCTGTATTGGTATATGGGAAAGTGATTGTTTAGATGCTATTTTCATGTCTGTTCCATGTTTTGATCTCTGAATTACTGGTAAGTGACAAACGTTTCAGGAGGTGTGTGGATCTGTGTCCCAGTTTTTGACACCAGATGACATACACATCTTGTGCGTTTATTGTCAGGGTGAAGAGCATTCACAGGCAGTTCTTGAGGGAAGATTACCCTCTCCATTCCTCTTCCTCCTCCTGCATTTTCTCACAGGTGCGTCTTACATCAGGCCTGAAGCTGGGCCTGTGATGAGCTGTTCCCAGAAATGTGGAATCTGTGGATAGGGTTAGGTAAGGGTAAGGATTTAACAATAGTGTCCTGAAGCTCCCATTGGGTGTGGCTAAAATATATAAGGGGTAGTGCCTTTGTTGGCCCCCCTTTAGAGAGTGTGCTGGCTTCGCCTTTTGTAAATTCCCTGGTGAGACCATCGCTCATTTGAGCTTCAAACTGTTTAGTTCTGTGTTGGGTGAGTTGGCTTCCTCCCAGTTTGGGAGTCAGTGTATTGAGGTCGGCGCTCTGTCAAGCTCTAGGTACAAGCGCTGGTATTTGATGGGCCACCTTGTTAGCCACTTCATAGTAGAGTAGCAGTAGGTTTCCTCTTGTTTAGAGAGTCAGTGTGTTGAGACTAGAACTTGTGAACTTCAGATAGATCAGATGTTCGGCCAAGACCCGCCTTTCTGCATTAGGTCAAATGCATTGTTTGTGTAGGTGCAGAGTAGACAGCAGCTAGGGTCACAAGCTATTCCCAAGGCCTCCCTGTTGCAGTTGTCCCCTGGGCAGTGTCAGGCTTCTATCTCTTGGTGAATAGGAATCAGTATGCTGTGCCCCCCCCCCCCCCCCCCCCCCCCCCTCCCGAAGCTAGCTAGTCAGCCAGGCCTCTAGCATAGGCTGTTCTCTAAGCTCCTTGAATTAACATTCAAGTGAAACTTCAGCTCACAAGGCCTCCCTGTCAGATCAGCTCTTAGGCTCGAAGTACTTCCCTCAAGAGGGTTCCATATTAGAGTGCCCAGCCTCCATGGCAAAAACAAGGGCCGTGTAGATCCAGGATTGAGCAGAGAAACTCCCCTCGATTGCAAGGGTTGGAAAACGCTATGCTTAGTCCTGCTCTTCAGGATGCCTGTCTCTACGGTCCAGGTGAATGGTTACTGCCAGTTTGAAGTCCCTTTCATGGGATGCCTCTACTAGAGGCAAATGTGGCTCTGTTCTAAGAAACAGACAGGTGGTAGGCAAGAGCATACCAAGTCGGCCTCCTTGGTGGCATTCAGGGTTGACTACATTCCCCTGAGAAGTGACTGACCGGGGCTCCTGTTGGCTCCCTGGCCATATTTCCTTAAAGGAACACCTTCCTGGTGAAGTTGTCGGTTCCAAGTCTTTGAGTGGCCTTGGTAGGCCTTCAATGTATTTCGGGGGCCTCTTTGAGGCTTAGCTTGGGCAGTGGCCGTAGGGAATACTGTCACTGACAGCCTTGTATGACCTGAGGGGAGTGGTTCTGGCATTTCATTTCAATTAATAGTAAAAATCCATCAAATTGAATTGAATAATCCTTACATATTTTAATTGAATAATTAAACCATCCTTAATCAACTATTCAATTAAAATATATTCAACCCAATTTGATGGAATTTTACTATATTGAGCGATAGGAGCTCACACAAAATTCCCAGTTTACAAGTTGTAAATATAAGCTCTGCGAGCACATGAATGCTTTTCACAAGTTTAAATCTCGTAATTACGACATGGCATGAACTCACCTTTAAATACATGACTCTGGGGATCCCATGACAAAAACAACCAATGAACAGACAGAACTAAACAATGAACCAGAGGAACCACATGACAAGATCACATGAGGGGAACAGGGAATCACAAAACATAAAGTATTACATGACAATAATGTCTCTGAAACATCTGTGTATTGCCAAATATTGCATTTATTTCACTTCAGCTGATAAAGTGTGCAAACACAGCGCGAGCGTCACTGTGGGAAGCAGAAAGTGTCCGACTTCACGTCTGTGTCTGCAGCTCCTCCCCGCCTGCACGCGGCTACTCTCGCCGATCAGTTGCATCCGGCCGCAGCCGATGTCGAACACACCTAATATCAACCTAGAGCAGATGTGACAGATATAACTGGTAACCATTTTAAAAGCAATTTCATCACCACTATTAATCAACTGTTTGATTTCACTAGCCTATTTCACAGAGTGACAAATATTTTTAAAAGTAAAAATATTCAATATTTATAGTACAATAATAACATTTGAAGTATAGTGTTGTATCATACTGCAGGACAGTTCAAACCGAACAGCCATTTCACCTTTAAAACTAACGGTTAGCTTTTTTTAAGGAAACTTGTGCGAGAATTTTAGTTTTTCTGTGTAGCGGAAATTGCATTTAAGATCAGAGGACCAGATATGATGAATGAAGACAGAGTTGCAATCAATTAAAGAAACATTTTCTGAGAACGTTTTTGGTATTTGCAAGAATTCATACCATGTATTTGAACAAGATGTCCAGGACCTTCAGCAAAAAAATAGGCCCACAACATTGCAGTTTCATCAGCAGAAGTCAGCTTCAAGTTCAAATAAAACTCTTGAATCTTGAATCTTGAATCTTGTAAGGCCGCTCTGCGTACAGTCTCAATACAGCAGCAATTATACTCTGGTCACTAAACTATACGTCATTACTTCAGGTTGAATGATTCCGATTGTTTAAGATATAGATAAACTTAGAAAAATGTCCACATATATGGATGTACAGTATATTTCGAAGCATGTATCCATTGATTATCTGGTTGAAAACAGCACTTCGTGCCTCTGGTTTAGGCACGAAGTGGTCTACCAAGGTCACGTATCAGCATTTCTAGGCTTCAGTTTGTCTGAAAGATGGTCATTTTATCTCCCCTGTGTGCCAGTGTTTCACCTCTCGAAAAAGGCAGTACCTGTAAGTGTAACAAAGGATTCTGACACACATAGATACACAGCTTCTTGAAGGTTGGAGTTGGTCAAGCTTAAGCTCTTAACCCGGAAACGTTCCCATTAAACCTATATAGCCGCCTACTGATAAGATATACTTTCTCTTAGTAAGAGGTTGAGACAATATTTGTAATTTTTCACTAGTGATTGAAGATGCTTTGACTGTGAATTGGTCATGTAGGAGACAGTATGAGACACAAGTGACCCCAGTTACCTAGGCTGTCCTGGTCAGCTTGAAGAGCAAATATATGTTTTAACATGTGTTTGGTGCTTTTCTCAAAAACAAGGTGAGAACACGTTCCAGTGAGAAGACACAATTCTATAACTACTTAAATCTCTTAAGCTTGAAGTAATTCCACTAGTTTAATATTTAGAAGGATAAATATCGATTAATAACTTGAAAGACGTTTACCATTCACCGGTCTCCATGCATTCACGAGCCTCCAATCAAGATGGCCGCCGCCAGGCTAGAGCCTGTCTTCATCCAAAGTCCCGTGACGTCTCCTGTCCTCGTCCAGAGTCCAGTGAGGGCTCCAGCCCCTGACCATTTCATAATTACATTTTCATATTGCATATTTACATTTTGTCATGAAGGGAAAGTAAAAACATAATATAAGAAATAATCAGAACTAATTAATGAGGCGGATTTAACTGTTAAATGCATTTTTACATGGTTTGATTTTGAGGCTAAAATCATTTCTTAGCGATAATCTTTCTTTAAGAAATTACTTACATTTTTTTTTAAATGCACATTTTAGATATATGGTACTATACTGAGTATATATCGATGTGATTTTCATCTGTAGCCATGAATATGTGTTCAAGATTACAGTGCAGTAACACTCATCCACACAGAACTCAGTGACTTAATTAGCAAAACCTCATTGGCATAATTAGTCATTAAAAAGCACAGCCTCCCACACACTTTACTGTGTTTTGTTTAGAGCGGTGAGTTTTGCATGCGTTAACTTGCTTAACTGTCCCTGAGCGAGTTGATTACAAGATGAGCAGAGGAAAATGAAAGAGAGGTTAAATTAAGCTCCAGAAAAGAAGTACTAAAATATCAATAGTGGTTCAATTTGCAGCAACTCTTAAAGAGTGGACCTTTATTCACCCAGCATTTATTAGTGTGATGAAGCTAACATCTTAACCTCCAGCTGAAGATTGTGTTTATTTTGTCTGAACAGAAGTGCAGGCCTGGTCAATTAGAAATAACTCTGCCCTGGAGCCTGTATGATGGAGACCTCTTCCCAGCAGAATTGGGCCATTAGGCCATAGAGGATAGAGTGTAAGGTTAGGAGAGCATAATTCTCTCTTAAATGAATACTATTTGCACAGTTAATCCCACAGAAACCCCCTGCTGCTTCTGTAATGAAGCTACTTGGTGCAGTTGTGTCCACACACACACACACACACACACACACACAAATGGTTTAGCTATCTTAGTGGGGACTCTCCATAGACATAATGATTCTATCCCCCTACACTAACCCAGAGGGTATATAGGCTATATATGCAGCCACTGTGACTCATTGCAGTGTTGCTCTAGACAACAGGCTCTCAAGGGCGATGGATAGGGTACTGTATCTGCAGTAGGGTAAAACTCTATGCCCATTAGCATGGTCAGTGTTACTGTCACAATCCCTGACTCGTGGTCCTTTGTTGTATTACGGACTCTTATTTTGACGTTTATTTTCTGTTCACTTTGTTGCAATGCTTTCCCTTTCCGGTTTGCCTTCGTCTCCGTAGATACCTTTTTTGTTTCCTTAGTGATTAATCGGTCTCAGATGTTCCTTGTTAACCTCTTGTTATCCTGTGTATATGTACCCGTGTTTCGTCTTGGTTTATCGGTTGTTGTCTTTGTGTGTTTGTTAAGCTGTTGAGTTCCTGCTCTTTTAATTCCCTGCTCCTGTTTCTGGTTTAGCCTTCAGTTTGGATTATTTGTTTTTGGTTTTGAATAAACTTTGCTGTAAGTGGATTTTCGCCTCTTTTCGTCCCCGCCCAAATGTATCAGTTACTACATCCTCCTAAAGGAATTACTGGCCATTTGGAACAGTATTCTAATATGAAGATCATGGTAACCCACTGGTAATGACTCAAGTGTTAACAAATCTGTCAGAAGCAATTACTAACCTTTTGTATTATATCAAATCTTTAGAAAATGATTGCACTAAATAGTACATGTTCCATCAGTTTAAATTAGTTTAACCGCTTATTTTTAGATTTTTATTCCATTCGTTTTTCAAATATGTTGAGGTTATGCACCATGCTCTAAAGATCTCCTAAAGATTTTTTGTTTTTATTCCTCTGTAAACGCTAAATTGTGCCTCTTGGCCAACAGTTGTTTTGTTCTAAAAATAATCTGCACCAGACTTTTGTGAGACCTTGCCAATGACCCACTTATTATAAAGAGAGAGAGATAGTGAGAGGGAGAGATAGGGAGCTAATTAAGCTGAATAAACATGAATTGTGGCGCTGGGACTGAGCACAAGTGAGATATACAGATGACAAGTCTGTCTTAGCAGCTGCTTTGACATCACGATCTGCAGGATAAACATCTCTTCTCTTTTTTTTTGTATATATCTCCAAGGAGGTCCATAAAAAAGCCATCTATTAGCATGTCTATTCATCTCAGTGGTAATTGCTTGGCTGCTGCAGGAATGCCCCATTACAAAACTGCTCTGTTTTGTTACATCTGCATTGATTTCATCTGATTCTGCAAGTGATTTTTCATTTAATAGTATACAATTTTTTCCATTTAAATAATTGTATTCATTCATTTTATATCATATGAAGTCCGTATGGAAGTGACTGTGTAAGTTTTAGTGGCATCTAGTGGTGAGGTTGCAAATTGCAACCGCCAGTCGCTCACCCCTCCCTTTCGAAGCACAAAGAGAAGCTACGGTGGCTGACATAGGACAAAGATGTGGTCGTCTGAGACAGCAGAGAGTAGCTAGCGCTCTGTAGAGCAGTTTGTCTGTTTAGGGATACTGTAGAAACATGGTGGCGTAAAATGGCGACTTCACTGTAAGGTACGTGTGTTGTATGGAGATAGAAATGCCTCATTCTAAGGTAATAAAAACATAACGGTTCATTATGTAAGGACTTCATGCACCACTGAAAACATAGATTACACACTGCACCTTTAAGTAATTTGGGTGTAAACTAAAATAAGTTCAATAAATAATATATATCCAGAGGGGGGTAATATGTTAACCAGCCAAACCTTGTATGTATCCAGTCTCTAAAACATTACACTCTGTGTGTTGAAGATGCTAGACTGACCAGGTCAATGCTGAGGATCATGCCGGGCAGAGTCTGCTTAAGGCTGTAAGCTCCATTTTTCAGCTAGGCGCTCTGCCAAACCCCAAGAGCTACAGGACTGTGACACTTACCTACATGCACCACACACACACACACACTCATTTCACACATCTAATATAGTTCACTTCATTAAGTGACCCAGCACAGTGCTGCAGTGGTCAGCTGCTCAGCAGAGTCTGCGGTGACTTTATTGCCCCCTGTGGAAGAGTGGATCAGATGCGGTTTGTGTGATGAAGCAGTGCCCTGCAGAGAGCCTGTGTGTCATCCTGAGATCAGTGCTGATGAGCGTGCATGTGTGATAGCAGTGGTTCGAGGACTAGGATGTATGCTTTTCAATTACTAGAGAGAGAGAAACTGAGATGTGGAAGAAAGAAAAAAACAAAAACAAATTGGTTGTCTGTTTTTCTGTGTGTAGCCCGGGTAAACCCTACATTGAGCCCACATAGTTAAAACCTGACAGTTTTTGGTCCCCATGAGAAAGCAGCATATAAATAATACAAAATGTAATTTTAGAAATGAAAATGCAGCAAAACGCAGCTAGGATAGAGTCAAGCAAAAAACGAAGCATTTGACAATTTTTTTATCGTTTTATTTATCTATTGTGATTCCTTACAAACCATTTAAACAAGAACTAAACATGCATTCCTATCTTTGTCCCTATACAAAGTTGTACACTGTGTGAGGCGTTGAGTTTTGTCACTTTTTTGTGCAGACTATGGTTATACCACTAGGTGATGACAAATTTTCTGTTTTTATGAGCGAGTCAGTTGAATCATTCACTCAAATTATTCGTTCAAACACATGGTTTCACTCAGGACATGTTTCCACTGTCTTTGGCCCTGTCCCAAATGGCACCCTAAACCCTCACGGTCTTCCTCTGAGTCCCCACTTTCACGACGTAATGCCGCTTTGACTGCCGGGAAGAAGCCCGCTGTGTAGCTCGCACCAGTGCGGGCTCGGCAGAAGTGCGCATCGAGGGCGCATATCGACCTCAAAGGGGGCGCTCGCGAGCACCCTTCTGAGACCTAAAAGGACAAATGGGACACCCTGCGAGTCTCGTGGACTTAACGGACACGCACATGCAGCGGCCATTGTAAGTCCACAAGACCGAAAGTGCACATGAAGTGTGCCATTTGGGACAGGCCTCTATATTAGTCATGCAACTGATTAGTTCAAAACACTGCTTCATTCAGGAAGGAAAAAAACTCTTATGCGTGTTGCTTGAAAATGCACGTCAGATGATTCTACTTTGACTTGGAACTGTTTTTATTGGCAGAGCAAAAATACACAAAAAAATGGGGAACATTGTGTCTTAAGTTACTCTATCTATCTATCTATCTATCTATCTATCTATCTATCTATCTATCTATCTATCTATCTATCTATCTATCTATCTATCTATCTATCTATCTATCTATCTATCTATCTATCTATCTATCTGTCTGTCTGTCTGTCTGTCTGTCTGTCTGTCTGTCTGTCTGTCTGTCTGTCTGTCTGTCTGTCTGTCTGTCTGTCTGTCTGTCTGTCTGTCTGTCTGTCTGTCTGTCTGTCTGTCTGTCTGTCTGTCTGTCTGTCTGTCTGTCTGTCTGTCTGTCTGTCTGTCTGTCTGTCTATCATCTATCTTTTGTTCTACACAGATCTATCTATCCATCCATCCATCGTTCTATACAGATCTATCTATCTATTGTCGACCCATCCATCCATCTATCGTCATTCTATCTATCCTTCCATCCATCCATCATCCACCTAGCTATATGTTGATGTAGCCTCAGTACCTTGTTGTCAGGTATGAGTCAACTATATAAGCTAGTGCACTGTTGTTCAGTTTCTCATTATAAGCAGAGACTTGCCCCTGTGAATGATGTGGGTTGCCAAGGAAACAGCCTCATTTTTAGGTAAATTACTCTACTTGGCACTCGACAAAAGTGCAATTAGCTCACCAGTGGCCTGAGCCGAAGCACAATTAAAACCCAGAGGAGATTTGAAGGAGCAAAGAGGATCATGGGTATCTGACAGCTTGCTTGTTCCTAATCTCCTTGTTGCAGGGGGGTCCCTCTTTGTGTAGTTCCCTCTGAACACATGCGGCGAGTAGGAGATGGCTTTAATTATGCAGTTTGATCCAGAATAATCTGCAAAGAACCATTTGGGACTTACCTTGTTAAATAACGACTTTTGAAAGCAAAAATCACTTGCATTCCTTAGTCGGTATTTTCACAATTATCTTGTCATTCTCTCCTCCTTTCTATTTTTGTGTGCCCCTTTCCATGTATCTCGGCATTCGGTTTTCTATTACATGCAGCTTTATTGTGTATATTTGGCTGTTGTTTTTTGTACAATCAAGCTTTTAACCCTGCTGGAATTGTAGGTCATAGGTATAGTGCTTCAGTGACGTGTCCATTGTTGCATATTCATAGAGAATTTGAGTGTTTCTAACATGTATTAAGGAGAGAAAGTACAGAAAACTCAAATGTTATGCAGAGTGATACTGGAGACAGTAGTATTTAATCATGCTGGCGTCAAAAGCAACAGTAAACAGACTGCATGGAAATACCATCTCAGCAAGATTGTGCTGTTGCATTTTTTCTTTCTTTTTTTTCACCGTTGTACTTTTTTTTCATGTGTTTCTCTCTGTGAAGGAGGTGGAGTGGCGACGGCAAAGAGAAACAAAACAAAGTCAGAAAAAGAGACCTATAAGAAAGCTCTTGAGTTCCTGATTATAAAGACAATCACAGACAATCCTGTTACTACTGAAGATGCATCTGCCAACTCGCATACAAAACCACCTCACAAGGGCTTCCCATAATACACCTCATAACTTTTGTAATACAGAACATATTTTTGAGTTTTTTTAAACCTTACTATGAAGGCATCAGTTGTTATTTTTGAAAACATTAGCAATGTACAGTATAATTTTCATGAAGGAAATTTTAATTATTAATTTCAAATTTTGAATATAAAGAGTTTTTATAAAATGATGCATAATTTTCAAGCTATTAAACGGTCATAGGGCCTCTTAAATCAACAGCAGCCAAACAAAAGTAAATGGCTTGCTATTGATTAGTTTAGTTTGACAGTTCTTTATATAAGAGACCATAGGGCCATTTAATAGCTTGAAAATTATGCATAATTGTATTTATTGTTATGAAGGATTCTTTTTTTAGGTTAACTTTTACCTTTTTTCAGACTGTAATGTCATTTTTTAAAGAACAAAAGTGCCAGTTGTACAAAGAAAGTGGATAATTTCTCAAGCTGTGTTGATATTTTTAACTAAAACTATTAAGAATAATTTTAGTTAATTGAGAAAAAAAAAAATCTAAATAGTACTAAAATACTAAAACTATAACTTAAAAAGTAAAACAAAAACTCAAGACAAAAGCCTATAACAAAATGACTAAAATAAACTAAGATTAAAATAAAACTAAAAAGATCAAAATAAAAGCTAATTCAAAATACTAATAAAAACTATAAAGTTCTATAAGTAATACTAAAATAACACTGTAACCAAGTAAAACCTGAGCAGTTGATTCGATGTACAATATTGAAGTTGTAGTTTTGATGTGTACCCATTCCTGCTCCTGGAGATCTACTTTCCGGCAAATTAGGAGTTTTCCTGCAAGTTTAGTTTTATGTGGTTAAATATCTGGCTCTGGTGTTTGGTTAAGTTTGATTATGGTAAACTATGCTGGAAGATAAATGCAAGGTGGGAAAGAGTTAGACTAGAAAGTTTACAGCTGCAGTGTTGCAGGCAGATGTCAATGACATATTCCGTAGCTATAAGTACATGTTTATCCAGAAAATCTTTTTATGCAAAATGTTACTCTGCATGCTTAATACTGTCAAATGTAGAGAGAAAAAATATCTAAGAACGTCAGATAAGCAGTGACTACTGGGCTAGTGGCAAGAATTCTAGTGACATTCTGTAAGGGCTTAGTTCAACATGGTTATTACAATAATGTCTACATTTTCAGTGATTTATCAGTGAATAACAACTTACATTTCGGAGTGTTCCTCACACAAAAATGATTTTAAAAGACTTGGATTATAGTGAGCCTGTAATATTTAGGATAACAGTGCATATTCCTTTCCCTACTGTATACATTTAAACTGCAATGCAGTCCAGAAAAAGTTTTTTCCTGTGGATGTGGGTGGGTTTTTGCACACCACGCTCCCTGTTCACGCTTGTGTGTGTATAAGAGAAAGCTTCTATTCATCTGAAAGGCTGAAACAGGTTTGTGTGTCTCTGTGCTAGAGCAGTGAGATCTCATTAACGGAGAGAGTAAGGCAGACTGGTCGAGGCACTCATCCAAACAGTCTCAGAGCAATCATCCTCCCACGACTGCCTGCAGAAGCTCACAGCAAATTAAAACTCTAATGGATATCGATCAGATACCTTCTAATAAACCCACTGCCATCACCATCCTTTTGCCTTTCTCACACATTCAAGTGTATGTCAAGAAGTGGCTTTTTCTTCCAGACGTACAGTGTTGCATTGCCATAGATGTTTTGGGGGGAAAAGAACAGCAAAAGCGGAGTCTCTGTTGTCAAACTCAAATAACATTTGTATCTTTTCCTTTCCCGTCTGCAGGCTTGATGTTTTTTTTTTGTTTATTTATTTTTATCTTGCCTACCATTGTATCAACCATTATATGTAGAATTCGAACAACAATCTTGAAAACAATATCGGTAAGAGAGAAAATGCTGGAAGAGAAAGGGGTTTAAATGGATAGTTTCTTTTTCTGAGAAAAAAAAAAAAAAAAAGGTGCAGCGATTCTGTGAAAGCCTGGTAGATTTCTAAGGGTCTCCATCTGGTATTCACAATAGGGGCTTCAGTTTGAATGGGGAATCCTAATTTTCTCATTCAGTCAGCCAGGCATACAGCCGCTAATGATTTTTAGAAGTGAGATGAGTCATGAATTTTCTTTCTGTGCATTATTCCTCTGAGAGAATTGAAGGACACTTTGATCAGATAACGATTGGGGAGCCGTTAACCGGGTAAGAGGGCTGCGTTGGGTCAACTGGGTCAGCCAGAAGCCTTGACTTTTGACCTCTGGCTTATAATAGTTCCCTGAGGTGTCTGGTACATCAACCAAGCATAAATCCCACACATCAGTATGTCTAGCCAGAGAGGTTAGTAGGTCAGGATGCTTTGACCTGATCTGTCCCATCAGGACATGCAGATAACAGAATGATGCTTATTGCGAGATTTTAAGTGACTCTATGTATGATTCATGTTTAGCTATATCTGGGTGAAGATCCGTGTCTAGATAAAATTTGGAGAAAGCTATCCATTAGCATTAAATATTTATTCCAGTGGTACTCGTTCACCTGCCACAAGACCTTAAGTTATTAAAAAAACAAGAATCATTTCATGACCCAGATAATGATATCATATCTCCCGGTCCTTGCTGATTTCCATCCCCACTGTCAACTACCCGATGTAAACAAATCCTGGTGGTTCATGTATGTGGTTAACACAAGGTGAAAGTGTTCCTCAGCACAGACCCGAAGCAGTGTTGGAGAATGAAATTGTACAACAATCAGATTTAGATTTGCAATCAATCCACTCCTCATAAAAACTGCCATGTTTTGAGATGGAGATTTCTAATCGGCTCTACTCATATGTTATAAATGAAAGCTATGGGGATGATTTCTGTAGTAAGTGTTCATTGATATTAAATAGAAAACATAGTGGGGGTTATTTTTTAGCTGAATGGGGATTGAAATCTAAGAATCTGAGATGGGCATTTCTTGCCGGCAGTCACTTCAGCTTTAAAGAAGACTCCCTGCCAGGCTGGAATGAGGCTCTTTGATTGGCATCTCTGAGAATACAGCTTCATTGGACTTGATTTGATGGCTGCAAGTTTGTTCAGGCATCAATTGCCAATCAGGGCCGTGATATGCTGCAACCAGAGGGCTTTGCTCCCTACCCTCAGGGGTCACACTCGAGACAGAGAGAGAAATTACAAGTGCTCCCCTTTGCATCTCCCTCCTTTAGAAGCTCCTTGAAGCTATATGTTGATGATGGATAGTCACTTCAGAGGCAGATGACAGCCAATTTACAGATGTGTTGTTTTTTGAGCCCCAGCTAATGAACCCTAGCAAGCGCTCTTAGTTAAAGGGTTCCGTAAAAGCACAATTTAGATTGTCTTAAAACGAACAGTTAGTAGGCCATGAAAATGTTAGCCTGCTTGTAAATTGCCCTGCACTTTTCTGCATTTGCACCTAACATTTTTGCAAGCCTTGATTCATTATTCAGATTTAGATAGCTTTCAGAGGGATCATTTATCATCAATGTTTTGGGTAGTTTGTTGTGGTTCCCTAACCACTAAAATGGCACAGCACACAGATTCTAATGTCTCAACTACATTTGTCTTGGCCTGTGTTTATATTATTTTTTAAGGTTTTGGTGGAGCAAAAATTACCATACGTAGCCAAATTAGTAAAGGGACATTCCATGGGTAGCCCTGCCCATTGTGAAATCTCAAGTCCTGCTTCATAAAACTGTGCAATTAAAAAAATATCTTCTACTTGACCATCTATATGTCATTGTTGAACCATTAATGAATCATTAAACATTGAGAACAACCCTTTTGTGAGCAAAATGCATACCTCATTCAGAGATTTTTGGGCATTTCTTTTTTACAAAATGCATTTTTGCGACATGCTGGGTGCAAAGGTCTGTTATATAAAAATATTCACCCTTATTGGAAAAAAATTGTAGTTTTAGGTTTAGAACTTTGTGTACAAAATGCAGCGACTCCATTTCTGTTGACGAAATGCAACTGGCTTTTGTCTTTCTTACTACAAAATGCACCAAAGTATAACTGCATTTTCTCATGGAATACTTGACATTTCATGTCATGTAATCCATTCAGTCCACAGAATTAGTCAGGTGACACTTGATGCCCCATAGAGTTATGCACACAGCTTCACAGTGCTCTTGCCTCTATTGCAGACTGCCTTTGGTTCAGTGTATCTCCTGGAGGCCTGCATTGTTTTCAGTGGATTATCTGAGAGAGGAGTGCTGTACCAGGGTTTACACACCAACCAGTTAATAAAATGTGTGCAGGAATAATGCATTTCATTTACAAGGGAAGATTAAAGGCTACATAACACACACAAATTCTGCCAATCTCATGTTAATCTTGATTACCTATAGAGTAGTATTGCATCCTTCATATCTCCAAAGAGTCTTTAGTTTTATCATATTTATAAAAGACAGATACGCTGTACAGATTCTTTTGCGAAAATAGCCAAGCTCGTGGAGGCGTGCAGTGGAGCTAAAGAGTCACGAGCACCTATAACACACACAATACATCATGGCATTATCCCTGGATAACTTTCGATTCACTATACGTTTGTGCTGTTTACATTATATGCACGTGCGAACTGCCAACAAAACACAGACATTTGATGCAGTTTAACTCACCACCTGTGGTTTTGACTCATGACCACACTTGAACACACTTTCAGAACTCTGTTGTTGCTCCAGAAAAACAAATTGCATCCAATGTTTCCTTAACGCTGGGTTATTTGGGAAGCTGAACAATGTTATCTTTCCCTCACAACCAGAAACACACTTCTTTAGTGACATTGTTGATTTTGTGGTTTAAAAACAAAATGACAGTGCTGCCGACAGCTCCCGTAACCTGAACGAAGCTCATTGATGGGTGCGCTCTTGCTCTTGCTCTGGTTGATGTGCACACGCTCATCCAGGAGAACTGAATTCCGCCCTTTATGATGTCATACAGGGCCATACTCGGAAAAAACTTTCCGAACCGTATTTGAATCTTGAAGGAGTGTATTTGGCACAGAAATAGCACTGCATTATAATATACTTTATTATTATGAAAATACCCGAGAAGGCTTGAAGAACTCAAATACACCATATATTGTCGCAGTCATGTCTATTGTCTTCATGTTTAATCAAAGCGTTTCTATCTTTTGTATTTTATTTATTTTACTTTATTTGACAGGGACAATGGACAATACAATATTACCCCATAATTAGCCACAGAGCTAAATTTCATCTGTTGTCCCTGGGCAGGAGTACACCAAATTATCAATAAAAATACCATACAGATTAAATACAATAGAATACAGAAAAAAAAACATATTCAAAAATCGTTTTACCTTGTATAATTAATGATCACAAACCTGACTTGCCTTTAAAAATCTTTTCAAATGTAATTTAAACTGGACAAAGGTAGTACACTGTCTAATATCAGTTGGTAAACTATTCCAGTTATTATTCAGCTACACAGCGCTAGCTTCACATTAGGGAATTCCTGAAAACATCATTATATTACTTCTCACTTTTCTGCCAGGACATTATCCAGTAATTGTATGGAAATTCCCGTTAACCCTTAAAACACAATGTTCAAAATACAGGTAAAACACCTGTAAAAAACCAATGCGCAAAATTCCTTCATATTTATACAGTAGCCTACATTGTGCCCTATTTTTACGGACTTTTTTTTTACAGTGTAGGTTCACCCTAATTGGGATCTTTATTCATATTTTGTATGGCTCTTGTCGCATATATATTTAAATAAAAAATATTGCCCCTTTAAATAGTTTCTAGGTAGTTAGCATCTTTTTGTCAGGAGCATGTATAGATACTTTTTTCTTGCAAATTTTAGTAGTTGCACCACTGAAAATAGTCTGAAAAACTGATCAAATTTCATTGCCAGATCAATAAATCACAATACTCTTTGTACAATATTGTACATTTTGTAGGCCTATAATAATAGCATTCAGCAGTAGGTCATCAGTTGCATAAATGCCTCGCTGCAGATATGTTAAATCACCCCCACTGTTCTGTGTGCGGTATGACAGAGCTTTAATCACACACTCGCACAGCCTGAGGGGGTGGATGTCACTCCTGGTAAATGCACACATGGCTGATACCTGGAGAGAGGCAGGTGTCAAAAGCATAAAAACACACAAACCAAAACCTTTCGCACACATGATCACATAAGCTAGGGTTTTCTCCTATATTACGTTTCGCACCACACTTGTGAACATTTCTTCCACACATTCCTCTCCGTTCTCCTTGACCTTTTCTTTTCGCCTTTGGCAGAGCTGCAGTCGGACTAGTCGTCACGGCTGCCGCACGCTCTCGCAATCGCTCCATGATTTATTCACCAGCCTGCCTCTGTCTGCACAGCCCCCCAACCTCACACACTCCATAGTGCACGCTGTCCCCAAGGGCTCGCACGTACACACAAACGCAAATGGACAAACACCGCGCAACATCTCTCCCCTCCTCCTCTCTCAGCAGCAGAGCTTATCACGTCACTGCTGCTCTCGGCTTGGGTTGTTTGCATTTCATTAGCTGTGCCGGGGAGCAAGCGGCGCTACATTCGCCATATGCAATCACACACACACACACACACACAGACACAGGTTATGTCTACGCAAACCACCAAGAGTAAACACACGCATATGCGAGGACACACATTTTAACATTCGAAGCAAACACAACCTGAATTATGTTACTGTGTTTATCTTATTTGTGTAGTGATATTTTCTCACCTTCGTGTCGTTCTAAACCTGTAAGACTGGGGAACACAAAAGAAGATACTGTATGTGCATTAAGTCTTAAAGGATTAGTTCCCCTCAAAATGAAAATTTCCTGATAATTTACTCACCCCAATGCCATCCAAGTTGTCTTGCTTTCTTCAGTGGAAAAGAAATTAAGTTTTTTGAGGAAAACATTACAGGATTTTTCTCCACAATGGACTTCAATTGCAACCAAAATGTAGCCTAGAAATCTAGACGCACCCTAGCGGCAGAACATTTATTTTGCCGCGAGTGTAGCAACTCTCGGTAGACCTGAGAGCTGGAAAAACTAAACTCTGGTCAGGCCAATCACAGCGTGTGTAGAGTCGGTGGGCGGGCTTAACATAATGACGGCACGTCACTGCAGAGTTGCGGAGGTTCTGCGTGCTACTCGTAAACAAAGAAGCTGACAAACAGCGGTCTTTTGAATGGGCTTTGGTCGCGACTCTGGAAGACTTGGAGTTAAGCTTTTCTTTGAGAAAAGAACAAAGAACGGCACTGAAGTCATTCTTAAGAAAAGAAGATATGTTCGAAGTTTTGCCGACCGGATACGGCGAAAGTCTATCAACTAACGTTAGCTCAGCTTCTTTGCTCTGGTTGGTTGTGGCGGTCATGGCGCTATCCAATTGCATGCAGAGGGAATTTGAAAGACAACCGTTTATCCCGCCCCTCGGATTGAGCCCTGTCAATGGTGAGTTTCCAGACCCAACATCTTGATGTGGGTCTGGCTTGTCAGGCTAACCAAAATGTTGAACATCCACATCAATGCAGTTTCAAAGGGCTTCGAAGTGCTTCAAATGGTACTGCGCAATCCCAGCTGAGGAATAGGGTATATACATTTTAACCACAATTGATCGTCTTTTGCTGGTCTGCAACGAGCCAGGCATTATGCAACGTACGTTGAAAAGGTCACTCCGAACGTGGGTGGAAGCACCGCCCCATTGTTTAAAAGTGTGGAGAAGGAGGATCGTTCAAATTTTATTGTATGTTGAATGACATATTTAGTATTTAATTTATCATTGTTTTAATTTGTAAAATAAAGCGCTTGTATTAGTCTTAGAATGTTCGCTTTGCCTCTCACTTCAACAAGTTCAAGCAATGTTGTGTTTATGTTTTATGGGGACTTTACACAGACATAATGATTTTTATACTGCACAAACTGTATATAATATTTTTAATTTTCAAATAGGCGGGGTGAAACACTCAATCTTGAGTGCCTTTAGAGGAGCATTGCATCCTTCATATCACCGAAAAGTCTTTAGTTTTATTATATTTATAAAAGAAAGATACGCTGTACCGAGTCTTTCTGGAAAAAAACAGAGCGGTTGGAGGTGTATCGTGTGGGCGGAGCTAAAGAATCACGAGCGTGTGCAGCTATTGCGTTGAGAGCGTCTGAAAGCTAACAACACAAAGACATTTGAAGCAGTTTTACTCACCGCCTGCTTCCAACACACGAGTCACGACCGTCAACCTTAATCGCTGGAACCGCTCCATCTTTCAGCATTAGACGAGCTACAAATCCGAAGTTGAACTGGGGCTTGTTCATAAACCATCGTTGCCGAAATTTAGGGAACAAGCAAAAACACTTGCACAACTCCATTGCTGCTCCAGAAAAACAAACTCAATCCACTGTCCCATTAACACTGGGTTCTTTGGGAAGCTGTGGAGGGTTGTCTTGCCCTGACAACCAAAAACACACATCTTTGGTGACATTTTGTGAAGCCGATGACTTCCCAAAGCCGAGCACAGCGTGTTAATGGACATGCATTTGCTCTCTCGCTCTAGTCGCATGCGCGCCCTTCCGGGAGAAAAGCCTGTACGGCCCGTACAAGGACATTCCGCCCTTGTTGACGTCACTTTGGCCCATACTCGAAAAAACTTTGTCCATGTTTAGCATGGGAATCCAAGTCTTTAACAGTGTAAAAAAACAACTATTTTTGCTATGGTACCAAAATTGGCATTGAGAACCACAAGATTTGATTGGTATTGCTACTGAAATGTTGGTACCGTGACAACCCTAGTTTAGATACTGTATTTGTACTGGGGGAAAAAAAGTAAAAAAAGAAAAAATATTGAGTAAAGGGCCATTCACACAGAACGCTTAAAAAAAAATGCTATAAGCAGGTCAGTGGAATAAAAATAAAACAGCAAGATCTGAAGATGTACTTTTTGAACTCCATGTATTTAGAATGTTGTGTGCGCTAGGTGCTGCAAAATATGTGAGCGCAACACTCAAATATGTCTGTATAGTCCAGTGAGATGCAAAAGCACGTTCTGTGTAATCAGCCCCTAAGAAAATCACTTTTTTTTGTTGCATTTACTTTCATGACTTTCATGATGAGTTTGCGAGGTTCTGAGCCCAGACTATCCTCTCAGATCCTGTGAAGCTTCGATTTATTTATGGGTGCTTCTCAATCAGCTCCATTTTTATATATTTCTAACATTGCAGCGTCCTAATTGTACAACATCATTACTGTTAATGTTAATTGCCTGTCTAGAGATGTATATGTTCAAATATAATTAAATAATGGTTTGTATTTTTTTTTTTTACATTGCCTCACGTGATTTGTTTCACGCTTCAGATTGGACCTTCTGCTAAGGGAAATAGTGAGCACGGTGCATTGTGGGACTTTTTAGGGAGCAAACATTTCGGTGCACTGGAAAGATTTTGTGATTGAGACACGACTCCCTGATCAGTGCCTTGACTACTGAACCAGGGAGCTGATTGAGACGCACCCTATGACGGGTGCAAAACTGCAGAGTTTAGCTTCAACTTAAATGCACCTGATCCAGCTAATCAAGTCCTTCAGACTTATTTGAAAACTACAGGTATGTGTGTTGGAGTTTAGTTGGAGGTTGAAACTAAACTCTGCAGGGCTGTGGCCCTCCAGGAACTGAGTTTTACACCTCTGCTCTATGACATTACTGCCATCGACTGTGTGACCTTAGCACACAACCTCAAGCCATACTAAATAACCATGAGTCTTACTGGTTAAGACAGAAGGCAGTGAGCCATTATACTGTAATGCTTCTGAGAAATGTGTTTGCCTTTGGTCAAAAAGTTTTTTGTTATCTTGTAAACGCACTTTTGAACGGTAGATGGCAGTACCTCTTTTGTAACATTAGTGTGTTCTTCAAACCCTCATGGAGGTCATTATAGGGCACTTTAGAGGTCTTGAGTTAATACCCTTTGGCTAGTGAAGAGTGATTATAGGTGTTTAGGATGTCTATCCTCTCCTCATCATTCAATGCAATTTCAATCAATCACCAAGGTGGAAGACTTTGTGTCAAAGAATTTCACTGGCTTTACAGTTTAAATAATGAAATACACCTCAACACAGCAATTTATCAGAAAAACGTTAAAAGACCAAAAGTTACAGAAATATAAACATACAAAATCAGCATATAGCCTAATTATTACTATATTAATGGAAGAATATGACCATTAGACAGTGACAGATGGCAGTAGCTTGGCTTTAACAGCCTCATGCCCTGAAGGTATACAGTAGACGTTGTTTTGCAGTTTGTTTGTTTTTTTTTTTTTTTTTTGGATGCTCTTGATAATGGTTGAGATGATTGAGGTGCACGCTCGAGGAGAGACCTGGTCTTATGAAGACATCTAACTGAGTAGATGGCCTGGACATTTTATAGCCCAGAGCCAATAATGAGCTTCTCTAAATTAATTCACCAGCCTCACTGTGGTGAATCATCTCATCACATTGCGCTCCATGACAGAGCGGCTCCCATACTGGGCTGTTCACTTGTGGAAGTTGGCCAGGTTTTGTAATGCCATGCCAGTCATCTTTAATATGTAGCGAATGAAGATCTGCAGCTATCCATTTTGATCACAGAGCTGGTGTGATGTTAGTTCCCCGACCCTCTCTGTTTCAGGCCCACTGGTGATTTCCTCTCCTTTAGTTTACACTCAATCTCTTTGATGTTGCAAGTACAGATTCCTCTCTGACTGTCAAATGTCCTTAACTTTGTGTCAGTGACATCTTATAAACCATGCAACAGCAAGACCAACAAAATAATTTTTATCATCCAGGTGAAAAGTTAAAAGTTTTATCACTTAGAAAAGTAATAGCACACCTCTTCATCATTATCATTCATGTGTGTTGCACAAATGGGGCAGTCTTGCGAATAGTACAGTTCACAGTGCGGTCACGTTAGCAAAATTTAGCAGGCAAAATAAAAGGTCCAAGTTCTGTTGTAGGGTAGGTATGCATCATAGATCAAGTAGCTTTCTATTGGTCAGCACAGCGAATCAGCATGACTGACCCATTGCGAAATTTGCTTAGGGAAATACCCTAAAAACCCTAAAGCGAAATTTCAAGTTGCATGGATTTCTTTTGAAACAACTGGATTTGAATTCAGTAAACAATGTAAATGTGACCTTTAGCCACTGAAACTTACTATATTGTTAGAAGTTTGTGCAAATCCATTAACGTTATCCACGAATTAGGTCAAAACAAATGAGTGCAATTCTCTTCCTTCAAGGCACTATTTTGCAGAAAGCAAAGACTTTGTAAAAATTTTGGACACCTTCCATCAGCGCAAACACTCTGAGACTAAAGTGTCTTACAAGAAACACCCTGCCAATCTAATGTCTGCCGGTGACGGTGACACTGATGCTTGCCAGGGCTCAGTGTGTACAGATATATGACAGTAATGAACAGAGACGCCTATCTCTG